>NC_082394.1:8488510-8656010 GCF_031168955.1 Gadus macrocephalus
AGCCCCGTGTGTAATGCTGCACCAATGGCACTGCTGGCACTGCAGGACCATACAAATGGCAGGATTCGGAGGGAGAGGGTCTTCAGGGACCATAACGATTTATTGGTACATAAAAATATGTACCTTTATGTCAGACCACTTCTTTTTTAATTCTGGGACTGTGCGCTCCGTGCCACTGACAGAGTTCACTGCTGCAGCAACATGTTGCCACTCACTCTGCTTTTTGTTGGTAGTGATCCCAATCCCGTGACCGCCGAACAAAACTAATTTTCGGGCCTCCACCTCACCCACAAGTGTCTCCACTTCAACCTCCGTGAAATTTCACTTTTTTGCTTTTCTCAGTCCTTCTGCCATTGTTTCTGACAAGACATAATGCTTGCATCTTAGTCCGTTTTATATGCAGATCGCATTCATGAGGTTGTTTGCATTGCCCATTTATGGTTAGAAAGGGGCGTGCACACGGCGGAACGTGAAGCTGAAGCAAAGATTGCTTAGAGGTGTGCGTACGCAGGGTTTTATAAGTCTGAATTTTTTTGGGGCACGCAAAACTTGGCTTTTGGGTGTACGTACACTTTTAGTAACGATCCCACGCATAAATGAGACCCCTGATGATTAAGCAGACACTGTTCTCACAGTGACATACAAGTGAGGCTGAGAACAATCCAAGCCGACGATCAGAGTGATTACGAAACAATTCTTTGGTCCAGGTTTCTGCACAGAAACAGAATTGGAGCAACAACAGGAAGCAGAACACCGGGTTATCAAGGTTAGTAGAGCGCAAGCCATTCGCAGGCGTGAATAATTAGACCGTCCAACCACATCATTCAACAGCATCATGTGCAACCAATGCCGATTTTTGTCTCCAAATCCGCTGATGGTTGATGCTGTACGATTGACAGAACCCACCATCTTGTATTCTCTCCAGGTCCTCTGGAAGTCGACGCTGCCGTCAAATCGTTTCTGGAACACCAGCCAGCCCCCGCCGCTGGTCTCCATGTCACAGTACACCTGCAGCACAACACACCTGTTCGTCAACAACGTCACCTCATAGGGCAGCAGGAAGCACACCTGGTAACCTTACGAGGCAGAGGAAGCTCATCGTGGAAACACAGCTTGTTACCTTATAAGGTTATAGGTACCCACATCTTGTTTCCATATAAGGTAACAGGGAACCCACCATGTGACCTTATAAGGTAATAAGTAACCCACCTTGTTACCATATAAGGTAGCAGGAAACCTACAATAACAACACAGAAGCTAGTAGGAACCACAGCGACAACGGGGTTTTCACCTGGACGGGGTGGGAGATGTTGGTGATGTAGATGTCATAGAGACCACTGGTGGAGTGTCCTGCCTTGAAGATATCTGTACAGTCCCTCCATCGATGCACTGCATGGGGAAACCCCACAGACACGCACATAGAAAAGTTCATGAGGGTATAGATGAGGGTCATTTGTATATCATTTGCCATACGGCTAGCCACCATATTCAGGAGTGTGTGTATTTGTGTGTTTAAATATGTTGTTTGTGTGTGTGTGTGTGTGTGTGTGTGTGTGTGTGTGTGTGTGTGTGTGTGTGTGTGTGTGTGTGTGTGTGTGTGTGTGTGTGTGTGTGTGTGTGTGTGTGTGTGTGTGTGTGTGTGTGTGTGTGTGTGTGTCTACCTGTGGTGCTACTCATCATTGTTAGCAGTGAGTGGACAGACGCCATCAGCTGAGCCTGGGTCATCTGGAGCGCTGTGCTGTTTCTTCTAGCAACCATCAGTTGTCGTTCCAGTGATTCCATGGCAACCATTTGACTTTTTACCATAGCCTATCAGAGAGAAGGACAGACTATCACTGTCCGACAATAAAGGACAGACTATAGCTGTTATGAAGGAAAGAATGTTACTGTGATGAAGAACAGACTGTAGCTGTGATCAAGAACATACTGTATCTGTGATAAAGGACAGACTTTAGCCGTGATATAGGATGCATTGTTACCGTGATAACTGTAGCTGTGATAATGGACAGACTGTAACCGTGATAAAGGAAGGACTGCTACAGTGATAAAGGATGGACTGTTGCTGTGATAAAGGACATACTTTAACCGTGATAAAGGATGGACTGTAACCATGATAAAGGATGGACTGTTGCTGTGATGAGGATCAGACTGTAGCTGTGACGAAGATCAGACTGTAATTTTCGATAAAGGCGAGACCGTAACCGTGATGAAAATGTACCTGAAGTTGGTTTTTACCCTCCTTGAGGTCTTCCAGCTGTCCTCTCTGCTGTGACTCCAACATCTGCACCTTCTGCTCCAGACGGCTGAGAGACATAGAGACACATAGAGAGAGACAGAGATATTCACAGTGAGCGTCAATGTGTTGCAAAGGTGGTCATCACATGGCCATGTTACTGATAATTAGTAGGCGGCTGTAGATCGTACCCGAAGACTATTGATGATTGTTTAATGATCTTTTATTAATTTATACTGTATTGTTTTCTGACCTGTTGTGGTGGTGCAGTCGGTTGATCTGATTGGTCTGCAGAAGGAGTTCCTTCTCCAGCCTATTGGTGGACAGATGGTTCTCTAGAAGCTGGACCTCAATCCTGCTGGTCTTGTTCAACACCTGCTGGGACAGCACCTGGTTTTAGTGGTACCAATCCCCTGACATCATCAGCATCATCATCATCATCATCATCATCATCATCATCATCATCATCATCATCATCATCATCATCATCATCAATGGCTAATGAATAATCACAAGGTGCTAGGGCTAAAGACTAGAGGCAATTAGCAAGTGGTTTAAGGCTGGTGGCTAGTGGTTGGAGGTAAGAGGCAGAGGTGACAGACGAGAGGCTAGTGGTTAGAGCTTAGTGGCTAGAGGCTACAGACTAGGCTAGCAGTTGGTCGTTACTTGCTAGTGGCTAGAGACTAGAGACTAGTGGCTAGTTGTTGGAGGTAAGTGACAAGAGGCTAGAGAATAGAGGCTGGCAACTGGTAGGTAGAGGATAGCGGCCAGCGGCGAGAGACTGGTCACTAGAGTAGAGGCTAGTGTCTAGAAGCTAGAGACTAGGGGCTGGAGACTAGTCACTTGTGGCTAGTGACTCGAGGTTATAATCGAGTCTGTAGTGGCTAGGGGAAAGTGTTTAGTTGCAAGTGCCTGGCAGATGAAGACTAGGCTAGGAACCATTTACCAGGGAACAGCAAGCTAGGAAATAGAGACAAGCGACTAGCAGCTAGCGGTCAATGACCAGTATAGAGGCTTAAATTCACCTTGGCCTCCACCAGACTGAGCTTGTGAGTCTGCTGCACGTTGTGGCTGAGCAGGCTGCTTCCTAGCTCCAACATGGTAGCGGTCTGGTCCTGGACTGCCTGGTGCTGCAGCCGGGCCCCCTTCCGGCCTGCACCCAACTGCAGGGACGCCTCCAACTGCACAACATAGGGGTGGGGGGTGATGGGGGGGGGGGGGGGTGCGAGAGGAACATTAGAGGACCAAATGAAAGAAAGCGATTAACCCTTATGGGATAATTGAGACCATCCAAATATGGTATAGTAATAATCTCTTTATTACCATGCCGTATAATAATCTCCCTGTTTACCATTCCACCGCTGAGATGTGTGTCAGGGGCGTTGCTAGACCTAGAGTTTTACTGGGGCACAGGCCCCCAACTGCCAAACATTTTTTTTTTACGTGTGCACAATATGAAATGTATGGATACAGAAGGGTATGTACGAGCTTCAAAATTGTTGTCACTGTCATACTGTAGGCTATATTAAAGCACTGGTAAAGGTAAAGACGCAAAGATGGATTCATGAGTACCGTACAATTATATTTATTTAAACACATACACATCTCAAAGATTTACAAATAAGGTAACTGACAAATAAACAAAAAGTCTCTTTATGACCTTCACCTCTTTATCAGGAGAAGTCTACACATCTATATTTATTTAGAAGCTGTGTGGAAACAGCATAATTTTGCCAGAACGACATGTACTAAAAAGGCAAGAAACAAGGTTTAAAACTAATAGAATTTCTGACTTAAGGTGAGGTTGGCTCATTGCCACCAATCAACCTGGAAAATGTTATAGAACCATCAAAGCTCTTAAATTAAACTAAATAAGGCCATACACTACTGCATAGAGCCTTTTTAAATGATTATTTTTTCACTATTAAGCTGTATCGCCGCGCCTTCATGGTGGCAAAGCGGTCAATAACGTGGCTTTGACTCACTTTGCATAGTTGCTCCTTTTCAATGGACAAAAGAGAAAGTTGGTGAAGCCTTCCTTGCCCCATGGTTGACCTAAGTCAGGTGTGGAGCCTTCTCGACACACTGAAAGATCGCTCACAACTACAACTGTTCACAGGAATTGTGAGTGCAATGATCTGAATTATCTGTGTCAATGTTGGGATCATTGTTGGATCCAGTATGTTAAAAAAAGTTTTTGTGTTAAGGAAGTTTTTGTCTAAAACTTCCTCAAGTTTTGAAGACAGACAATTTTTCATTCATTATTCATTTTCCGCGTGTGTGCGTGCACGCAAGGTGCGTGTGTGTGTGTGTGTGTGTGTGTGTGTGTGTGTGTGTGTGTGTGTGTGTGTGTGTGTGTGTGTGTGTGTGTGTGTGTGTGCTATAAAACTACAGGCTACAGACGCTCAGTATTGAAAACTGGTGCTAATTATGTGGGCAACATTCTTTAACAGCAATCAAGTTGTCATTGTTTGTGTCAAACAAGTTGTGAATTTGTTGTAACGTTAAAAAAGGAGATGAGTTACTCTGGGCTTTTTCCAGCTCCCGTGGTTTCCAACGAAACATGATCAACAAAAAAACAAGGAATTGAAAGCTACTTACAATATGCCTAGGTTACATTAATTTCCCCTGATGGCAGCAATGTTCCACTTTCAGCTGGAATTCACGGTACATCAAAACCACGTGTCTTCTTTAGATTTCAGTTCCCTTTATTTATTCACACAGTTCAGCAGCGGCATTTATTCAGAATCAGAGCCCAAATTAAAGCTGCATTTAGGGCGACTATCACTACCCAGCAGAAAAATAGATGCACTATAAATGGTTTTGTATAGCAGTCACGAACATGAGCATATTTGTGGAAATGCTGGTGTTAGAAAACATAGTTGACGGGAATTAAAGTGCTGCACATCGACTGTACAAATGTAGATTATTCATCACAAGAATTTTAATTCAGAAATCGAATAGGCTAATAAACTCTGAATTGTGAGATAAAATTCAGCATTCTGATAATAAAGTCAGAATACTTGGATAAAATCCGAATTCTGATAATTAAATCCAGCATTAAAGGTTCATTTAAGAAGGTTCTCACCAGTCATTTGTCGCCTGGTCGCAGTGTCGATTTTTTTTTTTAAAGTAGTTCACTAGTCGTAGCGTGCAAATAAATTGCAGTGTCAGAATTCTGAGAATTTTGTCAGCATTCAGATTTCCCAGAATTCTCTTACACTGCAAATTAAAGCGCTACTACTAGCAAACTAGTTTCAGCGTGACTGGAGAGAACTTCCTTAAATTAACCTTTAATGCTAGATTTGCATCAACGCTATTGTGTGAATTAGTATGGTTCTCTTTCATGGAAGCCGGAAGCGGGAGATTCCTTATTTTTTTTACCATTATTGTTTTATTAACAAATTTCTCCTACAGGGGATTGATAAAGTTCTATCTAGACTATTGAACAGAAAGAAACACTTGGTCATGCTTTACACACTTTCAGAAGAGTCACGTGGACGAATCCGTAAATAACTGATTTTTTTCATTGGTTGTTGCGTTAAATCTTACCCAGATACAATAGTGCTATTTTCTGATTGGCTTTTATGTAGCCCCTTTCGTTTTTTGATTGGCTGGTAAGAGGCAGGCTCGACTGAAGACTCCCGAGGCAGCAGGAGATGCACTTGATGAATCCTGCCGATTCCATAGCGAGAGCGGCGCTTCTGCAGATGAATTTAATAATGATCAATGGAATTTTACTGGGGCACTGGAGACTTTTACTGGGGCACGTGCCCCAGTAAAAAGGGGCTGACGACGCCTCTGGTGTGCTCCCAAATAAAAATAATAATTCCTACAATACGATAGGTATCCACAGCTACGCTGTGAATATCTAATGACAGAAATGCAGTTACACAAAAAAAGTAAGAAAGAATAATAACCAAGTTATGAGAGAATGAAAGAAAGACTACAAAGAAAAGAAAAACAATGAAACAAACAATGAATCAAACAATTACAGAAAGACAGACAGAAATAAACAATTCCTTGCCAACTTAAACATTTTGATAAGCGACCCAGGGTTGCATGACACGACCTTTCAACCCTGCTTGATAAATTAAACCCCTCCTCCCAAGGAGAGTTTAAGTATCCTCTTCCCTTAAGCAGAAATAAGTAAGACAGCATTGCTCCCCTAGAAATGCCATGGCAGTAGGAGAGAGTTCAGTTGATAAATTCATAGAAATAATAAATGTTATTATAAATAATAGTTATAAATATACCCCACAGTACCAGCAGATGGAGGGCCTCATATTGGGCCCTTTATCCCAGATAGAGGGTCTCTCTCTGGGCTCTGTAACCCAGAGGGAGGGCCTCTCTCTGGGATACAGAGCCCAGGGAGAGGGTCTCTCTCTGGGCTCTGTACCCCAGAGGGAGGGCCTCTCTCTGGGTCCTGTATCCCAGAGGGAGGCCCTCTCTCTGGGCAGCAGGCAGTCACTTTATCCCAGAGGATCCATCTGTAATTGTTTTTTCTTCCTTGCTTCCTTCCTTTCCCCCCCCCCATTGTTTCTTGATAAAGGTGTCTTTCTGGATTTACCTTCTCATTGCCTCCTCCCCCCCCCCCCCCCCCCCATAGTTAACAGTCACATGACTTCTGCTGCTCTAATCCTGGTTAAATTACACTGTTCACACCTGGAGAGACCATACCTTGGAGAGAGACAGAACCACGGAGAGACAGAACCTTCGAGAGACAGAACCATGGAGAGACAGAACCATGGAGAGACAGAACCTTCGCGAGACAGAACCATGGATAGACAGAACCATTGAGAGACAGAACCAGACGACCAGAGAGTTTGATGGAAGGAATGCTAAGCCATTTGGTGGGTGTTGTGCTTGGACTTGTTCCAAACACTGTGCGTGTGTTTGTGTGTGTGTGTGTCTGTGTGTGTGTGTGTGTGTGTGTGTGTGTGTGTGTGTGTGTGTGTGTGTGTGTGTGTGTGTGTGTGTGTGTGTGTGTGTGTGTGTGTATGTGTGTGTCTGTGTGTGTGTGTGTGTGTGTGTGTGTGTGTGTGTGTGTGTGTGTGTGTGTGTGTGTGTGCATGTGTGTGTGTGTGTGTGTGTGTGTGTGTGTGTGTGTGTGTTGTGGCATTCCCCCGGTGCCACGCCCCCTGTTCGGGAGAGTCGAGGCCGGGATATACCGCCGGTGGCCAACAGCCGGCGACAAACCCCGACCTCCCGAGAGCCGCAATCGGGGAAACGAGGAACACCTGGGCGGGAGACACCCAGGGGTTAAAAGGAGGCCACCAAACGACAGATGGGGAAGAGTCGAGTGGAAGAGAGGACGACGCAGAGGACCGAGACCGTAAAGTGAGCCGCACGGCGGACACGTGGACGACGACTCGAGCAACCCCCCCCGACTTCGATGTACAGCGTGCGCTTGGGTGGATACGAAACCGAATGTAATAAACCGCCGTTTGAGGCTTTGGACCCTCACACCCTGCCTGGTCCTTACTTGAGCCCCTCTACCAAACCGAGTTACCACATATGGTGGAGAATGCAGGCAACTCGGTCCACGTGCGGCTCCCGGTAAGGACCCCTCCCCGCGTAGTGGCAGTGGCTTTCCGTTTTTGATTATTTTTTTTATTTTTTTTATTTTTTTTCCCTGTGCGGTTCCTCCGTTCGCGGAGGTGAATACCCGCGGACGTAGATGCAGAACCCCGGGACAGCCGCAGGACCAGCCGGCCCGAGAGAATCGGACCCCAGCCTGGCCCTGCTGACGGAGGCGGTGCTCCGCCTGACCCAGCAGGCCACCCGCGACCCGCCGACCACCGCCCCGACGAGTCGGCTCACAAAACTAGGACCCGACGACGATGTCGAGGCCTTCCTAGAAACATTTGAGCAGGTGGCAACCCGGGAGAGGTGGCCAGAGGCCCAGTGGGCCTATATAGTGGCCCCGTTTTTAACCGGACCCGCCCAGCAGGCGAGTCAGGACCTCAACCCCGGGGACGCGGGCCGGTATACCGCACTCAAGGCGGCCGTGTTGGCCTACTATGGACATAGCCTTGCTGCGAAGGCCCTCAATTTCCACGAGTGGACGTTCGACGTCCGAGGACCCGTACGGACCCAGGTGGCCCACCAATGTCGGCTAGCCCGGAGGTGGCTGGTAGACGGAGCGGGACCCAGCCCCGTGGATCGGGTCGTGGTGGACAACACCGTGCGACAGCTGCCCCCCGACGCCCGGAGGGTGCTGGCCCACCACCACCCTGAGACCGTGGACGACCTCGTGCGCCAGCTGGAGAACTGGCAGGTGGCCCAGCGGCTGGCGGCGGGCCCGAGACCCAACCCCCGGGCCACCCGGAGAGAGACCCCAACACCGCCGTCGAGGACCCGGCCGTCCACCCCGCCCCGAGAACGAGGGGAACCCGAGACCCGGCGCTGCTACCACTGCGGACAACGGGGACACCTGGTCCGCGACTGTCCCGACCGACAGGACGTCCCCATGCCCTCCGCGTGCACCGCCCCGAGAGACCGCCCCACCTGTATGCTGGCGACCTGCTGGACACAGAGCCTCAAGGACTCCCCCACCATCCCCATCAAGGTGATGCACCAGGACACCCATGCCCTGGTGGACACGGGGAGTGCCGTGACCCTGGTGAGGGCCGACCTAGCCGGGGGCAGGCCGGGGACCCCGATGCAGGTCTCCTGCGTACACGGCGACACCCGGACGTACGAAACCTGCCACGTGGTAGTACGCACACCACAGGGGGTCTTCGTCGCCCGGGCCGGGATAGTACCGACCCTTCCGGTGCCGTTCCTGATTGGCCGGGACTGCCCCATCTTCACCCGCTTTTGGAGCCCCAGGAGGGGGAACCAGGGGGGACGAGAGCTGCACCGTCCGGCCGGCCGAAGCGGACGCCCGGCCCAGCGAGGGGCAAGGCGCCAGCCGACGCGAGAGTCCGGGTCGGAGACCGGACCCGTCCCGACGACCGCCGCCGACCGCGGACCAGCCCTGGGAGCGACCCGCCGACCGTCCGCCGCGCGGACCGAGACGGACGACGAGCCGGGTTCCGGAGGAGAGGGACCGTCGGCGCCGGGAAGCCCGCCCCGATCTACCGGGGACCAGGCGCGACCGGGACCGGGACCGGGAGACGGAGCGGGGCCCAGCACCGACACCGTTACCGCCTCCGAGAGGGGGAACACCCCCGAGGAGCCCGAGAGCTCCCCCCTAACTGAGCTATCGGACTTCGCCCAGGCGGGGGGGGAGAACTCGGCCCGACCGGGACAGTTCGCTACGGCCCAGCATCGGGACGATGCCCTGCGGCACGCGTGGGGACATGTGGTCGCCCACGACGGTCAGGTGAGGGACTCAGTGAGCCACCTGACCCACCCCCACTTCTGCACTCAGCGGGGGTTGCTGTACAGGGTCGACGTACGCGAGGGGGAGGTAGTACAACAACTGGTGGTACCGCGACCGTACGTGTCTAAGGTTTTGTTCATGGCCCACACACATTTGCTCGGCGCACATCTGGGCATGGACAAAACGCGAGAGCGGGTGGTGGCGCGGTTCTATTGGCCCGGGGTACGCAGAGATGTAGCGCGTTACTGCCAGGAGTGTCCCGACTGCCAGCGCGTAGCCCCGCGGGCAGTGGAGCGGAGTCCGCTCATACCGATGCCCATTATTGAGACTCCCTTCGAGAGAATAGCGCTGGACATCGTAGGACCCCTCCCCAGGACGAGCCGGGGACATCGATATCTCCTCGTCATATTGGATTATGCGACCCGATACCCCGAGGCCCTCCCACTGCGTGCGGCGACTAGCAAGGCGGTAGCCCGAGAGCTAGTATTACTCTTTAGCCGGGTGGGGCTCCCAAAGGAGATCCTCACCGATCAAGGCTCCTGTTTCATGTCCCGCGTAGTCAAGGAGCTACTAAAACTGTTACAGGTCTCCCAGCTCCGGACCTCGGTATATCACCCGCAGACGGACGGGCTAGTCGAGCGGTTTAACCAGACCATCAAACGGATGCTCAAAAAGAGCATCGAGGCGGACGGGAAGAATTGGGACCAGTTGCTTCCCCACGTCCTCTTCGCCATTCGTGAGGTGCCCCAGGCTTCCACGGGGTTCTCGCCCTTCGAACTCCTTTATGGGAGGAGACCCCGTGGAATACTGGACCTGGCGAAGGAGGCGTGGGAGAGTCATCCCTCTCCACACAGGACCACCATCGAGCATGTGGAGCTCGTCAGGGACCGAATGGCCAAGGTCTGGCCCATAGTCCGAGACCACCTCGCCCGTGCTCAGCAGGCCCAAGCGCGCGTGTATAATAGGGGGGCGCGCGTGCGGAACTTCCGACCAGGCGACCGGGTCTTAGTGCTGGTTCCAACCAGCGAGTGCAAGTTTCTCGCGAAATGGCAGGGCCCGTACGAGGTAGTAGAGGCCGTGGGGCCCGTTAACTATAAGGTGAGGCAACCCGGGAGACGCAAGCCCACCCAGGTTTATCATGTGAATCTGTTAAAGCAGTGGCGGGGTGAGGACGACCCTCCCCTACGGGCCCCCATGGCCTTAATGGCTCGGCCCGCGATCCCTGACGTCCCGATGGGGACCGACCTCAGCCCCGCACAGAGACAAGAACTAGGGGAGCTGGTGCTGCAGAGCCGGGACGTGTTTTCGGACGTGCCGGGGCGGACCTCGGTGATCTCCCATGAGATCCGGACCGCTCCGGGGGTGACGGTTCGGATCCCGCCCTACCGGGTACCCGAGTCCCGGCGCAACGCCATCCGAGCCGAGGTGGAGCGGATGCTGAAACTGGGGGTAATTGAGGAATCCCGTAGCGCCTGGGCTAGCCCTATCGTGCTGGTGCCCAAGCCGGACGGGACCCACCGGTTCTGTAATGACTTCCGCCGGTTGAATGAAGTGTCTGACTTTGACTCCTACCCCATGCCTAGAGTAGACGAGCTGATCGAGCGGCTGGGACCGGCCCGGTACCTGTCCACGCTGGACCTAACCAAGGGGTACTGGCAGGTCCCCCTGGCCCCGTCGTCCCGGGAGAAGACGGCCTTCGCAACGCCGGGGGGCCTGTTTCAGTACACTGTCCTGCCCTTTGGTGTCCACGGGGCCCCCGCTACGTTCCAGCGGATGATGGACCAGGTCCTAAGGCCGCACAGCAGTTACGCCGCAGCATATATCGATGATATAATCATCCACAGCGCCAGTTGGGACGAACACGTCAAGCACGTGCGGGCCGTGCTCAACGGCCTACGAGCGGCCGGGCTTACCGCCAACCCTGCAAAGTGCAGGTTGGGGCGGGAGGAGACGGCCTATTTGGGGTACCGGGTGGGGAGGGGGAACGTGCGACCCCAGGAGGACAAGGTGGCGGCTATCCGGGAGTGGCCTCAACCCCAGACCAAGAAGCAGGTGAGATCGTTCCTGGGGCTGGTGGGGTATTATCAGCGTTTTATCCCGGGGTATGCCACCCTAGCCTGCCCCCTGAACGATCTCACCCGGAAGGCCCTCCCGGATAGGGTCCACTGGACTGAGGCAGCGACGAGGGCCTTCGAGGACCTACGGGGGGCCCTATGTAAGGAACCGCTGCTGGTCACCCCTGATTTTAACCTCCCTTTCACCCTCCAGACAGACGCGTCCGAGGTGGGACTAGGTGGGGTCCTATCCCAGGTCCGGAACGGAGAGGAGCATCCGGTGACCTATCTCAGCCGGAAGCTCCTCCCCCACGAGCGGAACTACAGCACCGTAGAAAAGGAGGCGCTGGCCATTAAGTGGGCCGTCACTAAACTAACGTACTATCTCCTAGGACACCAGTTCGTCCTGGTGACGGACCACGCCCCACTGAAGTGGATGGCCACCGCCAAGGACACGAATGCCCGGATAACGAGGTGGTTCCTGTCCCTCCAGCCCTTCTCCTTTACCGTGGAGCATAGGCCGGGGCGGGAACACACCAACGCCGACGCTCTGTCCCGCCGAGATGCGTGCGGGGGCTGGGCCCCGCGCACGGAGGGGCATAAGCAAAGGGGGGGAGTGTGTGGCATTCCCCCGGTGCCACGCCCCCTGTTCGGGAGAGTCGAGGCCGGGATATACCGCCGGTGGCCAACAGCCGGCGACAAACCCCGACCTCCCGAGAGCCGCAATCGGGGAAACGAGGAACACCTGGGCGGGAGACACCCAGGGGTTAAAAGGAGGCCACCAAACGACAGATGGGGAAGAGTCGAGTGGAAGAGAGGACGACGCAGAGGACCGAGACCGTAAAGTGAGCCGCACGGCGGACACGTGGACGACGACTCGAGCAACCCCCCCCGACTTCGATGTACAGCGTGCGCTTGGGTGGATACGAAACCGAATGTAATAAACCGCCGTTTGAGGCTTTGGACCCTCACACCCTGCCTGGTCCTTACTTGAGCCCCTCTACCAAACCGAGTTACCACAGTGTGTGTGTGTGTGCCGTGTGTGTTTACACAAAAAGCTTGTAAAACATCTGTAATTGCGTGTAAGATAGCAAACAATGGAAGAGAGGGAGATGAGGGAGGGTTGAGGGGAAAGAGAGAGAGAGAGTGAGAAAGTCAGCATCCCCACAGAGTGTAGCTGTGATAAAGGCCAGAGTGTAGCTGTGATGAAGGACTGATTGTAACTGTGATAAAACCCAAACCCTATAGCTGTGTAAAAGGACAGAGTGTAGCTGTGATAAAGGCCAGAGTGTAGCTGTGATGAAGGACTGATTGTAACTGTGATAAAACCCAAACCCTGTAGCTGTGATAATGGACTGACTGTAGGTGTGATAGTTTAGAGTGTGTGTTAGAGTTTAAAGAGCTTTGAGACCTACAAATCAACTTTTCTGGCTCTATGTGTCGGGTGTGTTCCCCGAGTTGGGGGGGTGCATTGCGTATGGCCGGTTATGGTCTCAGATGTATAATACTGAACCTTAATCCACATGTTAGATGCGTACTCCAACACATTGTCATACTCCAAAACTCATATACTGCAAAATATAATACTGTAAGTTATATACTCATAACTTATTGTCATACTCGAAAAAAACACCATTTGTGTTCGAGAAAATGTACATGAATGTTGAATACATCACATACTTAGCCATCGTATTCCCCTTTCTGGCTGGGGGATTGTTAACAGCTTGTTGTGTAACTAGCGATGTGATCGCGCCAGACATGATCCATGACTTAGTCCTCAGGACGGGGAAGGTTCTGGAAGCCATTTGTTCTGTCAGCAGTTTAGATGGAAGAGCAAGCAGAGATTAAAGACTTCTAATGCAATCAGGCCTCAACCGGGAATATGTGAGCAGGTTCCAGGGAGTACTAATCAAGATTCAGATTTTGCTTTGTTGTTCCAACAAAACAAGACTTTCCATGTAAACTATAAATATTTGTTGAATTTGTATGCATTATATTGTTGCTGAAAAACATATATGACGCAAGAAACTGAAGAAGGTCTCATCTTCTTCCATTTTTAACGGCCGGTATGTACATAGCATGAGACTACGGTTCATGCATTTCAGTAAGGTCCTATGTCATCAGAGTGTAGAGTCCTGGCGCTGGCCCAATGATCAAGGCACTCAGAGAAACTAAATCCATCAGATCCAGAGATACGCAGAATAGTGTCTGTCTGTCAGTGTGAGGGTCCAGCACAACATTTCCTTTGGACGGGAGGGAGATGGCGAACTATTGGACCCTGACCCAGACGGCCCCAGGGACCATGATGCTGAATAACGACCCAGTAATGAAGTTCTGGAGCGCTCCACTGTAGCGCTGTATTTACATAAGCTTGGTGTGTTGGGTGTATGCGTCTGATTGTGTGCGGGTGCCTGCGTGTGTGTGTGTGTGTGTGTGTGTGTGTGTGTGTGTGTGTGTGTGTGTGTGTGTGTGTGTGTGTGTGTGTGTGTGTGTGTGTGTGTGTGTGTGTGTGTGTGTGTGTGCGTGTGAGTGTGTGTCAGGTCAATAGAGGTCAACAACACAATATTTCATCTGGAAGGAGAGGAGTAGAGGATGAGGAAAGGAGGAGAGGAGGAGAGGAGGAGAGGAGGAGAAGAGGAAAGGAGGAGAGGAGGAGAGGAGGAGAAGAGGAAAGGAGGAGAGGAGGAGAAGAAGAAAGGAGGAGAGGAGGAGAAGAGGAAAGGAGGAGGGAAGGAGGAGCAGGAGGAGAGGAGGAGAGGAGGAGATGAGGAGAGGAGGAGAGGAGAGGAAGAGCAGCAGCAGAGGAGAGAAGAGGAGGAGAGGAGGAGAGGAGGAGAGGAGGAGAGGAGGAGAGGAGGAGATGAGAGGAAGAGCAGCAGCAGAGGAGAGAAGAGGAGAGGAGGAGAGGAGGAGAGGAGGAGATGAGAGGAAGAGCAGCAGCAGAGGAGAGAAGAGGAGGAGAGGAGGAGAGGAGGAGAGGAGGAGAGGAGGAGAGGAGGAGAGGAGGAGAGGCATAAAGGAGGGAAGGAGGAGGAGGATAGGAATAAGGAGACATATGACATCACAGCTGTCCGCTGTCTGGTTCCAAGACACAAAGTCCCTAGAATGCTACAAAAAGTAGCTTTTGCAAAAACTCTCTTGTACACAAATAGTGTACAATAAAGTTCTAGAGAATGGAAAACTTTATTTGCATCCAGCCTTCTCTCTTGTTCATCAAGAGTATAAAATATGAATAATAATAAAGCAATAACAATATAATAATACCATAAAAATGCAATAGTAATAGTGCCTTGAGACAGAGTGGCCCTTGTCCCACAGCAATAGGTCCAGCGTTTACCATGCTACGCTAAGCTATATGCTACCTCAAGCTATACGCTACATCAGGCCTATTCAACTAGCTGCCCGTGGGCCAAATGCGGCCCCTCTTAATTTTTTTCTGGCCCGCAAGAGGTTGCATGCAAAAAAAAAAGAAGAAACATAGTTGCATGCAAATCAGGTTTCTGTGGGTAGCCGGTGATACTAGCCAGTATCAGTACCCCACAATCAGGAACTGGCATCACTTATTCTGACAATGTTTGGCTCAACCGATACGTGTGAGTCTAGCTTTTCTCATATGAATGCCATCAGAACAAGGGCACGTTGCTCCATGACCTATGAGAAGCTGCAGGAGTGTCTCAGGATGAGCCAAACTAGGCAAACAAGGCAGTGCAATCTTTCTCACTGACTCACTGGCTCAAAATGTCTCATATGTACAGTAGTTCTGTTTTGTGATGATTCAAACAACATGGTTGAATTCTAAATACGTGTCCAAAATATGTGAGAACAAAATCTTTTATAATGATACGATTAAAAGTGAAGAAGGAAGGAATGCGTCTGACAAGTTTATTCCATGTAGTAGTACTATATATATTAAGTTAACACTACTTTAAGTACGATTAATTTGTAGCGATTCATTCCCGTAGTTTTACTCTGTGTGGCCCATGATGAACCCCCAGTGGTTTTCCTTTTCGGCCCACTTGTTAAGGAGGTTGAAAAGCCCTGTGCTACATGGTCGCGCCATTTGCTCCCATTGGCCGTTTGAGGCTCTGAGGTCACTCTGGCGTCACTTCAGCCGAACACAAACACAGAGAGGCTCGCCTCTGATTGATTATCAGCCCCATCTGGAGCTGCCTGCTGTGTGAGCGTTTCATAAAATTTAACGCTGTTACCCGATTACCAAAGTACAATCTGTCTTGCTGGAGCACATATTTGGTCTTAACCCAGAGTTACCCAGCGTTGTTGTTTAGGTTGGCTCTCTGATTGGCTGGGCTCTCAGACCGCGGGTCTTGATTGGATAAGGGTTAGATGTTTTGGACTTATGTTATGAGTGTGTGTTAACACTGACCTATCCTTACAAAGGGAGTCCCCCCTCAGACCTGAGATATGAGCTGGGAAGAAATTTAGACACACACACACACACACACACACACACACACACACACACACACACACTCACTAAAACACAGACACACATAAGCACACATATAGACCAACACACACACACACACACAACACATATAAACAAACATATACGGAAACACATACACACATGCATATACAAAGTAGGGGAATGTTTCAGGTTTTTTGCTATGCCAACGGCACAGGGTGATTCTCTGGGGAAAAACTAATTGACACATGAACCCCGTAATGACCGTTGTCCTCTGGGAACCGTGTGTGTGTGTGTGTGTGTGTGTGTGTGTGTGTGTGTGTGTGTGTGTGTGTGTGTGTGTGTGTGTGTGTGTGTGTGTGTGTGTGTGTGTGTGTGTGTGTGTGTGTGTGTGTGTGTGTGTGTGTGGTTTGGGGGGGGGCATTATGTATATGTGTGTGTGTGTGTGTGTGTGTGTGTGTGTGTGTGTGTGTGTGTGTGTGTGTGTGTGTGTGTGTGTGTGTGTGTGTGTGTGTGTGTGTGTGTGAATAGAAAGCCCTTTCTGTTTGTCAGGACCGGCTGACAGGATATAGATAGAGCAGCGAGTATAACTACAATTCAAAATAAACCTCAGCCTCTCCAATCCTCGCCCACTCCCTGGGGATACAGAAACGTCTAGCCACGCACAGGACTAACTTACTGTCACTCACTGACACCCATTCGACACCCATTCACCCATTCATACACATGTCTACTTACGCACACATATACACAGACCCACACATTCTTTCATCCATTTACAGGAGCAGTGGTATATACACAAAGGCAGAGTTTTGAAACATGCCTCGCTCTCTGTCTTTCTTTCATTCTCATCTCTTTCTCCCTCTCCCTCGTTTCTCATTCTCTTTCTCTCTCTCTTTCTCTCTATATCACTTTCTCTCTTTCTCGCTCCCCCTCTTTGTCATTCTCTTTCTCTCCCTCTCTTCTTCCCTCTCTCTCTGAAGTCATTTGGCAGAAAGCGAAACAAGTCCCCGGTTGACCAACTTCATTGTATTATCACAATGAACATGCACACACGCACACGCACACACACACACACACACACACACACACACACACACACACACACACACACACACACACAAACTGAAAGAGTTTCACAGCTACACCAGAGTTTCTGCTCTCATTGTCCTCCATCCTGATTGGAATAATCTCAGGAGTGAGTGTTCCATTCCAGACCATAACCGCTTAGTAATACGACCCCTTCTCCTCCGCCATCTCCAGGGGGTGGTGAGAGAGAATAGGAGTTTTGGAAGAAGGGGGGGGGGGGGGGGGGGGGGAACAGAGGAGAGGGTGCGGCAAGTAGGATAGAAGTAGATGAGAGGAGGAGAAAAGGGGAAAGGTGGGAAGAGGGGAAGAGAGGAGGAGAGGAAACGGGAGGATAGGGCGGGGGGGGGGGGGGGAGGGAGAAGGGAGGAGAGTTGGGGAGAGGCGCATCGATGAGAGAGGAGTTCCCACACTAGATAACCTGGATTAAAGACATCCACGTGTTTCAGTCAAGCCGACCCAGAGGGATCCTAAAGTGAGACTCTACCATGGTCAAATTGCTGACATACGATTGTGATGTGATCGAAACACCTTTAGTCTGGGCATGAACTGAAACTGTGAAATCGCTGTTTCAGTGTGGATGGACGGCGTTCTGAAAACCGTGCTGACGGAAATCTTTTGATGCAAATACCAAATAAGTATTGACATGGCCCGTGGGTTAACTTTAGACTGTGAGGAAAGTCTAGTCAGATGGGGCGTCAGATGGATTATACGATCGAGACGTACTAGACACTGGATAGGTTGGAGTTGGGATCGAACCCTGGACCCGAGTCCAGGGTTCTGTCTCTCCAGGGTCCGAGTGGACCGGGGTCTCCTACCTTCTGCAGCCACTGTGAGGTGTTCCTCATGGCGCTCTCCAGGTGCTGCAGCTTCCCCGGGGACATGCGGCGGAGCTCCGTGGGGGGCCCGTCCCACCCGGGGGTGGGGGCGTCCCGCTGGGCACCACGCCCCACCCCCGCACCCTCCGCCAGCGGCCGGGGGTCTGAGAGGGCACCCAGCTCGGGCAGGATGAAGGTGTAGCTGCAGGGTCCCTGCTGCAGGCGCTGGAGCCTCCTCTTCTTCTCCACACCTCCGCCTCCCGCCGTCTTCCCTCTCCTCTGGCTGCGTAGTCTCCCTCCTCTCTCCCTGCTGGCATGTCCTGCCACCCACAGGCAGCCAATCAGAAGCATCGTGAGAAGCTGGATTCCTCTCATGGTGCTGAGGTCTCGGCACGTTGGTCGCAGGGGTCAGTGTGACCGGGTTCAGCACTATGGGGTCAAAGGTCGGCCCTGGTTACACTGTAACCCCCAGGGAGAACATTGGGAGGCTGGAGCAAAGCCTTGATTAAGACTTGGGAGTCGGACGTGGGAAAACCTCGAAAAGTTCTTGGAACTTTCAGCTCCCGATGTCCCAGGAGGTCCAACAGATCAACAGGAAGTTCCTCAGTGTGATTCTCAGGGAAGGCACACCTTGTTGTGTTGAGGTGTCGCACTGTTACACAACCCCCTGCTTAGTGCCTAGCAGGGAGAACATCCATGGTTCCAGCAGAGTGTTGTAGGATTTTAAGGCAAAGATAATTCCACGTCTTGATCTTCTATGCCTCCGTCTCCTTCTTCCTCCCTCTTCTTCTTTGATTTGATTGAGGAAATTCAGGAATTTTATCTCTAGTTTTTCTTCTGAGACCAAACGGTTTCTCTTGATGACGATCAGTTCTTTGAAGACAAAACCCCTGACAAAGAAACAGTAAAGAAGATACATGCACGAAGAAGAAATACAGTGAGAGAGAATAGATTGGTAGGAGTGAAGGATAAGGACTACAGAAGGGAGTGTTGTTGAAGAACTTGAGAAACAAAAAAAGGAATGAGACTACAGAGAGAGACTACAAGGTATCTGAAAGACCAACCTTCAATCTTCAAGCATCCATATCGGGAAAGAGAGAGAGAGAGAGAGAGAGAGAGAGAGAGAGAGAGAGAGAGAGAGAGAGAGAGAGAGAGAGAGAGAGAGAGAGAGAGAGAGAGAGAGAGAGAGAGTGTAGAAAGTGCTCTCCTATCATTCTGCTCTGGTGGCTCTGGTTCCTGAAGTGACTGAAGTCAAATACATCTGCTCTCTTATCACTGGTGAGAGAGAGAGAGAGAGAGAGAGAGAGAGAGAGAGAGAGAGAGAGAGAGAGAGAGAGAGAGAGAGAGAGAGAGAGAGAGAGAGAGAGGAGAGAGAGAGAGAGAGGGAAGGGCGGGAGGGATATTTCTAGGAGAGCTATTTACCTCGCATGGAGGGGAAAAAGAGGAGGCAAAACACATCGGAGGGGAGAAAGGGCAAAAGAGAGGAGGAGAGAGAAAGCATGAAGGAGAGATAAAGAAAGGATAAAAAGTGTTTATGTGACGGGGTAGGGCAGGGGTCAGTAGCTCTTTAAGAATACTTTATCTCTAAATTATCGTTCTCTTTCTTGCTCTCTCTCTTCTCTCTTCTCTCTCTTTCACTTTATTGAAGTGGCACCAGATGCCTTATATGGTCATTCAGCGGAGCGGGCAGTGGGGAACCCTGGCACACCGGCCTTTTAGCTTTGAGCTGTGACCAGGTGCCTTTAACATGTGACCAGGTGACTTTAACATGTGACCAGGAGACTTTATCTTGCAACTAGGTGACTTTAACCTGCACTTTAACATGCAACAAGGTGACTTAAACCTGCAACTGGGTGACTTTAAGCTGTGAACAGGTGACTTAAACATGCAACCAGGTGACTATAACCTGCAACTATGTGAATGTAACATGGGACCACTTATATGCAACCAGGTGACTTTAACATGCGACCAGGTGACTTTGATCTGAAACCGGGGTGACTTAGGCCCCGTCCACACGAAGCCGAAACGGGCGAAACCGTTACGGTTTCGATCTATCCGGTTTCGAAGTATCTCCGTAAAGACGAAGCCAAGCGAAACCGGATAGATCTGTAGAAACGCTGTAGTAAACATTCCAGGCCCATAAGGGGCGCTGCTTCTGGTACACAAATCCAGAAGAAGAAGAGGCGAGCATGCGCATAAAGGCTGCCCCCCGAACCACTAACAACACAAACAAACAGCTCTTCTACGATGGCGAACTAGATTCTCAATAAATAATGGCTTAGCAACCCAACAAGGGACATGATATGCTGCAGAACGATTACAAGCTTGTAGTCCGCCATCATCTTTTTTGTTGTGATTTCTGAGACTCCGCGGGCTTAAGAGCCATTGGCTAGGAGGTCGAGGGGTGGGGCGATGATGTCATGGTTTGCGGTTTCAGTCGGTTTCAGGCGTCCACACGAAACCAAAACGAAACCGGATAGATTTGAAACCACCTCCGAGGGTGGTTTCAGAAGTTTGCGGTTTCGGTCAGCGGATTCGCCGGCTTCGTGTGGACGGAAGGCCGAACCGTACAAGACCTTTGCGGTTTCGCCATGAAATCGGCTTCGTGTGGACGGGGCCTTAACCTGCAACCAAGTGACTTTTAGCTGTGACCAGGTGTATTTAACATTCAACTAGGAGGCTTTAACATGTAACTAGGTGAATTTCAATTGCGACTATCACTTCAAGATCCAACGAGGTGACTTTAACCTGCAACCAGGTGACTTTAACAAGAGAGCAGGTGACTTTAACATGCAACTATGTGACTTTTAGCTGTGACCAGGTGACTTTAAACTGCAACTAGGTGACATTAACAAGAGAGCAGGTGACTTTAACATGCAACTATGTGACTTTTAGCTGTGACCAGGTGACTTTAAACTGCAACTAGGTGACATTAACATGCGACCAGGGGACTTGTAAATGCGACCATGTTTCTTTAAAATGCGACCAGTTGTCTTTAACATGCGACCATGTGACTTTATCATGCAGACAAGTGACTTTAACATGCAAACATGAATAAAATACACTGGCTTAACGTAATCTAACATACACAATAATAAACAGTGCAGGCAGGAGCAATCAATTATGTTAAGTTGAATCTAAATAAAACAACTGTCAGTCAACATTCATTATTCATAGTATTCACCGTATGCTAAACAACCAACTGAAGGTGAAGAGTCTTACATGCAATACAATAATATGATCAGTTGAACTAACTCATTAAATCGATGGAAAATCAGTCCCAAATCCGACCAGGGTAGACCAGACCAGTCTAGACCAGACCAGATCAGACCAGGCTAGAAAAGACCAACCCCCTCCTCTACCAGGATGGTGGGAACAGATACTTTAAGACTTTTTTAAGTTATTATAATCATAATTGTTTGGGATTTGGTATCAGGTATCTTTTGCTCTGTATTTTTCTATATTTTGTTTTGTTTATTTGTTTTGTCTAAAGGGAAAGTAAAGAAATTCAAAACTCCTATCACTTTCTCTGGCTTCTCATCTCTCGCTCTCTCTCCCCCCTCTCTCTCTCTCTCTCTCTCTCTCTCTCTCTCTCTCTCTCTCTCTCTCTCTCTCTCTCTCTCTCTCTCTCTCTCTCTCTCTATCTATCTCTCTCTCTCTCTCTCTCTCTCTCTCTCTCTCTCTCTCTCTCTCTCTCTCTCTCTCTCTCTCTCTTCGCTCTCGCTCTCTCTCTCTTGTCAGAGAAGCCAAATGGGTTTTGTTTATAATTATTTTATTTTTAAGGGGCCAAGCACATGGTGATTGTTGTCTTTTTCATTTTTAATCTGGCACTTTCTCTGGTACGGCCACCAACCCGAAGTCGCCTTTTTTTGGAAACTTTCAAGAACGATAGAGGGTGACCCAAGACGGCCGAATAACATTTATACCGTGAAATGATGGCGCTATAGCAATTTTATATAATCGAGAAAATGGTTAACATCATGTTCCCTGACCCCTTTGACCTACAGTCACAATCTGATTATAAGGTATGTAAAATAAATAACAACGCCACTAGAATCCTATGAAAAATGCAAAGGTAGACTTATAGACGTATGTGTGCAGTATATTTTTGACGCAGGTCAAACAGTCAATATATGCCAGAGCTGCAATAATTTGAATTTTGAACTGGTCCTTTTAATAATCAACTTAATGACTTTCCGACAGAGCCTACATTATGTTTCACGCCTGGCATGAATGTATTGTTACAAAAGGTTGTATAATTCTGAAAGGTTAAAGGTAACGTCAAGGAGTTTGTACGCGTATCAACAGACCTAAGCCTAGGCTTTTCCTTGATTGTTAACCCGATAAAAACCCTAAGGGTCGTGATCGTCCACCCTAGGCTTGACCCCCAATAATCGCTGCTTGCAGGTTTCTTTATATTTATTCTTGGCTCATCCTTTTTTCTATATGAAGATAAACCAATGGGCTACACAGTCAGTGCAAGACATCTAAAGGATCGTAGTGACGTTGAGCAACGTCAGGTCCTGGCAGTCCTCAGCAGTGAGGAAGCATCATATCGTCTTTTGATTAATGAAAAAAAAACAGACCACAGCATGGAATCAACTGTCATCTAAGATGTCTCTTCTAGTATCTAAATAGAGTGCAGATTGCTGTAGGCATCAAAATATATGCACAACAGATACATGTTCCTTTTAGTGATGGTGAATAATAATCATATCAGAAGTACATTTCACTAGTGGGTTCTAAATTCAACACTAGTGCTAAAAACCAAAGTCAGGAAGAGTGTGGAAGACATTCTGGTTGAATCTTAGATACGTCCATTATTGATGAAAAACATTATGGGAGAAATGAGCGATAGAACATAGATGTAATCAAACTGCTGACCATATGGAAAATATAATTTTCCTGAAAATATAGAGGCACCATTTGATTTTACTGAAATCCACTGTTTTCCGTTAGTGCTTTGTAATGAGTCCTGAGATTCCGGTTTCTGGCAGCAGGGAGGACTGACAGATCGCAGAGTCCACTACAGAACATGGTTTATCTCAGAGAAGACGCTGGCATCAATGGATCAGAGCCTATTCCCACCATTAACACAGCAGTGTTTACATGGAGCTATCTACTGCATTCTCCTTCCGTCTCTGAGAAACATGATAACACAGTAGGGTCGGATTAAACGGCTGTTAAAAAAAAGAAAAAAATGGTGAACATGGTCCAATCAGAGAGTAGAAGAAGCTGCCATGGACCAATTAGGCAAGGCAATCAGACAGGGAAAGGAGTTTCTGACAGTGATGAGGGGAACTTGGTGGAGGTTGCCGATGATATCTCCACCGTGTTCTGCATCAACACTTACACTCCCCAAAACCTCGTCCCTGCACGCCTCTACACCACCACACTCCTACACCATTCCCACTACACCACCACCCTAATACACACCCAACGCCCTTCTACACAACCACCCACTTCACCATCCCTGCTACACCAGCACCCTCTTACATAACCCCCACCCCTCCTACATAACCCCCAACTCTTCTACACCACCACCCCTCCTACATATCCCCCAACTCTTCTACACCACCACCCTCATACATCAATCCCCACCC
Organism: Gadus macrocephalus; assembly: GCF_031168955.1. Lineage (NCBI taxonomy): Eukaryota > Metazoa > Chordata > Actinopteri > Gadiformes > Gadidae > Gadus > Gadus macrocephalus. The sequence continues at coordinate 8,512,061 of NC_082394.1, forward strand.
TTCAACACCACCACCATCCCTCCTCCCCCTCCTGCATCAGCCCCTACCCTTCTACCCCATCCCCACCTAATACACCACCCCACTTAGCCCCCTACACTACCACCCCACTGAACCACCACCCTTCTACACCTCCACCCACTACACCACTGCCATCCAACACTATTCCCACTCACCTTCACCCTCCTACATCACCACCCCACCCTCCTACAACGCCACTCCCTCTACAGTCTACATCACCATCCTCCCGATGAGAAACGTCTGGCAGTCTGGTCAATCCAAAGTGTTCTCATCTCACAACAGAGAACACGTGGATACCGATGCTGTGAATGTGTGCACATAGGCAGTGGTAGAGAGGGAGGCACACTCTAGGCAGCAATATGGCTTTAAATATGCTCTTTTTCTCTGAGCTTATTGTTGATGTTTTATTATAAGAAGTATTACTTTGTTGTTCTCAGTTAGTTGAGACAGTATGAGATTACAATCTGAGAGGGATTGTGATCTGTGTTTCTTTTGAGTAATATAGGTTACTTCCGTTGAAGGCGTAGCAGCATGTCTGATAAAGCCCGATGCCATGTTTGCTGCTTGGAGGCAGAACGTTTGGTTTCACTTCCTGTTCTGCCGTTCACTTCTGCTCCAATTAAAATTCAAACCCAACTGTTTATCATCAGCCAATCATCACACAACTTCAACACAGTGAGCTAAGACTTGTAATCAACAGGTAAATAAGTCAAGGCAGCTAACAAATAGGTTATGGTAGCTAATACACAAGCTAGGGCAGAGAAAAAGGTCAGACTCAGTGCTGGTGGTGGTGGAAGAGTGTGAGAGAGAGAGAGAGAGAGAGAGAGAGAGAGAGAGAGAGAGAGAGAGAGAGAGAGAGAGAGAGAGAGAGAGAGAGAGAGAGAGAGAGAGAGAGAGAGAGAGAGAGAGAGAGAGAGAGATAAAGAAAAAGAGAGGGAAGCACTGATGTAATAATCACTACTTCTACTACTCGTAACACAAAGGTGTGGACAAAATTCGATTATTCCCTACTTCAGTATTTATTGAGAACGTAAAGGATTATTTTTATGACAGTAAGTATTTAAATGATTATTTGCTCTAGTATTTAGCTATAATTAAAATTATTATTTGTACCGTAGTATTGAATACGTTTTTTTGGTGAAATTTGTCTTTCATTTCTCTGGAGCTCCCCTCCAGAGTCTAGGAGCTGTAGAGCTGGACCAGCGAGATGAGGAGCCTCTTGCTTCTCCTTCTCCTCCGCATGCCCACAGGTGATGGAACGGCATTTCTTGTTACACACCCTTGACAGCAAAGTATTTGGTTTATTGGAGCATGAGCTGTCCCACTGGCTTTGTGAGTGAGCTGAAACCTTGCTTGGCAGCAGGCACTTTACCGTGCCAGACAATGCATAGCCCGTCTAAGCAAGGGCAAGCAGTAGAATTTCAAACTGCGACAAAATTTTAATAACTTACAAGAAAAGCTTATTCTGTAAACTTTCATTAACATTTAACAGTTAATAAATGATCAGATAACAATAACCTTATAACCGCAATGATGTGTGTGACAGGTTCTCTGCTGAAGGTCGATGGATGCAAGGGAGGAAGTGTGTTCTTTAACAAGCCTGAGCATTTTAACCTGACCTGTGACATAAATACTACCGAAAGGCTCCGTACAGAGGAAAACGGGATGGTCAAAATTGTCAGACTGGAGAAAGGAGACTCGACTTGCTTTTCGTTGAGTAACCTAGAGCTCGAAGTAAAAGACGGTAAGAGATGTTCTGTTTTCAATCGTGGATCTTAATGTGAAACAGTTACACAAGGGACAAGATATGCCAGTCAAGTTCTTATGGCGTGAATATCGTACACCCTACCTTCTGCTTTATGAATTCATGATACATGTGTATAAATATTTGTGTTTAAGATATGGTTCCTGGTCATTTATTTAACCGTATGCTTGTATTCTGGTGTACATCTATGTTGACTGTAGCAGTGCATTTCAATCTGTGTTTCCCAACCTGTGGGTCGGGAAGTCTGATATGCAAAACACTATAGATATTTGCTTTTTGACAAACCAAAAAGGTCTGAGAGGTCTTATAAGCTCACACTATAAACAAACAGAGAGGCGAGGTGTTGATGGGGTCAGTTATGGACATACAAATGGGACTACAGGCCCGAAATGGTTTGCAAGCACTGATTCAAATCCTGGCATATCCCGCAAGGACAACGTGTGTTCAAAATGAAACTTTATTCACAGAGTGCCCAAGACCAATCACTCTTTGTCCTGGTCAAGGAGAGGAAGTCTCTGTACCATGTGACTATCCTGTTGAATTCCAAAAATACGACAAATACTTTTGCAAAGAAGAAGATACATTTCAATGTAAAGAAATATTACCAAAGACCATGTCGATCAAGGTCCACACAAACAAGGACTATGGAACTTACTGGTGTGGGTTCAACCACTCAAGCAACATCGTCCTGATCCAAAAAGTATGGATACAAAGTGAGTGTTAATTCACCTACAATTTAAATCAAACAGAAGGAGGTGTATATGTAATGATATTAATGTGATGCATCTACAGAGGGATTTTCAAGGCACTCAAACTTCTGAGGGTTTTATGGGGACAAATCTTCCACTACCAATGGTAGCACCCTACTGGTGATGCATGCTCACACTGGCTATCACGGTGGAGAGATGGGAATGAAACCATCCAATCAGAGAACATGTTTACTTGTTAGAGAGCGGAGACACCTGGTTTAGCAACTATTCTTGTGATATGTGGCATGCGATCTTTAGTGACTAATCTATACTTACCAATGGGTCTGTCTTCCCATGTCCTCCCACTGGCAGATGTCCCAGTGGAAAACCAGACCTCGGAGGTTGGTCGAAGTCTAACCTTCAAGTGTAACTACTCTGGCTCTTTGGGGGTCAAGCATATCTGTAGTGGTCAACTGCAATATTGTCGGCACATGTTGAACACCTCGCAACCCAGAAACGGAAGGCATCACATGGAAGACGCAACGAACAACCACACCCTCACCATAACTACCAAGTCCCTAGAAGAGGGGGACATGGCTCTGTACTGGTGCTACTCCGAGAATTCTGATGGAACCTTAAATATCCACAGCAAATTAAATCTGACCATCGGTGAGTCACCATCACTGGGTCGCGACGGGACCAGTTTGGTTCCCTCCTTCTGTCCAGGACCAGGGTGGGGATGTGTCGTGGTTAGGGTTTGGGGCCTGCCCTTAATTCCGACGCCTCATTGTTCCGACGTCTCAATGGTCCGAAATATTTCCCATTAGATCGACATGCCACTATGCCGACGGTTCAATGTTCCGAAAACGGAACCCATTGGTCCGAAGGTCAGTTTGTCCGACTTTTCAAAAAGGAGGCACTAATGTGCCTCCTTCCGAAATATTTCCCATTAGATCGACATGCCACTATGCAGGCGGTTCAATATGCCGAATAGGCCTACATATAAAGAGTTTTATACCACGCTCGCGCTCTCGCTCACGCTCTCTCTCGCTCTCTCCCACTCTCTCTCTTACATATCACGTTCACGATGAATATTGGAGCAAAGTGACAACGCTTCACTTCATTCTAATTCTCAACACGGGCACGAACACACACACACACACACACACACACACACACACACACACACACACACACACACACACACACACACACACACACACACACACACACACTTTACTAAGTACACGGTATGAGGTATAAGTTTGACTAAATCAATACCAGCGAAATTATTTAGGATAAAAAAGCCCACTGCAAACACAGTAAACAACACATATAGGCCCTAAAGCTACTAAAGATAACACAAATTGAAACGTCGGCCTAATGCGCCTCCTTTTTGAAAAGTCAGACAAACTGACCTTCGGACCAATGGGTTCCGTTTTTGGAACATTGAACCGTCGGCATAGTGGCATGTCGATTTAATGGGAAATATTTCGGACCATTGAGGCGTCGGAACAATGAGGTGTCGGAATTACGGCATGGCACCTAGGGTTTAGGGTGTTCAGGGTTTAGGGTTAGAGTATCAGGCCAGAACAGAACCAGTTACACGTTCCATAGGACAGCAGTTGCATAGGTTAGTGAGAATGTTAGTAGGTATGTAAGCACAGGTTAGTCGGATTATGTAAAGGTTAGTATAGATTAGAAGATTAGTACATATAGTTTCTTTCACGTCTATGTGGGCTGAACACAGGGACGTTGTGGTCGGATGGTTTCAGAGCAAAGGGGAAGTGGTTTTTGCAAGAGAAAAATACCTTATTTTTGCAAGAGAAAAATACGTAAATCTGTTATAGACAAAGTGTGCAGTAATTTTTCTTTGATTCACTGGTGAACAGACTTAATAACATGATTCATTTGGTTTTGTATCGAAAGTTAGGCTTACAGTAATGGTGCAGAGTTTAGCCCATGCTAACACTGTGGATTTGTATTCACAGGCACCTTCAGGGACCCAGTCAGGGATGGGTGGTCTCTGCCGGTTTCCATAATGATGGGGGTGGGTGCTGGGGTGCTGATGGTGATGCTAGTTAGTCTAGGAACATGGAAATGTAAGCGCACACACACACACACACACACACACACACACACACACTAGGCTACTTGACCACACCAGACTACACCGCACAACACTAAATGAAGTTAATAATTGATTCAAGAACCAATCATCTTGTTTATTTCAAGGCCTTTCATCTAGAAACCCAAGGGAAGGACAGAAACGAGAGGTATGTATGTATGTACGTGTTTTGTCAGTGTGTGTTTTGTCTGCGTGTGTGTGTTTTAACTGTGTGTGTGTGTTTTTTCTGTGTGTGTGTGGGTGTTTTGTGGGTGCGTGTTTTGTCTGTGTCGGTGTGTGTTTTGTCTGTGTCGATGTGTGTTTTGTCTGTGTCGGTGTGTCTGTGTGCCTTATTTTTCCTTCTTAACCTCACCACCCAGGAAGTTAATATCTATGAGGAGATACAACGGCGCCCTCTTGAGCCCAAGTCCTTCTCTTCGATCTACGTCACCGCAACCCACCCCTCCACCGCTCTTCACTACTCAACTGTTGCCTTCAAAGCGAACTCGGATGAGCGCTGTGTCGTTGTGACCCCCAAGGACGCTGAATACCCTGTTCTAAAGGCAGCCCCCCGCCCCCCACACGAAGCCTCCCCCACAGGTCCAGCAACCAGGAGCTCTAGCAGCCTCTCAGAGGAACAGTTGGCCAATTTAACACAGCAGGACTAGGGCCGGGGCAGCGGGAAAACGTTTTCCTACAACGTTGTTTCACTATCCATTACAATCTGTGTAATACGATTTTGTTAACAACATGTGCCGCTGATGGCGTGTTTCCATAATAGTGTTCATCATTCATCACTTAAATAGGTGAGTGACTCACTTACTTGCCATTACATATATTCTACCGCCGTCGGGAACCATCAGTTGCGTGAGTGACCAAGCGCTGCGGTGTTGTGGTGCGGCCGGCCCGAGTTCGCGTCCTGAGAATGTCATAATTGACTTTTTATATAATAAATATGTCTTACGATTTCCCCAGGAGCACAAAAAAAGGACCACATTTGTTTTCATTAAATGCATTTTTTATTTAGTAATCCTCCCGGAGCTGTGGGAATAAAATATAAATTAAATACATTCCAAACACAAGAACCTGTGCAGTGTTTGAATTTGTACTTACTTCCTTTTCCAGCTTCTTGATTTCAAGTTGAACTTTGCGCATTTTCAGTCGCTTATACTCGTTATCAAGCAGGAGGTGCCTTTTGTAAATGGCCTTGACATCCTGTGAAACAAATAGGTCAGAATAGCTTGTACAAATGTTCTGTGGTACCAATGTGTATAGTAGTAGAGTTACTCACTTCATTTTGTCCTGCTGCTCGTCTCGTCTCAGGGATGCTCTACAGAAGGTGTTTGTTCTTATTAAAGACATTTGAGAATGTAAAAATGCCAAAAAGACTATACATTTTCCCACTTACATCTGATACGTCGGTGACAGCAGACGAGGCCTCCTCATCTGGTTCATCCAATGTGAACATTTGTTCAACCTACAAGAACAACAATTAGTAAACCTGAAGGGAAAAAATGTGCAGGTTCAGGAACAAACTAAATACTCACTTCTTGTTGGCCAAATACATCCTCCTGTGGAGGATCCACCAATTCTATGGTGTCATCAGGAACAAGAAAATCATTCAATTAAAATAAAACCAACTGAATGACAGTTGGTAGGCTAAGCATGCCGTCAGCCATAGCCTACCTTGTTTTAATGGTCTTCCCCGGTTGAGGGCCAAAGCCAGGTCCTCGGCTGGAGTGAGGCCCTTTGGTGGATTCCCCCCACCTGTCTTAAGGCTGTCACTTTTCTTCTTTGTTGCTATAATAGCAAACTCAAGATTAACAACAATTTTAACAATTTCCTCTATAACAATGTAGTAGGCCTATACTCTAGTCTATTCCAATGTAGGCTACTTACCACTCTGCAATATGTTTTTATGTTTGGTTTTAACCTGTATCCATGTTCTTTTGTCGTTGCCGAGACCACTTCTGTTGAGATAAATACTATGGTTAGTCAATTTAGATATTTTTTTCTGACTGCATTTACTATGCCTCTCTTTTCAAAGAAATGGAAAATACATGGCATGAAAAGTTCGTTGAATTGTCCAGTAATCCTTCCTTTATTACTAATAGCGTGGGGATTGAACCCCGGACGACCTGGGTTCAGGTCTGACAGGTTACCTCGAGACAATCTGCCTTATCACAATACTATGGTCAATATTTAATTAAAATATGATACGCTTAATACTACTTACGCATTCAACCTATCGGCGATTACTTGCCAGGCGGCATCCCTGTTTTTATTAATGATGATCGTGTTCCCTTTTTGTGTTATTATGTGCTTGTAGTCCTCGTAGACCTCGATAAGCAGCTTCTGTTCGCCGCTGGAAAAGAATCCCGCTCGTGCCTTTTCGGACCTTTTATCCATGGATCGACACTCAAGGTCCTGGAATGGTTATTTATCTCGTTAGCGCACGTAATACACGATAACGTTAGCCTGGTTTGAATTAACCTTAACAAAGCGCGGCTGAATTGTGTTGATGGAATGGCCTAAGCCTCAAGTGGAGGAAGTTGGCGTTAGTTCTAACCGGGCTTAATCAACTAAGCCCCGCCTTCGTCAACGACTTTGTTGGAATACCCCTCAGGTCATTCATTTTTTATATGGACATGCGCGTGCATGTGTTGTCCATCCAATTTGGAATATCGTTTTACTCAAGACCTCAAATGGCAAATTTCCACAACAAGTTCTCATTGTGCGGAACCTTTGGTCCGAGTCTAACGTTTCCGGCGGTTCGACGTGATGACGTACGAAACGGGAAGCGCCTTCTGAACTTGTTGCCACGTCGAAATATCCCTGTCGGGTTTATTCACTGGGAATCAACCTAATCTATGGTTTAATATTCACCACAACAATCATGGTAAGATAGATAGAGATGCGGTTTTGTGTTAAAACACACACAAATACATTGAATGGATGTCCTTTCTGCTTTGAATGTTGTGTAATTTGTTGTCTCCCTAAACCCTTGCTACTTATTGTTAGCATAATGGCTAAAGACAACTTCAGCAAGTCAATCAAAGCAATAATTTTCTATACAAATGACATTAATGTTGTTTTCCCACCGTAATGCAGGTCTCCGTTATCAACACAGTGGATACCTCGCATGAGGACATGATTGTAAGTTTCTGTTTGTTATCGTATCACTCAGAAGCTAACTGTCGCTATTAATCTTAGATAAATCTGCCAATATCTATATTCAATATACAGGACACGCCATGCACCTATATGGTTCATCAAATATGTAGATACAACGGTATCTTGATATGCTTAATGCATTGACATGAAGCTTGGAATAGTTATTTGAGAGAATCTAAATGGCTATCCCACCTTTATTCACAAACCACTTTAACCTTTCAAATTTTGCAATCTTATTGCAATCATGGCTTGTTTGAATCCATAGTAAATGACCTGGGCTTAGAACAAGCAAACCATTCAGTAGAAAGTTGAGGTTTCTACAAGCAATTGGACCAACCTCAGAGTAGCTCTAGAGGAATCAAAAGTATGTGTATGTGAGTAAAGGTTTTTTCTGCTAGTGCAAAAAGTTCCAGGAGATAATATTGCAAAGAGCTTTCCAAATTCATGGACTCTGTATTTACAACTCAACCAAGTGTCTCCTAGATAGTGAGAGTGAACGTCGTGAGATGTTCTTGGTTGGTTGATGTTCTCCAAGATAGTTGATGTGAATTTTTTTTCGGTCAGCACGATGCCCAGATGGACTACTATGGCACGCGACTGGCCACCTGCTCATCCGACCGCACCGTCAAGATCTTTGATGTCAGGAATGGAGGGCAGATATTGGTAGCAGATCTGAGGGGGTGAGACGCATACTATTATTTGGTTGCTGCTGGTAAACCCTTCTGCTGAATGTTTTTAGTGTTAACAAGAGTTTGAATTCCTCTCTCCATTCGTCTTTCCGGCTATCCCTCTCCATCTATTCCCCCCCCACACTCCCTTTGTATCCACCTCTCTCCCCCTCCCTCCATCTCTGCCTTCCTACCTCTCCTCTCAGCCACGAGGGTCCTGTGTGGCAGGTGGCATGGGCCCACCCCATGTACGGTAACATCCTGGCCTCTTGCTCGTACGACCGCAAGGTCATCGTCTGGAAGGAGGAGAACGGCTCCTGGGACAAGATGTACGAATACACAGGACACGAGTCCTCAGGTGGGGAGCTGTAGGTCTGACTGACCAATCTGTATTAATGTTTGACTGACTGTCTGACTGACCATCTATCTGGCTTGCTGTGTTCCTCAATAATTGGTCAGACTTTACGATGTATAATTTCTTTGGTTCCAATTAGATAATTGAGTGTGCATGTGTGTCTACAGTGAACTCGGTGTGCTGGGGACCATATGACTTTGGTCTGATCCTGGCTTGTGGGAGCTCTGACGGCGCCATCTCTCTGCTCACCTTCACTGGAGAACAGCAGTGGGACGTGAAGAAGATCAGCAATGCACACACAGTCAGTGTCTCTCTTTCTCTCTCGGTCTCAGTCGAACAGTTCAATTATGTTTAAAAACTATTCTGTATAAGAAAATAAGAGGTTCTATTTTTGGTGTCTTAGTCAGTGGTTGGTGTTAATTGAAATGGGTTTGTGTTTATATTTTATTCTAATGAGTTGGTGGGTGTGGTTTATTATTCAGATCGGCTGCAACGCAGTTAGCTGGGCTCCGGCTGTGGTCCCTGGCAGTCTAGTGGACCAGCCGTCAGGACAGAAACCAAACTACGTCAAGCGCTTTGTCTCTGGCGGATGCGACAACCTGGTCAAACTCTGGAAGTAGGTCACGATGTTTATGTTATATAAAAATCCTACACATTATTCATAGGTTAATGTCGCACATTAATCAGAGCCGTTACAACCATCTTTAATAAGAACCCCCCCCCAGGGAGGAAGATGGCCAATGGAAGGAGGACCAGAAGCTTGAGGCTCACAGCGATTGGGTGAGAGACGTTGGCTGGGCTCCTTCTATTGGTCTGCCCACCAGCACCATCGCCAGCTGCTCACAGGTGAGGAGTCAACCTTTTGACTTGGCTCTTACACGGGATATTGTAGTACTGCTTTTTGAAGCGTATTTTCAACATACTGTATGTTTTAACCAACTGAACCTTTTCAGAAATTGAATGGGGAATCTGCATGGTTAGATATCGGTTGAAAGCGGGTTTAATGTGGGTAGGTTGATATTTGGATGGGTTGACCAACGTGTGTCTGATCTCCGGCAGGATGGGCGGGTGTTCATCTGGACGTGTGAGGACCCGACAGGGAACACCTGGACGCCCAAGCTGCTCCACAAGTTTGTTGACGTCGTCTGGCACGTCAGCTGGTCCATCACTGGAAACATCCTCGCCGTCTCCGGGGGCGACAACAAGGTAACACACCACACACACAATAGTGAGGAAATAAAAACAGAGAATGGCTAGCGGAGAGTGCCTAGCCTGGCTTTATAAATATATACTGTATGCATAGCACTGAACTGAAAACCATGACCAAAAACAAGAAAACGCACTAAACCTTGATTCACCTGAAAAGTAACACCCTGTTATATGCTGTGTGTATATAACAGGGTGTGTACAATATATATGCACGCACGCACGACAATATCCTACATGCTAATATGATCGAACATTGTCATGAAGTGAATGCTCATATGCTTATGTCGTAAAATACAATATATCACGCTAATACTTTGTGTGTATGTGTTGGTTTTCAGGTGACACTCTGGAAGGAGTCTATGGACGGCCAGTGGGCTTGTATCAGTGATGTCAGCAAGGGCCAGGGGGCGGTGTCCTCCATCACAGACACTCAGCAGAGCGAGCAGTGATGCACTCACTCACACACATGAAGTACAATACACATCTCATAACACACACTCAGCAAGCAGTGACACACACCATAACACACACACATATTACAACACACGTGCATACACTCACACGCGAACATGTACACACACACACACACACACGCACACACACCAGATGTGATGTCCTGAAACATTCCGTCTTCACTCCAACCTATCCCATAATGCCTTGCGGGTCTAGTGGCCACCCTCTGATTGACTCTCATTATGGCTCACCAATCTGCAGACACATCCTTCAGAACCAAACGAGTTCTGGTGGTTCTGTTTCTCTCCCTGGGTTCTCCAGAATCTTGTGAATAGGATTTGAAACTGGTTCCAAACCAGCTTAAACCTCCCTCTAATTTGAACCCCCCCCCCCCCCCCCCCCCCCAGCTGCCCAGAGCAGTTATGTGGAGGATAATCAAACCTGATTGAAACAAACTGTTAAATACTAGTACATGTTTAAACAAAGACACCTGGCGGTCTTTTTCAAGTGTAAATTTGGAGGAAATGATTTGTATGTTTTTTTTTCGTAAATGATATTAAATTAAAAATGAAAAAAAAATGGTGTTGTGTAAATTGTTTTGTGTGTGTGCGTTCTTTTTTTTATAAGTAGCAAGTACACACAATACATTAGGGGAAATTGTTTTATTTTTCTTTCTTCTCACCACTGTAACGGTAGTGTGCATTACTCGAAAACTAGATTCAAAACAGTTGCTCTGTCTCCTTCTGGCCCTTAAGGGCCGAAAAGAATAGCCTCTTGACTTCGTCTTCGTATTTTGTAGGCTTTCACATTCATATTAGTTACTATCAATTCCTGTGGGTGATAACTGATGTGCTTCCAGATACAACCTGATAGTGTTTATAAATATCAAACCTATTATGGGAAGTTTGACTTGTGGTGGCAAATAAATAGATGGGGAATGTGGCAAAGAAAACCTATTGATTTCCGTCCATTCTGCGTATGTCTCGCATTACTCTTTCAGAAGGCAGATCCCGCTGACCTACATTAGCATAATAAGCCGCTAGAGGCTCCTTTAGCCATGAAAAAGTTATAAAGAAGGACCAAGCCTCGATACGCGATACCTCTGGCCTTTCACTCTCATCCTCCCTCCTCCTCTCCCGGGGGGAGTTTAAAAACTGCGGTCAAGTGAGCCGCCATTCGTTCATCCGCGGTTAAGCCAGCCGTCACACAAAATCTTCGTGCGCCTTTACTCTAAACAGCCTTTGGGTGGTATCTCGCAACGTTTTCAAAATAAAACCCTTCACCTACGTGTGTAGATATATAGAACACTAGCTGGCGGCGTCTAGAATGTCCGCACTTGCGGACATCTTGCCAGTCAGCTGCTCACCCATAACATTGTGTTGGTAGTGGTACATGTACTTTATAAATAACCATAACTTGTTACATTTTCAACCGTTTTACCAACGGTTGGGTTTCTTACAAACCTTATTAACGTGGTTATAATATTGTACCAATTTTAGAACATTTCAATTTTTTTAGAATCTAACATAATTATTCATCAGTAAGTATGCAGTGCCGTAACTACATCTCTGACGTTTATAACAAAACAAACCGTTTGAAAATGTAGCAAGGTGGTTAAGGTTATTTAAAAAGTACATGTACCACTACCAAGTCAACACAGTGTTATGGGTGAGCAGCTGACTGTGGCAAGTTGGCCGCCAGTGCGGACCTTCGACTCCATTGGCCAGCAGAATATGCATGTGTACGTTTTTCAAATGACATTTTCTCAAAATCTATACAGTAAAATCAAATGGTTCCTTGTGGTCAAGTAGTCAGTACAACAGTTAGTATGTTCATATCAGTCAGTGCCTGAACTTATGTGACATTCGGTCTAGCCCACTTCAAATTGCTGACATAATGCAAATTTGCAAAGGCGAGAATATGCATGTGTACGTTTTTCAAATGACATTTTCTCAAAATCTATACAGTAAAATCTAATGGTTCCTTGTGGTCAAGTAGTCAGTACAACAGTTAGTATGTTCATATCAGTCAGTGCCTGAACTTATGTGACATTCGGTCTATAGCCCACTTCAAATTGCTGACATAATGCAATTTGCAAAGGCGAGAATATGCATGTGTACGTTTTTCAAATGACATTTTCTCTAAATCTATACAGTAAAATCACATGGTTCTTTGTGTACAAGTAGTCAGTACAACAGTTAGTATGGTCATATCAGTCAGTGACATTTTCTCTAAATCTATACAGTAAAATATAATGGTTCCTTGTGTACAAGTAGTCGGTATAACAGTTAGTATGTCATATCAGTTAGTGCCTGAACTTATGTGAAATTCGGTCTATAGCCCACTTCAAAGTGCTGACATAATGCAATTTTGCAAAGGCGAGAATATGCATGTGTACGTTTTTCAAATTACATTTTCTCAAAATCTATAGAGTAAAATAACATGGTTCCTTGTGTACAAGTAGTCAGCACACGGGTTAATATGGTCATATCAGTCAGTGCCTGAACTTATGTGAAATTCGGTCTATAGCCCACTTGCTGACATAATGCAATTTTGCAAAGGCGAGAATATGCATGTGTACGTTTTTCAAATGACATTTTCTCTAAATCTATACAGTAAAATCGAATGGTTCCTTGTGTACAAGTAGTCGGTACAACAGTTAGTATGGTCATATCAGTCAGTGCCTGAACTTATGTGAAATTTGGTCTTTAGCCCACTTCAAAGTGCTGACATAATGCAATTTTGCATTATGGTGACCGATTAAATGTGATGGGAAAAATAAAACGACTTGTCCGACTTGAGGGCCGCGTTATGAAACGATGCGTCAGATAAACGATCGCACACATACGACAGAGCCTATAAACTCAACAAATGAATCCTATTTAACAGCCCGTTACCTAGTAAATCATTAAATTTTTTTCGTTAAGTGACCGTAACATACCTTTGTTTTCCGTTCGTTCCTTGAATATGCAGAATATGCTTATTAATAATCAGACGGAAATCGTCGAGCGATGTCTTTTGTTCAGAAGCGTTTTTCAATATGTGTGCAACAGTAGACATGCAAACGTTAAAGATTGTTAGAAAAAAATTCCAACGTCATGCAGCTCATTGTGACGTCATAAGAGAGATGACCTCTCCACCGTGGCCGTGTGTGTGTGTTCCTGTCCTGTGTTTGTGCGTGCGTGTGTTACGGACAGTGCTGTTAGCCTAGCAGAGGCGAGATGTTTGCATGTCATGAATATTCATAATAAGAGCCAAAATCTATCTATCAATGTAAGCACCAACAGAGGATCATGGGCATCAGGGCTCCGTTTCCCGATAACGATGCTCGTACGATCATTCTCACGATGGATCTTGCAAGCCATCGTAAATTTCTTTGGAGCGCTTCGAACGCACGTTCACTGCACTCACGACGTTCGTAGGATTGTAACCGTCTACTGACACGGTGCTGAAATGGGCTCCGTAGGAGGGGGCGACGCAGGAATGATGCAGGAAAATGGGGTTAAAACGCGTTAAAATATCTCCCCATCAAGGCCATCAACAGAATAGCCTACGAAAAGATTAGACTGCAATAATATGAATGCTAAAGATATTAAAACACAATTGATTAGGCCTAGGCTGACATATGCTACATTAGTCCTTATCCTGAACGCACTACTACATTTTTCAATACATTTTTTCATTATTCAAGGCATTTTCCCCCCTGAAATAATTACAAAAATAGCTTGTGTGACAACTACATTTATCTTAATGTGCAGCAAAGAGCCGACTATCTGATTCCGCATAAGGTTTCATTGATTGGCGCGCAATTTAGAATCTATGATGTAAAACAAAAAATGCAACATTCCATTAATTCAGTAGCATTCAAACTCAGATTCTGGGCATTGAAACCCGGCTATTGCTGACCCGATTAGGAGAGCTTGGTCTAGATCCTGCCCATATTGTTGGGCAGGATGATGTATAGGCCTTTTTACACTGCCAAGCCGGACACCCGCATGCAAGAATGAGCTCACGTCTGAGTAAAGGCTACAAATGGAATTAACTATTTACCATTGCAAAAACTTCAACTTATTGTTCATTTTGCTGAGCACTCGTTTTTTTATCCCGACAAAAGCCTCATAAGGAAAGTTCCTCTGCGTCTCTCGTAGATCGTAGGCCTACCATCTTTCAAGGTATTTTTTAATGTGACTACATAACCTTCTCTCACATGATCAGCAGCTCGCGGATTTCACTTACACCGAAACAGCCTGCCCTGGCCATCATAGGTAGGCTATACTAGGTTATTAACTTATCCTGGAAATGATAATAGTATATTAAACAAATCCCACCACCACACCAAAAGGAGGCAGCAAATCAGAGCTAAACATATCTATCTGCTCATTTCCACATGGTAAGAGAGCAACACAAAACAGGTTTATAATATTTGGATGTTTTATTTTCTTTAAATCAAGCAGGTTACATTTCATTCGTTTTTACACAATCTGATATTTGGAGGCATTTGTAAATATGCTCATAAATTACATGATTTGTAATCCCAAAGAATGAGGTTGTTTAATGATCAATATTGGGAAAACAGTGAACACCCTACTAATGTAGGCATTACATATGCAGGCAGAAAAATAAAAGTTCCCATTAAGGTCTCATGTGAAACACCACAGGTCTGAAATACTCAGGAACACATGAAAATGGCCCAAAAATGAATTTCACTCTCCAACCTTTTGCTAAAGAGACGTTGACAGGCCCACAGAGAGCCTGGAGCTCACGGGACAACATTCACACACATTCTGCTTCATGAAGAGGTCAGATTCTCGTCAGACCATAGACATTACATGTAAGGACACTGAACATTTGGCCGGATTACACATAGAAATGCAATCCAAAACAAAATGGGTAAAGATAAAGCATGTTTATTGATGCGGCAAACAAAGGTTCAAATATCCTCCAAAGCACTTCAAGCCCTCAAAGAATGAAACTCAAAACGCAGATGAGGTAAAAGAAGAAACTTCTAAATTAAAGTGGAGCGACCCAGGGACAAGTCTGGTTTGGGTTAAAGATTATGGATGGTTAACTTTGTGTAACATGTTTGGACAAGCAAGTTTAGGTTTTAGGCAAGCGACTTCAGGTATTAGGCATGCGACTTCAGGCAAGCGACTTCAGGTATTAGGCAAGCGAGTTTAGCCAAGCGAGTACAGGCAAGCGAGTCAAGCTAAGCGAGTTTAGGTTTTATGCAAGCGAGTTTAGCCAAGCGAGTACAGGCAAGCGAGTCAAGCTAAGCGAGTTCAGGTTTTATGCAAGCGAGTTCAGGTTTTATGCAAGCGAGTTCAGGTATTAGGCAAGCGAGTTCAGGTATTAGGCACACGAGTTTAGCCAAGCAAGTTCAGGTATTAGGCAAGCGACGCGAGTTTAGCCAAGCAAGTTCAGGTTTTATGCAAGCGAGTTCAGGTTTTATGCAAGCGAGTTTAGACAAGCAAGTTTAGGCAAGCAAGTTTAGGTACGAGTCAAGTTACTTTAGGCCTCACTTTATTTGCGGTTAAATTGCGGCATTAGGTTTAGAAAGAAGGTTAAGATCCAGGCTCAGGTTTGCTTCCAGCCTCGTCCCTCTAGTCGCTCCCTATAAAGAGGGTTCCCAGCTACCGTGTTAAAATACAACAGCTGGGATTACAGATATGGAGTACAGACATAAATGACAAAGATTGATTCAAACATTCTTCCCCCAAAATGTGGTGCAACATAAAATGGAGAAAATAATTACTTTCTCTCCATTGAAACCCAGTCATATCTTACGATCTCACGAGGTCCCGCCGCAAGGGGCGGATTTACGAGCTCTATAGAGTGTGCACTGTGTGTTGATGTTGGGTGTGGATTAATGTGCTGGTGTAGCCATCCAGGGATCCTCAGGGTTTATGGGAGTAGGACACACTGGTGTAGTTCAGTACTGTGAAGTAAAATGATGCAAAAAGTAGAATCAGTGTCAAGGGCAATCAAATGTCTATAAATGCAGGAACAGCCCCATCTGGTCTCAATCAGCATTTGATTTCATAGACTTAAATTAGCGAAAAAACAAGCATTTATTTACCGCAATAGTCCTAGTGCTGGAGAACCAGGTTTCAAAAAAATTCAATACGAGCCTCCAGGTGCATTGGAGTTACTGCATTTAATTAACTTTAATTTAATTAAGAGCACACTAGTCAGTGGAGATGTTCACAGAAAAGACTTGTCTTTAGACCTTTATAAAGATCAGGAGGGATTATATAATTGCCGTTTGACGCGTTAGGTCTGTTCAAGGAGGAAGCAAATATTTACCAGCGTTGGGTCTCTGCACCATGACACCCAGCTGCCGCACATCTGGTCTCCCTTTAAGTCGCCTGAAGGAGAGGTCAACTTAATTGAACCTAAGGGGAATGGGTCACAAGAAAAGGTAAGGATAAATCAAAGTTAAACATAGAAAGGATGAAAACAAGCATCGTCCAACATGGGGTTCGGCGATATTTTGATGTAAAAACATTTTGGTGTACGATCCAACCATCAAAAACAGGCTCTTCTTATCATGTTTCCAATGTACCCCGAGTTGCTACGCCCTCATCAGCCACCAGGTGGCAGACTTGATTTTGTCAGTAGAAGGAGCAAAATAGCCATCCAGCTTGATTACAGCAATAGTAGAGGAGCGAGTCAAAAGAATGCGTTTGAGCACCTTCAGCCATTGGCTCTTGTTCAAGGACATCCCGCTGATTGGCTGAAGTCAGATCTTATTCTCTAGAAAGTTTGTTACAGAAGAAGCCCCTAGTATCAAAGCAACATACCCGCCAAACAAAATTAACCTTGTTGAATAAATGAAAATGTCTTCAAGATGGTGAATCCAGTATCTTACCGGTTCCACATGGAGACTCTAGTCGGCTGCGCTGCGGGCCTTACGTCCGTCCTCTGCTCCGGGACGAGGTCTTGAGTATAAAGAACCATCAAACTGCTTGGTCTCTTCAAAGAGGTGGAGGTTTGACCGCCTGCACCATGAGGACGCTGTGGATACAGTATGGGACCATTTATCAGCGGATCTGAACTGCAGAACTTTAATCACATCAGCTGTAGATTTATGTACCTTCTCCGGAAAGATGAGTGGTCGTCAGCCCCTGAGCAGTGATCTTCATCCCCAGTGACTCCTTCAATCCTGCTGGAGCAAACACTCAGTTACCATTTGGAGATGACCCAGCTACCCTAGTGTACTCACTTTCAAAATGCTTTATGGCACGACTATTGTTTTGAACAGTATACAGTATTACCGACAAATTATTTATCTATATTTTTTGTACTTTTAGAAAGTATGTTTTCTTTCCCTACGAGTTTTGCACTTTGTTATTGCATAATTATTTTTTATATATAATTTTTCTACATTGGTAGTCAAGGCAGGGCCCTACTGTTAAGACGGCCTTAACCATACAGTGCTGGGGGAAACACTGCAGTTACTCGAGTTAAACATTAGAGTTTAGTCCCCACATGGCAATATCACCAGTTCATGGCTGCGCTCTTTGATTTTCTCGTTGATCAGATTGACCTGGAGAAAGAGCTTACCTTCCATGGATGAGGAGCTGGTTGGTCTGAACAAGAGCCACCTTCGGACCTCCACCGCTGGACCCCCCAGGCGTCCTCCACCGCCGGGACCGTCTCCTCCAGGACCTCCACCGGGCCAACCGCCTGGACCTCCGCAACATCGCCTCATTTCTTCTGAAATGTGACACACGTTCTATTTCCACCCCGGACATTCCTCCCCGTTCATGATGCACTGGAGAAGAGTTTAGCTTTACTGGATGAGGAGCCACCGCCGCCGGGCCCTCCAGGACGCCGCCGCCGCCGCCGGGCCCTCCAGGACGACCGCCGCCGCCGGGCCCTCCAGGACGACCGCCGCCGCCGGGCCCTCCAGGACGACCGCCGCCGCCGGGCCCTCCAGGACGACCGCCGCCGCCGGGCCCTCCAGGACGACCGCCGCCGCCGGGCCCTCCAGGACGACCGCCGCCGCTGGGCCCTCCAGGACGACCGCCGCCAGGTGGACGCCACCTCCGGGACCTCCAGGTTGGTCCCAACCACCGCCGCCGGGACCTCCAGGTTGGTCCCAACCGCCGACTCCAGGACCTCCAGGTTGGCCTCCACCTCCAGGCCCGCCGTTGCCTCCAGGACCTCGGCCGTCTCCAGGCCTTCCAGGTTGGCCGCCTCCAGGCCCTTCTGAAATGTGAGACACAAGTTCCAGTTGCACACTGGAACATTTCTCCCCTTTCATCATGGATGCACTGAAGATGAGTTTAACTTTACTGGATGAGGAGCCGCCACCTGGCCCTCCATGCCGCCCCTTCCAGGTTGGACGCCTCCAGGACCTCCAGGCCACCGCCGCCTCCAGGCTGGCCTCTGCCTCCAGGACCTCCGCCTCAGTCCTTCTGAAAGGCGAATGACACGTTCCATTTGCACACTGCACATTTCTCCCCGTACATGATGCAGATAATCAACTCCTCCTCTGCTTTAGATCCCACAGATCTCACTGATGCCCTACTGTGCAGTCTTGAGTGAGGTATTATTTAACCCAACAGCCAGCCACACACACCTAGCCTACATCCTGGAGCTGGTCCTAGTGGCCGAGAATGCATCTGACATTTTTCAGAACACCTCAGAGTTGCTGTGGCTGCATGTCAAAGGTTTAATTCTAAACAATTCACCAAGCCTAGAAAAAATGTGCAGCTGTGCAGTTCCGTGTCTCACCGTTCTGCATCCGTTGGGCTGCACGGCTCCCGGCCTTCCCTCCATCTGCAGCGAGCGCCTCCAGACGACCGCCATGGACCTCACGGCGAGCACCTCCAGACGACCGCCACGGACCTCCAGACGAGCACCTCCAGACGACCGCCTCCATCACCTCTACTGAAACAAGACAAAATCCATTTAAACACTGGAGATTTTTTTCTCCTCGCTCACTCAGATGTCAATAGCTTATCTTCTCCCATTCTGTGCGTTCTTGAGAAGTATCATTTCCTATAAACTCCCAAACCCAGCCACACATCTAATCTTCATAAGGACACTAGTCCTAGTGGCTGAGAACGCTTGGCTAACAAGCCAATCATAACCAATGACTGAATTCCAGTTTTATTCTGAACCGTTTGACCACGCCAAGGAGGAGTTTATAGGATGTGCAGTTCCACGGCTCACCAGTCTGTTCCTGTAGGACTGAACGGCTCCTGGCCAACATCCACCTGCAGCTCCCAGCTCCAGACCCGCTCTGTTGAAGCCTCTGGGTGTACAATCCGCTCCTGAACAAAAACAACTGTTCATGAATCATTTGGTACTCTGCAATCCTTGGAAATATTATGAAGCATGAGCTTGAATAGAAAATGTTCAAATCCTGTATAATGATTAATTGTTGTACAAATGTGTATAGTTCTATTGATTACTTTTTTACTTCTATAAAACATTTAATGAATAGTGGGAAACTACACAAGAAAAGTAAATGAATGCGGTTTTAACGCGGTTATATTAGTAAAGCAAGTCTTACCCAAAAAGTAAATAAATGGTGACTACATTTTATCATTATTATTATTATTAACTATTTAGTGCTTCACTAAATTCCTATAGCAAGTGGAAACGTTACTCTCCTTCATTGGTGATCCTCGATATCTTCCAATGGACTCGTTGTGAAATCCTTCTGGATCCTCTGCGTTGAAGTGCGTTGTTCAATTTCCAAGGGGCGTGTCTAAAGGGCGCGATCTAAAATGGGTCGATGCTATGCTATTGGATAGGCCTCGACTAATCATAGCATTGGAACGGGTGATGCAGAAATACATATTCCTCAAAATCTTTGAGTAGTAGTCGTTTGTTCTTTTAGTGAGCATATACAGTCTTTAGTTCACTAACTTCCATCTTTGTTGTTGAAACACCTCTACATGTTGCGTATATCCAACCTCACATTAGATAGCCTAAAGGGTTGCTATTGGTCGGTCTATTTCGTACCGGGCAGAAAACGTTATATAACGGAGGGGCGCCTGACCGCATATTTGAAGAGCAAATTATATACGAGGTCCGTCTAGTTCCGAAGCTATTGGTGAAATACGCAAAACGAATATTGAAATGTTAATTTTGGCATTTAATTTGCATCTACATTTTGCCAGTGAAGGATTTTAGGTTTGCCAATCCGAGGTCTAACAGGCAGTAAACATGTTCATTAAAATACAAATGCAAAGTCCACAGAACATACGCGAATAAAAACCACATTGCACCACCAGCGGTCAACAGCAGCAGCAGCAAGTGCATTGAAAGTAGAAAAGTAGTAAAGAGCAGAATAGAATTGGGAGAGTGGTGTGCAAGTCAGACACCGCATCTAACCCAGGACCACCTTGCAGATCACAAGCAGCAAACCTTCTACCAGTCTACCAGACCAACCAAACACATCAACAGGCCCCCAGTCAGTAGGGTCAGTCAGACAGGTTTCCACAGAACTAAGGGCTCAGTGGGGTTATGGGTTGAGCAAAAACAGACCCCTTTCTTCCTTCCACAAGTTTCCATCCTAGATTTTTCGGACATGTGGAGTCGGACATGTTTCAAGTTATCCGTGGATTCCTGAGGGCAGTGAAGTATCTGCAGAAGGTGACGTCCAGGTCCAGCGGTCTGCCGCATTGACCACGAGATCTTTAACCGAGTGGGACCGCCTCGGTTTGTAGTAGGCCTAGAACAGTTTGTGTTCAACAGCGTGGAGGTCCTCGTTTCCATCAGAGTTGCTGCAGTTCTTCCATGCTGCTTCCACAGTGAGCAGAGGACACTTCCCAGTGTGGTGGTCGGTGCTGTAGCGGTCCGCAGCGTTAGTTAGTCAGTCGATCCCATAGATAAACCACTCAACACAAACTACCACTTCCATCAGCAAATCCACATTAACCTCCAGCGGTAAAACATATACAATAGAGGGGCGAGAACAGACGACAAGAGGAGATGGGGAGAGTAACATTTGCAGTGCTCATGAAGGAAGTACCCCGCGTTACTCACTGCGTGAGTCCCGGTGGCGGGGGTCCACGTCGGTGGC
The DNA here is from genome assembly GCF_031168955.1 of Gadus macrocephalus. Classification (NCBI taxonomy): domain Eukaryota; kingdom Metazoa; phylum Chordata; class Actinopteri; order Gadiformes; family Gadidae; genus Gadus; species Gadus macrocephalus. The sequence goes on from NC_082394.1 coordinate 8,533,540, forward strand.
CACGATGTCCGGATTGTTCAGCCCACGCAATCCAACGCAAAATAAACGATTAACATCCGTCACGGTGGGAGCGCTTTATGAGGAGAGGCGGGGGAGACGCAGCTGAAATCAATTAAGAACTAGTGACCTCCAGAAGAACGTGATTGGTTGTGAGCGAGAAGCTCGAGACAAAGGCCTGCGTATTGGTTAGAGCATAAATTCAGGCACTGACTGATATGACCATATCAACCGGTGTGCTGACTACTTGACCACAAGGAACCATTTGATTTTACTGTATTGATTTTGAGAAAATGTCATTTGAAAAACGTACACATGCATATTCTGCTGGCCAATGGAGTCGAAGGTCCGCACTGGCGGCCAACTTGCCACAGCCAGCTGTTCACCCATAACACTGTGTTGACTTGGTAGTGGTACATGTACTTTTTAAATAACCTTAACCACCTTGCTACATTTTCAAACGGTTTGTTTTGTTATAAACGTCAGAGATGTAGTTACGGCACTGCATACATGATACTGATGAATAATTATGTTAGATTCTAAAAAAAATTGAAATGTTCTAAAATAGGTACAATATTATAACCACGTTAATAAGGTTTGTAAGAAACCAAACCGTTGGGAAAACGGTTGAAAATGTAGCAAGTTATGGTTATTTATAAAGTACATACAGTACCACTACCAACACAATGTTATGGGTGAGCAGCTGACTGGCAAGATGTCCGCAAGTGCTGACATTCTAGACGCCGCCGTAAGACAGCTACTGTTCTATATGTCTACACACGTAGGTGAAGGGTTTTATTTTGAAAACGTTGCGAGATACCACCCAAAGGCTGTTTAGAGTAAAGGCGCACGAAGATTTTGTGTGACGGCTGGTTTAACCGCGGATGAACGAATGGCGGCTCACTTGACCGCAGTGTTTAAAAGGCTCGGCAGTCACTTGAGAAACGTCACAGCTTACCTACCTGTCTCTTCTCTCAATTTGTAATTTCTCTCACTTCAAGCATCCACTTGTAAATCTTACTCCATATTCTGTTCTTGCAGCATCTGTCTCACGCGATATATATTAATCTCTCCATCTCTCGGTCTCTCCTAGTACCATTATGAGTCTGAGCCGGTCCAAGCGGATCAGCACCACCGGCTCGATGCGCAGCGGCAGCGCCGTTCAACGGAGGCTCAGCGGCTACGGTGGCCAGGGAGCGGGCGGTTTCAGCGGCATGTCTCTGAGCAGCAGCTCGCTGTACGCGGGCACCAACGGGCACCACTCTTACCTGGCCTCCCCGCTAGCATCGCTGTCAATTAACAAGAGCCTCCTGGCACCGCTCAACCTGGAGATAGACCCCAACCTGTCCATGAGTCGAGCCCACGAGAAGGAGCAGATCAAGAGCCTCAACAACCGCTTCGCCAGCTTCATAGACAAGGTAGCCTATTATCAACCAACCAGCCTAGTTCCACGAAACATAACTTCCAAAGATAACTAGTTATACGAGAGATAATAGAGAAGGACTTAATCTAGCTTCACAAACATACTTAAATTATTGTTTTACAGTTGATAGCTTGTTATACTCGAGTAGATACCAGAGAAATAGTTTAGCTAGAGCATAGATAATTACCAGACAACTTACAACTCAGAGTCATTCAAGAGATAACTATTTATACAATGTATGAATGATCAATATCCTCAACACGCTTTATAGCCAACTAACTACTAGTAGGAGTAGTTCATAACTAGTTATACTGGAGATTACTTCCAGGGAGATGGATGACATGAAAATCGGACTTATAATGATTCTAACTTGATAAAGAGATCCAAACTGCTGCCTAGTATAACTCTTTTGTTTTAGAGTTTAGATTTGACTTTTTTTTTTACCAAAAATATAGTTATCATTCATTCTGTTTTTGTAATGTTGTGTTTATCAGTGAATATTAATAGTTTACTTGAGCCCATATAAACATTGGATCCGGGAGAGTATGATCTGTTTGGAGCCAACCTGGGCAGATCGCCCACTGATACGAGACACCGATACCCTATATTAGTGGTTCTCACAGAGTCTGCATCACTCCTACAATAGAGCTATTGTTGTTGGCTACATCCGCAGAGATACAGCCCCCTCCACACTATCCATACCTGAAAAAACCTCCTCAGGGTCTCCTCACCACCTTCCCAGTAAACAGCTTGCCTAAGGGGTCAAAATGGGACACACACGTGTCTCGCTTGATAGTCAGACATACCTTGAATTATTAAATAATCTTGAGATTTCACAGTTGTTTGCGAGACCCCAATGGTGATCAATAATAGCTGTTTTTACTGGATTTTAACAGTAAAAGGTTAAACGTGGGAGTGGGCGAAAGGACAGTGTAAGGTAAGGTAACTCCCAGCCAAAATGTGTGATCCACACAATCCCAGACAAGATGCCCCCTCACCCCTACCTGCTTCTTAATGACATGCTTCTGAATCACTGTAAGTTGCTTCCGACAAAAGAGTCTACAAGACCCAGTCCCAAAGAGAGTGCATTAACTTGGGAATGTTGACAAAAACTGGAAGTAGAAGAAGAAGAAGAAGAAGAAGAAGAAGAAGAAGAAGAAGAAGAAGAAGAAGAAGAAGAAGAAGAAGAAGAAGAAGAAAATCAAGAAGAAGAAGAAGAAAATCAAGAAGAAGCAGAAGCAGGAAAAAAATAAGCCTTATTTGTTCTTGTACTTCTCAAGTACAAGATCTTCAAAACAAAATTTGATCTCTGCATTTGACCCATCACTAGCAGCACTGGTATTAACCTAACACAGAAGCCATTGACATGGAGGGATAGTCTTGTCTAGTGTTAAGGGTGTTCAAGTCCCAGCTGAAAGGTTTTGCGTGCAAACCCCAGTGTCTGCAGTCTACCTGTTGTCATCCTTGAGCAAGATGGCCTCACCGTACCTACATGGTTTTTAAAACTTAGCCAGAACAAATAGTAGAGCTTTGTACAAAATAAAAAGAGATCATCTGAGTGTGGAATTTACAAGTTGAAAGCCCATTTGGAGGAGGTGGGGTATTGGATCTCTCTGCACTATCTGATGTCCTCCTGGGCTGTAATATAATCGGCCCGGAGACCTGAAAGAAAAGGTGGCTTTATCTCGGTGCCAGAGCTCACAATAGACAGGTGGGGTGACCTGTAGCCTAGCAACACTAGCCTTTTGAACGAACTCAGATAGCTTTACATTGGCCTACTGTCTTACAAACATACTGTTATTTTCACATACGCAGAGAGACTGTTTAGGGTATATCTGATATTTAAGTCCTATTTTGTTTATTATGATTATGAACATACTGTATATTCAATTTTTTGTTAATCAACAACTAGGGGAATCCTTCCCCCACCCTTCTCTCTGTCTCCTCTACACCCTCTCCAGGTGCGTTTCTTGGAGCAGCAGAACAAGATGCTGGAGACCAAGCTGGACCTGATGCAGGGCCAGGGGGTGGGCCGCTCTAACGTGGAGCCCCTGTTTGAGGTTTACATGGGGGGCCTGAGGCGCCAGATGGACCTGGTCAACAACGACAAGACCAAGCTGGACGGAGAGCTTAGAAACATGCAGATCCTTGTGGAGGACTTCAAGCACAAGTGAGTATTCTGTGTTTCACAGCTAGAAAGGCTCTCTAGGGTTGAATGGTTCACCATAGGTTTTAGATAATACTATTGACCAGAAGTCTTAAGGTTAAAAAGGGGTTCCCTTTTATTTCCACAGTATATTGGGGCAGGACCTAACATTTGAGGGTGTTGGATATATTTATCTCTCTTCCTGCATCTCTCTCTCTCTCTCTTTTGCACTCTCTTTGTCTCTCTTTCTCTGTCTCTCACTCTCTTTGCTCTCTCTCTGTCTCTCTGTCTCATTCTCTCAGATACGAGGATGAGATCAACAAGAGGAACAATCTGGAAAATGACTTTGTCATCCTCAAGAAGGTCAGATCAATGTGTATAATGTGTGTGCGCGTGTGTATAGTGCGTGTGCATGTATTTATATAATGTGTGTTTGTGTGAGCAGGACGTGGACTCAGCCTACCTGGTGAAGGCAGACCTGGAGGATAAGGTCGGTTCGCTGACCGACGAGATCAACTTCCTGAGGAACATCTACGACGAGGTCAGACCTGATTCCTCCAAGTTCTCCTTATTCACCCTCCACCTCCACCCCCACTGCTCTCATCCTCCTCCTCTTCTCTCCTCGACTCTCCTCCTCATCTCTTTCCATCTTCTCTGCTACACTTCTCTCCTCCTCTCTCATACTCATCCTTCCCTAGTCGAATGTTCTCCTCTCCAGAGTGTTATTCTGAATCTGGTTTGGCCTCCTCCCTCCTCTCCCAGGAGCTGCGGGAGCTGCAGGCCAGCATCAAGGACACGTCGGTGGTGGTTCAGATGGACAACAGCCGCAGTCTCAACATGGAGCAGATTGTGGCCGAGGTCAAGGCCCAGTATGAGGACATCGCCGCCCGCAGCCGCGAGGAGGCTGAGGACTGGTACAAGAGCAAGGTCTGAAGAAAGCAGTAGAGACCAGCACTAAACAAGTACATACCAGTAGATACTGGTACAAGAGCAAGTTCTGGAGAAAGCAGTAGAGACCAGTACTAAACCAGTATAGAACAGTACTGAATCCGTAAATACTAGTACAAGAACACAGTCTGGAAATCTCAGCAAAGATCAGTATGAGACCAGTAAATAAATACAAATACATACTGATTGAGGCGCAAGGTCTGGAGAAACCAGCAGACTGGTAGATAGGTACCAGTATAACCAAACCAGTTGAGACAAGTACATTACAGTTTTTCTCAGTCGCTTTGGTACATTTCTCAGATCAGAATTGAAATTCTCAAAACAACCTGTTCAATCTTCACATCATTGTGTCACTTGTGCACATCAAAAAAGCATTTTCTCATTTCTTTGAACTGGCAAGTATCGATATAGCTGGAGCACAACACAGTGTCACATTGTCTGACAATGGAAGGACAAGGAATTGGACAGGGTCAACAGCCAGAGAGAAGAAGAAGAGGAAGAGGAGTGAGGCTGCCTGAGAATTTGTGGCCCAACAGACAGGAACGTCAGGAGGTGTAGGAAGTCTGCACTGTAATTCCTACAGCAATGCATGCAGCACAGTTTACCTTAAGGAGATTTTCCTATGTTCACATTTCTTGCAATGACATGGTATGTCAACAAATTACAGTACAAACAGTCAAAGCGTAAATGTGAATCTTGTCCAGTCCCTTGCAATCAATCTCCCACATACACTAAGGTGTAACTTACAATTTACAATAATTGTCTTAAAAAATGTAGCCATAGTTTACATCAGAACATCCCTCCAGAGTACACTGTTATATTGACAACATGACTAAGCAATTTGACTGTTTTATCCATACACAATGACACAAAGACTTGTCATTGTGATGGCAAGGCATTGACAGATATTTACTTTTGAGAAACAAACTAAGGATTTTGAGCAAGAGAGTGGGTTTTGCATGAAATCCATGGTGTTTTGCTATTTGTACGAATTGTTTTGAGAAATGCACTTACTGTTTAGCAAATTTCAATTCTGATCTGAGAAATGTACCAAAGCGACTGAGAAAAACTGTAATTTGAAGTGGGGGGACTGGTTGAAAAATCCCGGAAACCCTATTGCAGATTTGAATCCTGAGTCGAAACTGTGTGCGTGTTTGTGTGTGTCTCTGTTTTTGTGTGTGTTTGTGTGTGTCTGTCTTTGTGTCTGTGTGTATGGGTGCGTAGTTTGACCAGATGGCGACGCAGGCCAGTCAGTTTGGGGACGAACTCCGCGTGGCGAAGGCAGAGCTGGCCGAGGTCAACCGACTGATCAGCCGCCTGCAGAGCGAGATAGAGGCTGTTAAGACCCAGGTACACACACACACACACACACACACACATACACACACAGACACACACACGCACACACACACACACACACACACACACACACACACACACACACACACACACACACACACACATAAGCACCTTTCACACATAGTTCCCAGTAGCTACCGTGTCTCCGCGGAGCCTTGTGATTGGTTCGCTCACTCTCCCTGAAAGCGTCTTACGTCAGACGGATGTAGCCCTTTATGTGCCTATATGCAGTCATCAAGTGCAGAGAACCCAGAATATCAATCCCTGTTCCCATTCACACATGGCCCCAGTACCTTTGTACCGGTGTTAAGACACAGGTACAAACACATACACACACACACACACACACACATATTACACATATAGAGATAGAGGCTGTTAAGACCCAGGTACACACATGCACATAAAATATTTGCTACTCCATAGACTGCTGGATCTCAGACGAGTATAGGAGGTACTATCAACCTATAATCAACCCCGTTCACAAGAACATCCAGAGAGGAGTGCAGACGTGTGTGTAGATTACATTGATGTTTAATCTGTTCCAGCGTATGAGCCTGGAGAATGACCTGACCGAGGCAGAGGAACGTGGGGAGCTGGTGGTGAAGGAGGCCAAGGCCCGGAGCCGAGACCTTGAGGATGCTCTGCAGAGAGCCAAGCAGGACATGGCCCGCCAGCTCAGAGAGTACCAGGTATATAGAGTACCCATGCTGTAGTATATATAATGCACACAATACATTTCGTAACCAGGTACACCCATTACCCACCACTGTGGTCACAAATAAACTTGAACTTCCTGTGGTTCTCCAGGACCTGATGAACCTGAAGCTGGCCTTGGACATCGAGATCGCCACCTACAGGAAACTACTGGAAGGAGAAGAGGACAGGTGAGGAGAGCATGAGGAGAGTGGAGGAGGGGAGGAGGAGAGGAAGAGGAGAGGATGAGAAGAGGGTGGGAGAGGATGAGGAAAATATGAGAGGATGAGGGGGCCAGAAGGGGAGGATTAGGAAAGGATACGGAGAGGATGATGACAGTATGAGGAGACAAATAGGGGCGGATGAGAAGAGGAGAGAGCAGAGGAAGGAGAAGTGAGAAAGGTGGAGAGGATAGAGTAGATGAGAAGAGTGAGGATGAGAGGAGGAGAGGATAGAGCAATGTAAGAGAGGTGAGGAGGAGGCATGAAAGAAAAGGGAAAAGGGTTGTTCATGTAAATCAATTTAACAAACATTTTCCCTCACAGAATTGGACAACAGTCTATTCTTAACATCCAGTCTGTCCCCAACTACAGTAAGTATTATACACTGACATACACCCCACTCTCACACTGACAGACAGACACACACAGGCCCGTATTAATACAATGTGGTGCCCCAGGCACTATACCTCAACTATACCCCCCCCCCCCCCCCCCCCCCCCGTTTCTCAAATGTAATTTAACAACTTTTCCGAATACATACATGTAGGCATATGATCAGTAAACAATATATTCAAATGTCTCATTTAAATTGTCTATCAATTCAAAAAGCGCAGCACTCAATTCAAAATGTCGAAATCCATTTTCGTTTTTTTACCCTTTTGGTCTCCTCCTCATTTGGCGAGTCACTACTTCAATATCTCAAACGGCATATTCGTACTTCTCACACTGATCCCTCTGCGATACCACATAAGAACGCCATGACTCCAAAACACATTCTGCATTGTCGAAAGTTATGTCATGCGTTTGTAAAGTCTCAGTAGTTGCCTTGAACCTGATCAGTATGCGTTATCCCAAACATTTTACATAATCGCGCTCTCCTATTTGTCAAGTTGAGCGTTTGAGCGTTTGATGATAGTGGTCATCTTAATTTATTTATTAATATTATTATCATTTTTATTTTTGTGAAATTAATATTCTTAAAAGCGTAATGTATGGTCTTTCAACAATTTCAAGTGAATAATATTAAAAGCTTACGTTTAAGCTTGTTTTATGTGGTGCCCCCCCACTGGTTCTCAATGGTTAGTGCCCCTGTGCACAGGCCCAAGTGCCCTTATGGATAATCCGGCCCTGCACACACACAGTCTGGTGTTTTTTGGTGGTTTAACTTCCCTCTCCCTTTTTTTTCCCCTCTTTCCCTCCTCCTCCAGGTTCTAAGAGTACTAATGGTTTCCAAAGTAACGGCGGTTCTCCTGGATCAAGAATCCTGATCAAAACCACTGAGACCAGAGACAGCTCAAGATACTCCTCCCACTGATACATACACATGCACACTCACTGATACACAGACACACACACACACACACACACACACACACACACACACACACACACACACACACACACACACACACACACACACACACACACACACACACACACACACCTCTCCCTGATACAAATACACCTCTGATTGATACACACACCATACAAAAACACCCACACTCCTCTCACAGACACACACACACAAATACACTTTCTCTCGCCATCTGTCACACACACACACACACACACACACACACACACACACACACACACACACACACACACACAACCACACCCTGGACGTGAGTTTAAGGAAGTTTAGAGAATGTATCGTTCGTAAAAACCATACTATAATAACTTGCCCTTCATGATTGAAAGTGTATTCAATAAAGTGTAATCAAGCTTTTAATCTGGGACATGGGAATATATTTTAGACACAATATATAAAAAATATTTTAATAGCGAAACTCAGATTCTATAAATAATACTTTATATTGTGCATGTGGGTCCTTTCACTCTTATACTGGGTTTTTCATGATTCAAAACATTTCAGTCTTGGCAAAAGATCCATCGGTAAGATATACTGTATAATTAATGCAGTGTTAATAATACTGTATTATTATTCTGCATTATAATGTGTGATTAATACTGTAGAATAGATCTGTAGCCAGGTGCTGTGAGGTGTTAGTGTGGATATGAATAAACGATTTCTTCATAGTGATTTCTGGATATATATATATATATAACTATGATATTATTCTACAATAATAATAAAACCTCTCTGTGACAAAAGGTTGGTTCTCCCTTTTCTGCATACATGATGGAGCACACACATTGTCATCATCTATCCTACGCTTAAAAAACAGCCGGCAGGTAGAAATACAGACAGACAGACAGACAGACAGACAGAGATGGACAGGTCGGCAGGAATACAGACAGTCTGAGAGAGCCAGGCAAGCAGGAATAAAGACAGACAAGAGAAAACGAGGGAGGTAGGCAATCAGACGGAGAGTTACTGAATCCAACGACTTAAAGTTTAACTTTCAAACCGAGGGGTCCCCCATTCTGTAACATTCCGGGAAAAATTTAAATTTTAAATGACTAAATACTATGACGAGAAAATGTCATGGAGCACATGCAGTGACGCGGAGAAGAGACGCACTTCCCCATTGTTTACTCGGCGCCCATTGGTCGCGGCCAAGCAGATTTTCGCGCCAACGTGATGCACCCTGGGAATCGCAGTCCCGGAAGTCGGTCAGAAGGTGGTTTTTGGACCAAAACACAAACTCGGGACTTCCTCTCTTGGACTTGGTCTGTATAAACACGAGTTATAATTTCGGTTCTGTAAATCGGATTCACGAATGGGGGGAGACGAATCGCCGGATTCGGATTCGGGGAGGATGGACGAAAGTTCGGTCCGAAGGAGCCTGGAGACTCTGTGCCAGGAGCTGAACATGGACGAGCAGACTGCTACTGAAGCCATGGAGAACTTCACTGCAATGTGGAACACATACACACTGGAGGTATATCTGCTAATATATATACATTTCATATATTTTTATATATAAAAATCTGAAAACATGTTCATATATCTGGAATACAAATGCACTGTCTGCAGCTACTGTTCATTTACTTTGCCTACTTGTCAGGGAGAGGCCCTGATTGACATGCATACACAATCAATCAAGGAACGTACGCAACGTTTAATGCGTGGAGGTTGCCATGGTTACGTGCCCTAACTTCTGTTGAATAACCGCTATACTCGTCACCAGGGGGAGGTGGTCCACTGGCTGGCGTGTTCACTGTACGCAGCGTGCAGGAAGAGCTCTGTCCCCACAGTGGGCCGGGGTCTGATGGAGGGGAACTGCGTCTCCCTCACCAGGATCCTGCGCACAGCCAAACTCAGGTAGACGATTCAACACACACCCACGCCAACTGCAAATACAGGCAGCGGGTAGCTGCAAAAAAAAGAGGATGGCAATAAAGAGCTTCCTACTACCGTTTACTCCTGGTGTGCATTGTGCAACACCCACCTTTGATGACGTATCCTTGATAACCCACATCCTTGATTCTGTTCCTCCTGACAGTCTGATCAAGTTCTCCTCTTCCTCCTCTGTCCGATCCAGTTCTCCTCTTCCTCCTCTGTCTGATCCAGTTCTCCTCTTCCTCCTGCCTGATCCAGTTCTCCTCTTCCTCCTCTGTCTGATCCAGTTCTCCTCGTCCGCCTCAGTCTGATCCAGTTCTCCTCTTCCTCCTCAGTTGGATCCAGTTCTCCTCTTCCTCAGTTGGATCCAGTTCTCCTCTTCCTCCTCAGTCTGATCCAGTTCTCCTCGTCCTCCTCTGTCTGATCCAGTTCTCCTCTTCCTCCTCTGTCTGATCCAGTTCTCCTCCTCCTCCTCAGTCTGATCCAGTTCTCCTCTTCCTCCTCAGTCTGATCCAGTTCTCCTCGTCCTCCTCTGTCTGATCCAGTTCTCCTCTTCCTCCTCTGTCTGATCCAGTTCTCCTCCTCCTCCTCAGTCTGATCCAGTTCTCCTCTTCCTCCTCAGTCTGATACAGTTATCGTCTTCCTCCTCAGTCTAATGTAGTTCTCCTCTTCCTCCTCAGTCTGATACAGTTCTTCTCAAAGATGAGGAAGTGGGCAGACATGTCCAACCTGCAGCAGGACTTCAGGTTGCGCATGGACAGCTTGGAGCGTAACTTTGAGGTTTCCACGGTGATATTCCGCAAGTTTGAACCGATCTTCATGGACGTGTTCCAGGACCCACAGGGAGCGGAGCCTCCCAGGCAGCCACGAAGCAGGAAACACAGGTACCACACACACACACACACACACACACACACACACACACACACACACACACACACACACACACACACACACACACACACACACACACACACACACAGAGTGTGTTGTGCTACACGTATGAACGGCCACACCTGTTGGATCTCCCCTCTTCTCTCTCCCAGACGGCGGCCGTGCCACATCACGGATGTGTTCAAGTTCTGCTGGACTCTGTTTGTCTGCACTAAAGGTACACAAGCACACACACACACAGATCACCAATGGTTAACATGTCAAGAGGTTACCATGGTAATGATAGGAGGGTACCATGGTGACGACAGGATGGTGGAGGAGGAACGCCGACCCATTTTGTGTGTGTGTGTGCGCTGCAGGGAACTTCCCTATGATCGCTGATGACCTGGTGAACTCCTACCACCTCCTGCTGTGTTGTCTGGACCTGGTGTTCTCCAACGCCAGTCTCTGCTCCCACCGGGCCAACCTCATCAACCCTGCATTCACCGGTAGGCGGGGGAATTCATGTTTTTCAAGTTTCAAGATGGTTTTATTGTCATATGCACAACAATTACAGAGCAGTCGCTGGCAATGAAATTCTTTAGTCTTGTGCTCCTCCAACAGTGCAAAATAACATAAAGTTATATGAGAAACACAAGTAGGAAAGCTGAAACTTAAATAATAAAAAATATATATAATAATACTAATAGTAATAATAATAAAAAGTAAGTGTATAAGAGGAACACAAGTAGGAGAGCAGGGACCTAAATGCAAAACTAAATAAATGTAAAATGTAGACAGACGTGTTTATCCAGATGTTGACTGGTATAAAGTGGCAAGTTCTAAAGTGTCATAGTGATGAGCTAGGTAGCTTAGGAGTTCAGTAGTCTTATGGCCCGTGGGATGAAACTGTCCCTGAGTCTGGTGGTGCGAGACCAGAAGCTGCGATAGCGTCTACTAGACGGGAGCAGCATTGTTTGTTACTGGGGTGATGAGGGTCTTTCATAATCCGGTTAGTCTTCTTCCTGCAGCGCTGAGTGTAGAGGTCCTCCATAGATGGCTGCTCCGTCCTGATAATGTGATGGGCAGCTTTCACCACCCTCTGTAATTTCTTATGGTTATGGGCGGAGCAACTGCCGTACCAGGCGGTGATGCAGCTGGTCAGGATACTCTCTATGGGGCACCTGAAAAAGTTGCAGAGTATCCTGGAGTCCATGTTGAACCTCCGCAGCCTGCGGAGGAAGAAGAGCCGCTGTCTTGCCGTCTTTGTGATGGCGTCGGTGTGGTGAGTCCAGGTCAGGTCCTCGCAGATGTGGACCCTGAGGAACTTGAGACTGCTGACTCTCTCTACTGTCGTCCCGTTGATGGTGATGGGGGCATGCTCGGCTCCCTGCCGCTTCCTGTAGTCCACAATCAGCTCCTTAGTTTTGCTGAGGTTGAGCTGGAGGTTGTTGTCCTGGCACCAAGATGTCAGGGCTCTCACCTCCTCTCTGTACGCCGTCTCGTCGGTGATCAGGCCGATGACGGTCGTGTCGTCAGCAAACTTCACGATGGTGTTGGAGCTGTGTGTGGCCACGCAGTCATGTGTGAACAAGGAGTAGAGGAGAGGGCTGAGCACGCAGCCCTGTGGTGCGCCGGTGTTGAGAGTCAGGGTGGATGATGTGGCGTTCCCTCTCCGCACTGCCTGGGGTCTGCCCGTCAGGAAGCTCAGGATCCAGTCACAAAGGGCGGTGTTGAGACCGAGGTCCCTGAGCTTCACAGCGAGCTTGGAGGGCACAATGGTGTTGAATGCTGAACTGTAGTCAATGAACAGCATTCTCACATATGTGTTCCTCTGTTCCAGGTGGGACAGGGCAGTGTGGAGGGTGAGGGCGATGGCGTCGTCTGTGGACCTATTTGCCCTGCATGCTAACTGCAGGGGGTCCAGTGAGTCAGGGAGGGAGGAGGTGATGAATGATTTGACTAACCGCTCGAAGCCCTTCATGACGATGGAGGTGAGTGCTACTGGGCGGTAGTCGTTGAGGCAGGACGCTTTTGACTTCTTGGGGATTGGAATGATGGTGGACTTTTTGAGACATGTGGGGACCACAGACTGGAGCAGTGACTTGTTGAAAATGTAAACACATCTGCCAGCTGATCTGCACACATCCTGAGAGCCCGGCCAGGGATGCCATCAGGACCAGGGGCCTTGCGTGGATTGATCCTTTTGAAGGATTTGCACACATCTGCTCCGGTTATTACTAGTGTGCAGGGGTCGTGACTCCTGGCCCACCTGTACTTCCTGAGCCGGAGAGTAGCTCTCAAAACGTGCAAAGTAGGTGTTAAGGTCATCTGGAAGAGATGGAGACACTTCCTCAGTCACACTCCTTGTCCCTTGACAGTCTGTTATTGTTCTGAGTCCGGTCCACATGTGTCTTGAGTTGGAGCCCTCAAAGTTGGACTCCATTCTGTCCTTGTATTGTCTCTTAGCACCGTTAATAGCTCTCCGGAGCTCATACCTGGACTTGCTGTACTTCTCCATTAACCCAGGGCTTCTGTTTGGGAGTCCGTGTGTGTGTTTAAATTATCGTCCTTAAACACATCCCACTCTAGTGCTAAAACAGCCCCGTAATGCAGAGTCTGATTGGTCGGACCAACGCTGAATGGTCCGCGTTACCGGCCGTCACGTTTGAGTCTCTGCCTAGAGGAAGGCAGAAGCAGTACTGAGCTGTGGTCTGATTTTCTGATTTGTTGCTGTGTGTCTTAGTGCTAATGTGTTAGGGCTGTCTACGACCTAGATCCGCATTAGTCTACTGAAAGCAATCAATCCTGGATTCCATATTCATCAACCAAAGACATACATCTTTCACTTTTGTTCAAGATTTACGTTAGTGGAAGATGTCACAAGTGGCGACTTTCAAACTACCACTACCGTAGTGCTAAGCAGCTATAGATTATACTTTCAGTTTCAGTTTCCGTGTGTTCCTGGCTGGCAGCATTATTATAAAACAGCGAGTAAACATTGGAGAGAAATACTATTTCGATTTCTACATCAATGGTCCTGGGGAGGCTAAAGGTGACCAAAGAATTGGACTACTGTGTATTTATCACCATGTGTGTGCATCTAGCTGGTCTTCCAGCCCAGCGTGGCGAGGGGCTGTCTTCCCCAGAGAAGGATACCACCCCGTGTGTCTTGGAGCGCCTCTGTGAGCAGCACGATGGCCTGGTGATGGAGGCCAAGAGCATCAAACAGCACTACTTCAGACCCTACATGCACCGGCTCTTCAGCAGACAGGTCCCCACAAAACCCCCACAGTCCTCACTACACACCTCACTACTTCAGACACTATATGTACCGGGTCTTCAGCAGACAGGTCCCCACAAAACCCCCACAGTCCTCACTACACACCTCACTACTTCAGACCCTATATGTACCGGGTCTTCAGCAGACAGGTCCCCACAGTCCTCACTACACACCTCACTACCTCAGACCCTATATGTACCGGCTCTTCAGCTGACAGGTCCCCACAAAACACACCTGCATGCACGCACACCCAAACACCCCACAGCACACCATTCAGTAGTAACCTTGCTCCACACTCAACTCCAGTGTTGCCATTCTCTCTCCGATGATGTGGTGTTACGACCGACCATCACTTAACCTGCGGTTCTTCTCCTGTGACAGATTCTGAAAGGAAACGACGACCTGCTTACGGAAGTGCTGGACCCCCAGAACTTTATTGACAACAAGTAAGTCACAGCTTTATTCACAACAAGTCACAGCTCTACTCACGTGGAAGTTGGATTTGAAAATATAAACTTTACCACCGCTTATAATTGAGTTCATACATGTTATGAAGTATCACCTTTATAACATGTTTATACATGTTATTATACATGGTATAAGTTTCAACTTTATAACATGTCAGATATTGGTAAATCTATAGAGATATCTGTATAAATGACTACAGTTGACTTTGAGTGTCTGTGTGTCTGTGTGTGTAGTAAGGCCATCAACAGGGAGTACGAGGAGTATGTGCTGACGGTGGGTGATTTTGACGAGCGTGTGTTCCTGGGGGCCGATGCCGACGAGGAGATAGGGACGCCCCGGAAGGCCCCGCTGGAACCCCCTACAAACCCCCTGCAGCAGCACGTACAGAAGGTACACACAGACAGACAGACGCTAGCACGTACACATTTTCTAAAATCTTTAATTAAACGTCTCCTACTTAATATCTCCCTCTCTCTCCCTCTCCCTCTCCCTCCCTGCCTCCCTCCCTCCCCCAGTCAGCGTCTCTTGCTCCCTCGACCCCGCTGACGGGGCGGGGCTACCTCAAGGAGAAGGAGCTGCTCGTCACGCCCGTTTCCTCGGCAACGCAGAGTGTAACCCGGTTACAGAGCATGGTGGCGGGACTGCGGACAACCCCCAGCGAACATCTCATCAGCATCTTCAAGTGAGTCTCTCGCTCTCTCAATGTCTATCTCTTTCCCCCTCGCTATCTCTCTCTCACACAATGCCTCTCCCTTCCACTATCTCTTACATTCAAGAGTGACTCCCTCTCACTCTTGCTGTGAGATTCATTTCCAGGTCACATAACCAGGCTTGACTGTTTAAATGCTTGAATTCATGAATGCGTGCCTACATGAATGCCCTGGTATGGGGGAACCAGGTTTCACTTTACTTTTCAGTATGCATGTAAATGCACTGACCGTCTGTCTTTTTCTCTTTCCCTCTTTCCTTGTCCCTCTCTTTGATTCTGTCTGCCAAACCTAGCTTGCCTTGTCCAATATGGTGTGTGCTGTAATCAAAGTTTCTTTGATTGATGATCGATTAACCGTTTTTTTTGTGATGACCCCAAAAGGTCGTGTTCCAGTGACCCCACCGAGACCATCCTGTGCAGGGTGAAGACACTGGGACAGACCTTCAAAGACCACTACACCAGAGACACGGACAACACGGCTGGATCACACATAGGTAACATTACACTTTACTCTGCTACACTACACCGCACAGTTTTCTCTACAATGCACAGACTTTGCTATACTACACTAGAGACACGGACAACACACCTGGATTACACATAGGCTACACTACACTAGAGGCCCGAAAAACACAGCCGGATCTCCCATAGATGACGCCACAACATACCACGCTAGACTACACTACACTAGAGACATGGAAAACACAGCGGGATCACACGTAAATAACACTACACCATACCACGCTAGACTACACTACACTAGAGACATGGAAAACACAGCGGGATCACACATAGATAACACTTCGCCATGTTATGTAAAACAGGGAGTTAGTATGACTCCTCATGTTGTGTTTCAGATTTTGCGGAGAAGCGCCTGAAGCTGGCTGAGATTCTGTACTTCAAGGTCCTGGAGAACGTCATGGTGCAGGAGACCAAACGTCTCCCAGGGAAGGACATGACCGTAGGTCTCCCTGTCTACCTACCGGTCTCTCTACCTACTGATCTCTCTGTCTATCTATCTGTCTCTAACGTGTGTGTGTGTGTGTGTGTGTGTGTCTGTGTCTGTCTAGGTTCTACTGGGTCAGGAGTTGTTCCACAGCTCCTTGCTGGCCTGCTGTCTGGAGGTGGTGCTGTTCTCCTACAGCTCCCAGAGAACCTTCCCCTGGATCACCTCCACTCTCAGCCTGCCCCCTTTCTACTTCTTTAAGGTGCCAAACCTACACAGTACTAACAGAGTACCAACACAGAACTAATACTTTACACAGTACTAACATCGTACCAACACAGTGCTAGTACTTTACACAGACCTAATAATGTGCCCAGTTCTAACCGAGCACCAACGCAGTACCGTTCCAGCTCTAATACAGTACACGGTACTTGCACTCGTCTCCAGGTGATCGAGGTGTTCATCCGGGCGGAGGAGGGTCTCTCCAGGGACATGGTGAAACACCTGAACTCCATTGAGGAGCAGGTCCTGGAGAAGGAGGCGTGGACCCGGGACTCTGCCCTGTGGACCGCCCTGGGGGCTTCTGGACACCAGGTCCCGACTGTAGAGGAGGTCTGGAAACATTAACGCTGTCATAGACACTGATGCTCTTAATACACACACACCCTGGAGACACACACACACACACACGTCAGTCCATCCATCCGTCTGTCTCACTATCTGGGGCTCTATCTACCTGAATGTTTATCTCGCTACCTTTCTGTCCCTCCAGGTGAACTTCTCAGATTGTCTGGACGGTGGACCAGGAGCGGCCGGAGGTTCTGGTCCGTCCTCCTCCCACCTCCCCCTTGTGGCGCAGTCCCCCCTCGCCCACCCCCGCATCCGCCAGGTCCGCACCGGCCTGGGCAGCGCCCGCAAAGGTAGCACACACACCTGGCTACAATACGCATTTATGTATAACATACCGCTCTCTCCCTGTCAGATGCACCTTTCTCTCTACAATAGGACATACCTCAATATCTACAGTGTAATCTCTTTCTTTCTTTCTTTCTTTCTTTCTTTCTTTCTTTCTTTCTTTCTTTCTTTATTTCTCTCTCTCTCTCTTCCTCTCTCTCTCTCTCTCTCTCTCTCTCTCTCTCTCTCTCTCTCTCTCTCTCTCTCTCTCTCTCTCTCTCTCTCTCTCTCTCTCTCTCTCTCTCTTTTCTCCCCCCCCCCCAGACATCCCTCCCTCGCCCCTCTCCGTCCACGACCGCTTCAGCTCGCCCGCCGCCGGCAGCGCTAAGCGCCGGCTCTTCGGGGACGACCCCCCAGCGACCCCGTCGTCCGGGGCGACGGCAGCCATGCCCTCTCCCGCCAAGCGGCTGGTGTTCGGCACGATGGGGACCCTGAAGATAGGCCCCCCCGGGGGCCAGACCACCCTGGTGACGGTCCACCCAGGTGGCCTACTGCAAGGTACACGCGATACCTCCTTCCCTTCACCTTTTTGATCGTTTTGTGGATTTCATTCAAATGGATTCAAAGATAATTACTGGCGAAATGGTCACACAAGAGCCCACAATGACGTGTCTCCTCCAGAGCCACTGCCCCCTCCCTGCGTGTTTGTTGGTTGTAAATGACTTCATGTATTCGTGTGTACACGATTGTTTCTACGTCTCCAGGTATGAACAGCAACGGCAACATCACGTTGCTCCAGCTCCAGCCCAGTCCGGGCCCCCAGAACGGACCAATCACAGCCCAGTTCCTTCTGACCACATCCCCGGGCCGTGTCAGTGCGGCCCCCGCAGCCTCGGAGCCCCCGCCAGGGAGCACCCGGCCCCGACGCACGGGCTCCCTGGCTCTGTTCTTCAGGAAGGTACGCACGCGTGGCGGTCGGGGCGGCCGAGGCTCAGGGGGGCCGGCGGGTTGATGGGCTACCTGAAGGTTGCTAAAATGATCCGCAGCTCCTTCCAGCTGTCGAGGTTTCTCTAAACCTAGCAAGATGCCCTAACCCTACACACACACACACACACACACACACACACACACACACACACACACACACACACACACACACACACACACACACACACACACACACACACACACACACACACACACACACACACACACACACACACACACACACACACAGACACACACACACACACACACACAGACAGACACACAGGTTCTCTAGCACGCATGGCGTGCTTCATCACAGAATTATGATTTGCCCTTTTAAATGGACCCCTTTTATCTCATTGTGTGTGTGTGCCAGGTGTACCACCTTGCCAGCGTGCGTCTGAGGGACCTGTGCGTGAAGCTGGACGTGTCCTCTGAGCTGCGTGGGAAGATATGGACGTGTTTTGAGCACGTGGTCGTCCACTGCTCTGAGATGATGAAGGACCGACACCTCGACCAACTGCTGCTGTGTAGCGTCTACATCGTCTCCAAGGTACACACACATGCATATACTCTCACACTCACAGACAAACGTGCACGAACACACACTGGTGTATTGCAAATGTATAAGCAGTCGAATAGCTCTCTTCCTTCTCCTCCTCCTGCAGATCACCAGGGAAGGTCAGTCCTTCCAGGACATCATGAAGTGTTACCGCAGCCAGCCACAAGCTAACAGCCACGTAAGATTGATAAGCTCTCACGTAATATACACACATGGTCGGATTTATATACCATACACTCATTCTACATGCATAAACATTATATATTGTAGTGGTTGGATTATGTGCTTGTTTTTAATGTGTGTGTGTGTGTGTGTGTGTGTGTGTGTGTGTGTGTGTGTGTGTGTGTGTGTGTGTGTGTGTGTGTGTGTGTGTGTGTGTGTGTGTGTGTGTGTGTGTGTGTGTGTGTGTGTGTGTGTGTGTATAGGTGTATCGTAGTGTACTGTTGAGTCACACCTCTAAAGACCAGGGAGCAGATGAGAACATGGAGATAGATCCTGCCTCTGGTGGAGAATGTAAGACACACAAACGCACTCACACACAAACATACCCCCACACTCGCACCACTGTACACATAAACACACACTCACTTACTCAATCACACGCACCACTGTGCAAACACACACACAACAAATCGGAATGTTTTATTCTTAGTTTTTCTAAAATGTTCCCCTTTCACATTCTTTAAACCTAGACGCTCACACTTCCAACGATAAACCCTCTCTCTTGTATGTTTTCCCCTAGCGGCAGAGAAGGCCAATCAGGGCTCAGGAGAGGTGGGCCCTGACCAACCAGTGGAGGAGCGGGGTGACCTCATCCAGTTCTACAACACTGTGTTCATACTGAAGATGAAGAGCTTCGCTTTGAGATACGCAACACATGACAACAGGGTACACACAAACACACGCATGGACACGCACACGGGCGACATCAGGGTAGACACACACATGTACACGGAAACACGACAAAAGGGCAAACGCACACACGCGCCCTCCCAGGGGCCCAATTCATACTATTATTGTACATAATCTGAGTCAGAATTCTTCATATAATAGTTTGAGGGATGCTGCATTAAATGAAAAAAAATTGCGTCATATATTATTCGTGTGTGTTATATATAATATGTGTGTAATATATAATGTGTGTGGAGTATATAATGGGTTTGAAATTTATAATATGTGTGTTTTATATAATATGTGTGTAGTTTATAATGCGTGTGTGTATCCTGCAGGCGGACGCGCCCCCTCTTTCGCCCTTCCCCTCGGTGAGAGCCCAGCCCCTCTCTCCTCGCCGCGTCTCCCAGAGACACTCCCTCTACGTCTCCCCCCACAAGAGCGCTTCCCCCTCCTGCTCCTCCCCCAACCCCTACACCTACCGCTTCAACCGCAGCCCCTCCAAGGTACACACACACACACACACACACACACACACACACACACACACACACACACACACACACACACACACACACACACACACACACACACACACACACACACACACACACACACACAGCTGCCTAAAACCAATACTGGCTGAAGTTTCCTGAAACGCTGTATCCATTCTCTTGTCTTAAGGTACGGCCGCACTGAACGCGTTACGCGCGTAAGATTACGTGCATAACGCGCCTAACCTGACGCTTGGTCATTGTGTGTCACAAAGATGGTTCAATGTGCCTAAGCAGCTAAATGAGCCCGCCCAACGGAGGTGTCTTGCATCACCCTGAAGGAGCTTATTTTCGATATGACCGGCGACGTTCTACACATTATCCCGCTTAATGCACAGCTCCTTGCCAAAATGAAAAAAAACTTCACATGGTGTGTCTTTTTACAATTTATTCGTTACCAGCATTCGTAGTGTTGATCAGCAGTGAAATAGTCCGCCAAAGACATTGACGTCGCTTAGCAACCGAAGACGCTTGGGTTGACAAGTTACCGGACTACTACCCAAGCAAGTGAACGGAGCGTTCCACGGCATTTAGAAGACCCTTGTAATAAAGGCCTATAATATTTCTGTTTATGGCATAGATTTCTCCTCAGACTAGGACAATAAAGCAATGATTTAAAAAAAAAAACACAAACGCTCGATCAAAGGCCCGGCCCGAGGATAGTGGTGGGAAATATCGGCCCGACCCGGCCCGCTGGTCGGCTCGGGCTCGGGCAGAGAATCTAAACTCTAGTGCATGACATCCACGATAGGCGCTCACAGCTGGGTGAGTTTCACCACCTCCTCATCGTTTCAGCACACACTGAAACGATGACTTGGTCGTCCATGTTCTTTCTGCTTCTGTGCGTCCTCCGTCTCTCTCCCAGTGACATCGGGTCAAGCTCCACGGTGATTGGCTATCGCGGCTAAGCGTCACGCGTCAAAAGTAAAATTTTGCATTGGCCGCGTTATTTAGGTGCGTAAAACGCGTCTAACACGCGTAACGTGCTGCTTTAGCGCGTGTAACACATCTACACGCCTAAACCAATGCTTCCCTATGCAAAAATGCAGATTTTCAACGCCTCTAACGCGAGTAACGCGTTCAGTGTGGCCGTACCTTTAGTCTTTCATTTTCGAACCTGTCCTTCCTCACTCCCCACCACCACCAGGAGCTGTCAGACATCAACAAGATGTTGCGTCAGGGCTGCGTGAGCCGGAAGAGGGCGTTCACCATGGAGGGGGAGGTGATGATGTCATCGGCGTGCGACTCCCCCACAAAGAGGGCGTGTCCCGAGGGAGGCGGTGGCAGCCCGGACGTCCTGTTGAAGAGACTACAGGATGTAGTGTCAGAGAGACAGAGTCTGTAGACAGACAGGCAGACGACTGGAGGGAAGGACAGCTGGGGAGACGGGTGTAGAGACAGACAAACATGGAGACACAGACTGACACACAGGCGGAGAGACTTGACAAGAAGACACAGGTTGACATGAAGACAGACAGGTAGACAGACAAGTGTAGAGACAGACGGAAAATATGTTGTGTCAGGGAGATAGTCTGTAGACATACAGGCCGACAGGTAGGGAACTGACCGACACAGAAACAGGCGTACGGATTAACGGATGGACAGACAGATTGTCAGTCCTTCTATGTCTGATTATGTCTACACCTTTGTAATGCCGAGACCTTACAGTCTCTGCCATGTGTGCCCCTAAAATTTCTGGTTGCGTCCCTAAGATTTTCAGTTAGGGGCCACAGTGCTCCTAGTGAAAAAGTTAGTCTGGAGCCCTGACAGAGTGTCATGTACATTAACAGACAGACTGCTGTAGAGTGTCATACAGTAACAGGCCGACTGCTGTAGTGTCATGTACAGTAACAAACTGTTGTGGAGTCATGTACAGTAACAGACAGGCTGCTGCAGAGAGTCATGTACAGTAACAGACCGACTGCTGTAGAGGGTCATGTACAGTAACAGACCGACTGATGTAGAGGGTCATGTACAGTAACAGGCCGAATGCTGTGTAATGTACACTTACTGGAGTGTTGAGGACTGGAGCATCTCCATCCATTTTACCTGTATCATAGCCCTGCCTGTATTTTACCTGTATTATACCTGTATTTTTACGATTTGTAATTTTCTAGTGAGTAAGGGAAGCTGAATGGTCCTTGTTTTGTCCTGTGAAGAGAGATGTATTGTAAAGCTTGTTTTAGCTCTAAGAGATAATCCAACCAACCATTTATTAAGCATTTTAGTGATGTTTATAAAGATGGGTGCTATTTTACATATTTCTACTTCTGGGTGTTCGTTTTTGTAGATAAAAGGTACATTTGGTTTTAAATGTAATATTTTCAAGGGTTGGATTTTTGTTTTTAATTATATTGCCACAAAGCAATATAAATATTGTCCCTTGTGTGTTTTATGTTCCAGAACACATCTTATTTTCTTTCAATGAACACACCATTATGTTTTAAAATAAATTGTTTTGTATAGAGACTAACTCATATCACTGGGTTGTTAATTAAAAATGTTAATGAATCTAATACTGGGCATTGATATTTAATCCAAGGGATGACATGCAAAAGTAACTTTTTATTAACTTTTTGGTCCAGCATGGTCTTTGGGACCAAAGACCATATGGCTAGAGGCTAGCTGCTTGCAAGATATGCGGTTTACTCCTGGTAGAAGATAAATGCTAACAATGCCTAAAGGATATTTTTCACGTCATGCTATCTACACAGCTGATGTACCATATGAAAGCTAAGACTTTCATATGGTAACAAGTAACAATAAAAGCCATACCGTAGCGTAAATTCACATCGGTGTGCCTTCTATACCGTTTGTACCATACACCCCTAAGTCCCACCCACTGGCACTGATTTGTAATAGGTCTGTAGCGTCGGTGAGTCCCACCCCCTAGGCGGGTTTGAATGACGCAAAAATCATCATTTTGCGTCATTTAAAGCAGGAAGGGTTAGAGGTAGATACAGATCTCTCCCGTCTCAGGGGAAAATGATGGAATGATGCAAGACCATTCAGAAATATGACTGGGTTTCTAACGATACAAAGCTTAATGCAAATGGGTGAAGTGTCCCTTTAAATATGAGCCTGTCAGAGGATGAATCATCACTCCTTCCCCCTGGGGCCGCTGCCCCCGAAATTGCCCTCACCCCCGTCAACACTGCACCTCCTCATACCCCCACCCAGTGAAACCCCCCCCCCACACCACGCCCAGACGCTTCAGTTTGGCTCAATCAAGGGGTCTGACTTTCCGGTGAGTCGGGCCAGCCTTCAGTCAGTTTGGGTTTCCCTCCCAAGACCTTTAGCTAGAATGGGGCACATGGAACAAGATGATTTAACATTTAATCTTATGCCATCAGTCATCTTACAACCAAACATGTCCCTTAACAATTGCGAATAGATCAGCATTCAAAGTCGAATTGCATGTGCCTGGAGACCCCGTGATATCGACTTCTACACCTGACTACGGCTACGACTTAAAGTGAAACCAGACTATATTAAGTCACAAATCTGCTTTCCCTTTTTTAAGTTACTCATTATCTACACAAAGTGGATCTGGTAATTAGATCCTTTGAATTATTTTTGGTAATATGATCACCAATGCATAAAAATATGTATGCGTAATATCATATTACGCATACATATTTTTAATATTTTTATACATATTATGTATAAAATGATATACATATATGACCACTTCGACCGACATTTAAAAAGAATAATCCAACACATTTATCTCATATATATATATATATATATATATATATATATATATATATATATAGTAATACCAATTCATAAAATTCTAATCCAATCTGTTGCAATTCATTTTACCAGCGTTTAAAAAGTTTTGAGGACTTTACCACACTCTTACGAAGAATTATGAGCACAATGAAGACCCCCTGCCCTACTCTTTCAGCACCAGAGCTAGCCTTCATCAGGGGGAGAGGGAGAGGGGGGCAAACACCGTATGGGACTTGACTTTCACTCTTACAATAAATTGTGTGTACGGTAATGGTTACAAGCAGAACACAGTGTTTAATGGGAGGAAAGTCTATCTCATTGGTGTGTAATAGGGAGTCCAGATACTCTCTTTCTCTTTCTTTCTCACTGTCCCCTCTTTCTTTCTCTCATCTCTCTTGACCTCTACATGTGACAGCTGGCTTCGACTAAGAGCAGTGGTTTCGTGGGGATTTTTTTAGTGGGGGTGTATGGTGTCATCAAAAAGGATTTCTTTGCAAGAAAAAATATAATTTAAAATCCACAAACAACATATGTGTAATCCGGGGCATATAAAGACTGGGACCAGAAAATATTTACTTTATCTGCATTGAAACCCATATTTATGATCTCATAGGTCCCATGGGGTCTACCGGAAAGGGCAGGACGAATCGCCACTCAATTCATGGTCATCTCACCCTATTCCGGTGATGCATTAGTAGAAGATCAGTTGTTTAACCAAATGCATTTTTTTGTACTGATGTTACTCGTTGCTGTCGGTAATTTACAAGTTAAGGGCTGATTATGGTTTCCCGTCGAAGTTACAAACATCTCCGATGGAGTTAGATTGGACTCTGCTGAGAAAAACATCTGAATGGCTACACCATGTATGCCAAGCCGTTTCAGTTGTAGCCTGATTAAATCTGATTCTAGTAAGAATTTAATTCAGACCAGTCAAAATATAATTCTGACTATTAATTGAAGATATTAATGAAGATTAACCGAGATTTAAAACACTTAGACTAATTTAAGAGAGAGAGTGCAAAAGAAATCGAGGGGTCCGGAGCAAGAATTGACAAAAGACTTTATCGTGCAACAACGACAACAGCCTGAGTGGGTTTGCAAAGTCACTGGCTGGACTTCGGTCCCAGCCCTCCTTTATACACATACAGGAACTTCTTTAATACAATGGAGGTTCCCTTTGTCCCTAATGAGGTTTTCCGCCTTGTCTCTTCGTCTCAGCATGTTATCAACCGTGCCCCGGTCTGAGGTACGCAGGGATTAGCCTTGTCAGTCAAAATGACCCACGCCTGAAAGGTGGAGGTCAACATGACTTGACCCCGCAGTTCCCAGGGCATTTCTACGTACCTCCCATCTGGTGTGAACCCAGACTCAGGCGTCATGTGTTTTCCACTATTTAAAATATTAAGCCTATTAATAATCATGGTTTACTATAGAATATACTCACTAATTTCTACCACAATATCGTTAAGTATTTTATTTGTACTAGTTAATGTTTTATTATGGATATCTTAAATATATCTCGTATCGGTAGATTAAGGTAGGCCTATGTCATTATTAATAGGGTATAGGCCCTACTGTCATAAAAAAGCTATAAGGTCGCACAAAGTGAGGAAGTGGTCTACCCCTGAATGGTAGCCAGAGCATCTCTCCTATTTGCTAAAAATAAATAAAGTAGTACCAATCTGAACAGAAGGGCTGCACATCTTATTGAAGACGTTTGCATTAGTTTGCATTAGAGTTAAAGTTTTTTTATTTAAGGGTTAAGGGTTTTGTTATTAAGCATTTCGCTTTCATTGAGTTTAAATAGATATAAAATGTTAAGGCTCTGTTTGGAATTTTGTGAACCAAAATCAAGTGTTTGACGCCGGCAAAACACCCATCTATCAATGGCTCTGGTCGCATTAAGAGACACACGAACACACACACACACGCGCACACGCACACACACACACACACACACACACACACACACACACACACACACACACACACACACACACACACACTGTGTGAAAGCAGCTATTGAGTCTGCGCATGGTCAGTTTAGCTCAGATATCTCTCTCTCTCTCTCTCTCTCTCTCTCTCTCTCTCTCTCTCTCTCTCTCTCTCTCTCTCTCTCTCTCTCTCTCTCTCTCTCTCTCTCTCTCTCTCTCTCTCTCTCTCTCTCTCTCTCTCCAGCTCTTCCTCGCAATAGCCTCAATCCCTGGATTCAAACCGGTCTCTCGATGTCGCGATGTCTCTGATTATCAATAGGCCTGCCAGGTAAGTGTCTCATCTCTGTGACATTGTGATCTATCTGTTTAGTCATCGCGTGTATCGACGTCAGGCGGGTTATCATCCTCCGCGGCCGCCGTTGTCGTTAACGACGCGGGGTTATTGCGTCGCGAGGCGGACCTTGAAGGAGGGGGTGGGGGGTGGTCGTCCATCTCCATCACCACAAGCCCTTATCTTAGCCTCCTCGTGACATTATCTCTGGTCGATCGGATCCTCGGTATCCTCACGAGCCCGAATCAGACGTGTTTTGTGATGACATCACAAGGTCGGCTTGAGAGGGGCGGCTGTGTTGAGGTGCGGAAAGACCGCGTCAGCAGGCAGCGATACTACGACTGGTTTTGGCTTCATTAGGAATATATTTTATGGAGGCAATTTAATTAAAAAAAAAACTGCTTTCGTGCTTTCACTATTTCATATTCATTTTTGTGCCAGCCGTATTGATGTAGTGTGTGTGTTTGTGCGTGTTTGTGTGTGATTGAGAGAGAGAGAGAGAGAGAGAGAGAGAGAGAGAGAGAGAGAGAGAGAGGGATAGGGAGAGAGGCTGTGTGTGTGTGTGTGTGTGTGTGTGTGTGTGTGTGTGTGTGTGTGTGTGTGTGTGTGTGTGAGAGAGAGAGAGTGTGCGCGTGCATGCGAGCATCGTTTGACTTCTCTAACAGACATTTCTGCATTGTGTTCGTTAGTCAACATAAATCGGACTGAAGGCGTCGTTCCAACGACATGAGCACATCGCGCGGGGTCCGATGGAAGCGTCTTTCAACGCCGTAGAGCTGCGCGAGATCGGAAAGAATGGAGGCGGCGCGCGAAACGCCGCCGCTCCGGTACCGACCTCAGCACCGTGGACAGCGACCAGGCCCGGGGCGGGAGGCGCCTGCCGCGGCTTCGACAACGCGTCATACCAGCAGGATGAGGGGCAACCCAGTGGACCACAGGGAGGACAGCCCGGTCGACCCTGCACCCTCGCATTGAACCAAGTGAGTAGCCTGTTGCTTTCAAACCCTAATGTTCCCTTCAGTTTCGACAGATTCATCAAGCATGCCTACAGGTAGATCGAAGACATAGGGGATTGAACCCAGAACCTTGGGAGAACAAAACTCTTCAGTTCTAGATCAGTCGTCCCATATTGTTTTTGTCTTGTGATGTAAATTAATTTATTCTATGTCTTATTAGACCACAAGATGTCAAAGCTAACATTAGTAGGCCTACCTCATTGTAACACACACTTTTTTTAGTACCAACAACAGTTCAGACTAGTTCCTGCTTTGGCAGAAGTGGTCAAGAAAACAATATACAGTTTATGGTTCGGAGATTAATCAGATCCTATAAACGTGGCTTCTATACCAGGTATCCCGCCCATACTAGACTGAAGATTTACCTGTATCCGGGAGATGTTTCGTGAACCACCTCCAGAGTGCATCTCCGTTTACGTTGTATCTCTGAATAAACCATTGTGTTAAACCTTTACCAATCATCAAGTCATGCCTAGCCCCGAAACCGCGATTCATCACCTGTAACCCCATTTTGGTTAGTTTCTTTGAGACCCCAACTTCTTAAATTGAGTTTAGCATCTGCTTGCCCACAATCGTTCCCCAATCGTTTTAACCCCCTCCACATCTGCCAGTAGATATTACTGGCAGATGTTCAGATGATCAAGCCTAGTGGAGTAGAAAGCCTATCAATGATTAGTTGCTATAAATCACTGTCTATAGACAAGGCCCCCAGAGCATGCTGGGTGAATAGATTATCCCCCTTCTCTTCTCTCTTCCCCTTTCTCTCTGTCTTTTCTCCTCTCCTCTCTCTTCCCATCTCCTCTCCTCTCTCTCTTCCTATTCTCCTTCTCTCCTCTCTTCCTATTCTCCTCTCCTCTCTCTCTTCCTATTCTCCTCCTCTCCTCTCTCTTCCTATTCTCCTCTCCTCTCTTCCTATTCTCCTCTCCTCTCTTCCTATTCTCCTCTCCTTTCTCTCTTCCTATTCTCCTCTCCTCTCTCTCTTCCTATTCTCCTTCTCTCCTCTCTTCCTATTCTCCTCTCCTCTCTCTTCCTATTCTCCTCTCCTCTCTCTTCCTATTCTCCTCCTCTCCTCTCTCTTCCTATTCTCCTCCTCTCCTCTCTCTTCCTATTCTCCTCTCCTCTCTCTTCCTATTCTCCTCTCCTTTCTCTCTTCCTATTCTCCTCTCCTCTCCCTTCTCTCTTCCTTTCCTCCCCGCCAGAACACACAATTACACCGACTTCCAGTTTCACGGATTCTTTCCATTCCCTCCCCCTGTTCACCTCCTCTCCTCTCCAGGAGACCCTCCCCCAGCGGCCCGCTCCTCCCCACCCTCCCCCTCCACACTCCTACGGCGACGAGGAGGAGGCGGGCGGCGGCGAGGAGGAGGGGGGCGTGGAGCTGGCGGCGCGGGTCAGCGTGGAGGACCGGGCGGCCGACTACGGCTTCGTGCTGGCGCTGGTGTTCCTGCTGAGCGGCATGGTGCTGGTGCTGGTGGCCTACAGCATCCCCCGCGACGCCCACCTGCTCAACCGGCAGGCGGTGTCTGCGCGGCGCATGGAGCGCCTGGAGGCCTACTACTCGGCGCTGGGCACCCACCTGGACCGCTGCATCATCGCGGGGCTGGGGCTTCTCACCCTCGGGGGCATGCTGCTCTCGGTGCTGCTGATGGCGTCCGTGTGCCACGGGGGGGCCGCGGGGCGGCGCCGGCGTGGGGGCAGGGGCGGGGGCTTCGTCGGGCCCAAGCGGACGTACGGTTCGGTGCACCTGCGGCTCACACAGCTGGCGGCGGCGCCCGGCGGGGAGGGGCCGGTTGCCGCGACGACCGCGGTGACCACGACGACGACGACGGAGGGGAGTGGCCGCAACGCCGGGGTTGGACGGGAAGAGGGCAAGGCGGATGTTTCCGTACCCGCTCGTGCTTGGCAGGGCGTGGTCTAGCCGCACATGTGACAGGAAGTGACAACGTGGTCATGGTCAACCCGCCCAGGAAATATACACGAAGTTGAGGAGAAGCACATCCTGAGCACAATGCTCTGAAAACGGGGATCTAAAGAAGGTTTCTATTATTTTAGTTATTTACAGTAAATAAATTAGAAATAGAGATCATATACTGTATGGAAAGGTTATCTACAAAGGTTAAAAGTTATAAACATTATATAAAGCTTATTTAAATAACTTATGTACTGTATATTAAGGTTCTTTTTCTAACTTCGCTCAGTGTTTCACCTTGGGAATCGCCTAGGCGTGACCTACTACTGGGAGCTCCAATTGCACCACGTCTGTCCTTGACAGACAGGTCGGACTGTACCACAGGGTCCCGCCCCCTGCACTTATACAGTCGACCCGCCCTCCTCAAATAATTTCTCGCTTTTTTCCCGTGAGAAAGCTACTCAAGCTCCCTCAGCTCATCTAGGTTAGCTTTATAAACTGCTTAACAGTTCACAGACGGGCCGTCAAGGATTCCGTCGTCTAACGCAGTGGTAGGCTTTTAACCTGGTTCGGCTGAGTAATAAGTAATATTATCGGTGGTGCTGGATGCCCTGTCTCATCACCCTTTTGAGCCGTTGGAGGCAGTGGGGATGAAGTTTGTGTCGCTGAAGGTGGTGTTGCTCTTAACTTTAACCACAGCTAAGTGTGTGAGTGATTTACAGGCATTGTCTCTCCGTCCTTCCTGCTTGCAGTTTGCTCCGGGGATCTCCAAGGTCTGCCTGCGGCCCAATCCGGCTTTTGTGCCAAAGGTGGTTGAGTCGACCCATAGGTGTCTCACGGTGGAACTGTCGGCGTTTCATCCGCCTCCGTTCTCCTCTGCGGAGGAGCAGAGACTCAATACATTATGCCCAGTACGGGCCCTACATGTATATGTGAGTCGGTCAGCTGCTTTTCGGAAAAGGGATCAGCTGTTCGGGTCTTGGGCCACTCCCCATAGAGGCAAGCCTTTGTCCCACCAGAGGCTGTCCCACTGGATTGTGGAGGCTATATCTCTTACTTATGAAAGTAGGGGCTTGCAGCCCCCCCATGGCTTGAGGGCCCACTCCACAAGGGGTATGGCTACTTCATGGGCCTTATTCAGGGGAGTGTCGGTGAGTGACATTTGTGCTGCGGCGAGCTGGGCTACGCCTCACACCTTTGTAAGGTTTTATAGGCTGGATGTCTCAGGGCCTTCTGTTTCTCAAGCCGTGCTGGAGACGATCTCACCAGACTCAAAGTGATGTTTGCTGCCTGGCTGAATTTGCATGGCTTCGGGAGACATATGCAATACGGGAGTGGTCTATATCTCCCATAGTGAAACACCGAGCGAAGTTAGAAAAATAACTTTGGGTTACTTAACGTAATCCCTGGTTCTTTGATAACAGAGTGAGGTGTTTCACCAACACGTCCCTCCTTGCATTTACACGGAAAGAAACCGGTATAGAATGATTTGAGGAGGGCGGGTCGACTGTATAAGTGCAGGGGGCGGGACCCTGTGGCACAGTCCGACCTGTCTGTCAAGGACAGACGTGGTGCAATTGGAGCTTCCAGTAGTAATAATAATAATAATAATAAATGAAATTTATATAGCGCTTAATATGGTACTCTAAGACGCTTTATTTTTATTTATTTATTATTTATTTATTATTATTTTTAGTAGGTCACGCCTAGGCGATTCCTATAGTGAAACACCTCACTCTGTTATCAAAGAACCAGGGATTACGTTAAGTAACCCAAAGTTATCTATAGTGTTATAAATAACTTATACACATTATAAAGGTTATCTATAAAAGGTTATATAGAACTTATATTCTGTATAAAGGTTATCTATAAAGTTAAATATAACTTAGAACTATAAATATAACTTATAAATATAATATAACTTATATTCAGTATAAAGGTTATTTATAAACATTATATATAACTTATATACAGTATAAATGTTATCTATAAATATTATTTATAATTGTTCAAAACTTATATATGAAATACATTCAGTGGAGAAAAGATTATGGTTGTTTTAAGTAACAGAGCAGAAAGCCCTATTCTTGTGTAATAATATAATGTTACTCTAATAATAATATTCTACTCTAAAAGCACATTTACGAGCTAGAGCCACCAGAAATGCTAGCTCTTGCACAAACAAAAAGAGGCGATTAAGTCCGCCAGCTTATATTCACCTTAATAAATCTGTGAATGCAGATTTTTAGATTGAATAAGGATTAAACAATTTATCACCGAGGATTACTATCAGATTTATATAGAAGAAGGATTGCTAGCGACCAGCAGATATAATAACAAAGCAATGCTAAGGCTTTAGATTCATACATGAAACTACCAAATTACCAAATTAAGAGTCCCCTTGAAAATAAAAGCCTATACATTGTCCTCTACATTGTTTTGTTGTGAGAGACATTCCGATGGGTTTCACAGTGAGACGCTCCTTGTGTTGTCACAACACAGCCCGCTGCTTTTGGATTGGCTGGTCCCTAACGATGTAATCTACCCTGCACGGCGACATTACAGGGTATCAATCAGCAGCAGTCTTTTAGTTGCTACTGTTAGATGTTCGGGGTCAGGTGTTGTGTGACTCTAACCGCCCTTACCTGACCCGACCTTCAACCCCAGATACACAGGAAGCTGCTGCTATCACGGCAACGGCACCACAATCTGATCTCGGATTAGAGGACTTTGACGAACTGAAAGGCCATCACTGCAGGACAAATGTGACACCTGAATGTCCTGTGGCGTCCAAAGACTACTTTGTGTTCTCAGAGACCAGCGGACATGTTACGACCATCTCTCGTCCTTCCCTGTAAGATATGTCAACAGATGTTACCATGACGACGCCTTAAGACAGTCTGTTTTCTTCATGTGTATCATATATGCTGATGTTGGTAAGGTGAGCCCTATAGCCAGGTACTGAGGTACTGTAGCCTCACAAACACACACACACACACGCACAGACACACGCACACGCACACACACACACGCACACACACACACGCACACACACACACATATAACCACACAGACAGACGTTAAAGCAAGCAAACATTCACAACCAAGCACACGCATGCAAACACATACACACACATAGTACAAATAAAACATACACACACAGTCCATACCAGTATTTTACGGGGTATCGTTATGTATTGTTATGTTAAGTTTGATGGGAGGAGTCCGAATGTTACTCCAGGAGATGTTGTGAAAAGTGATTTTTTTTTTACATGTTATTTTTTGTAAAGGCAAAGCCAAAACATGAATCCTGAATGATGTTGTGTGAGTCAGGAAAAGGAATGTAACATGTTGACATAGTGGGATGATCCAGTATATATGCTGTCAGGATTAAACATGTTGTATATAAATCACCTCAGGCTGGGTTCAGAAGATCTACACTCTTAAGTGTTAATCTATGTCTACAAAAGGTAAGTTTTCGTCCAGTAACCCGTGTAGTCATACTTGGGGGGGTCTTCACAGCCTCCGACCTACGACGGTCAGGATCATGTCAGGGTCAAACAGGAAGCCACAAAGACACAAAAAATCAATCTGTAGGACTCGGTTACCATAGAAACGTTCTATTTATATCAAGGCGTGGTGCACAGGACCAGTTCTCAAATATCTTGGAAAGTCCTTGAAAACCAGAATGACCTATCACTCCTGACTTTGACCCGGCTATTACCCCAGCTAGCATGGTATATATGGTATCATTATATAGTTGAGTAGACATGAATACATATATATATATATATATATATATATATACACACAAGAAAAGATATACACATGTAAACATGTGAAGTAAAGTGTTCATAGAATATATGTTATGCATAGTGTAGTCGATAGTGTAGTATAAAATACCTTATTATTACAAACGTTTATGTATGGTGTGTGTGTACATACAGAGTGTCTGGACATGTGTAGGTGGATGTGTTGAGTTGTGGTGTGGACCTGTGAAGGTGAGTGTTGAACTAGGGCTGTGTGCATGTGTGGGTTGTTTCAACCTTACATTTGCTTTGTATTGATCTTTCTATAAATCACACGCTCAATCCATTTCATCTTTGTTTAGATGGGATGTTTTCATCTCTTAATGTTCCTCTCTCTTTTGTTTCTACTGAGTTGAGAGGGGAAAAAGGCATACTTCAGGAGAGAAACAGAATGGAAAAAGAGAAAACGAGTTTATTTTATTACTCGTGGAGGGAGAGCAGGGACAGCGCTCCCTGTGGTTTAACCCTAGTATTGCACTCGCTGTTGACCATTTGGTTTTAAGAGCAACTTACTGCGGCAGTTTGCTGATAAACCACGAGGTGGCAATGTGCCGTCTATTTTATTCTACAGTAAAAAAAAAAAGGGAGGGGGGGGGTGAGGAGGGAGATAGACATAGGGAGAGAGAGGGGGGACAGAGTTAGACAGACAGAGTGAGAAAGGGGGGACAGATAGACGCAAAAGAGAGAGACGGCGAGAGACAAACAACACAACAAACTACAAACAAAAAAGTTTTATTCAAGTGTTTGGCATGAAATATTTTCCCATTAGCAAATCAACAAAAACAGAAAACAATAATGAAAAACTCAGGTACCCAGTTAATTCTAGCAATCAGAACCCTGTGTATTAATACAGGTACCCGTTCAGTTTAACCAACCAGATAACAGCCTGTTATTCTACATGAGCTAAGCCAGTTGAACATTTCATCTGTTAGCGATAGAAGAGAACCAGTGAGGATCACTCCTTCTCAGCTGAGGAGAGGAGGGGAAGGAGAGGATAAGAAGAGGAGAGTAGGGGGAGAAGAGAAAGGAGGTCTTTAAAAGGCCCTTATTTTACCAACAGGTGAGAGTTTGATTACCAATCTGCCCTCTAGTGACATCGGTATTGGGAGTGTGCCCCTAGATGTTATATAATATGGATATTTGAGATAAGCCTACCAGTTGGTACAGTCCACTTGTCGACCGGTAAACTGATTTATCCATCATACATATGGGTGGACACTCCCTCTTATGATGTCACTAGAGGACAGATTTTGGAATGGCTTGTAATGGCCAATCACGCTCGCACAGGGCCCTTTAAGAAGGGAGGAGAGGGAACGACTAACGCTCAGCTTGTTTCTAAAGTGGGGAGAGGATCCGGAGCTACAGGTCTTTGCCTTAAAGACATATTAGTCACTATACTTATCATTATCAAGGGTGATTAGACCTCTGCTCCTTTGGGTTTTGAACTCATGACTTCGTCACACTCTATTCCAGTGTTCATAGGGTCGAGGCACAAGACCCCATCCCTGAACCCCTAACCCTGACCCCTAAACCATGATCCGGTCTCACTGGGTTCAAATTATTCGTCCAAGAAAGGTGGTGGACATGGAAAGAAATGTGCAAAATAAAACATTATTGTGTGGTTGTTTTGGCCCATAACATTCTCAAATCCATATAAATATAAATGGCACCTAGGCATTCACACCGACTTCTAAGACCCGTGTTTATTGGCCAGTCCCCTCAAGGGGGGCCATGACCAGATGATTTTTGACCAGTGACCAGCCTGCTATTGGTGGGGAGACCGGAAGTGATGGGGGTGGGAAGCAGGACTTCCTGGTTTGGTTCTACATGAACATGTCATCATATCCTGGAGGTGGCATATGGTCAGGATCTGGCCTGAAACACATTCACACAGATTATTAGCATATGTTGGTGGAGGAGAGAGGAGAGAGTGTGTGCACATGTATGTATGGATGATTAAACCACATGTGTGTGCGTGTTACTCACCCTGGTGTGTGTGTGTGTGTGTGTGTGTGTGTGTGTGTGTGTGTGTGTGTGTGTGTGTCTCTCTCACCCTGGTGTGTGTGTGTGTGTGTGTGTGTGTGTGTGTGTGTGTATGGTGTCCGTGTCAGTGTGTGTGTCTCACCCTGGCCGGTGGCGTCCGACTGGGCCAAAGGGGTCGAAGCGGGCCCCAGGCGGGACAGCTCCGGGGGGCAGGATGTCTGGGATCCCGCTGGAGGGGTCCAGACCGGACCGGGGGTAACCCGACCGCAGGGGGTCCATGATCATACCCCCAGGCCCACGAGCGCTGGGGGGACAGAGACAACCCAAACACGTTTCAGTCATATTATTATAACTATATTACCATGGAACGGGGGGGTGTGGGGGTGGGGGGGGGACTCACCCAAACGGGTCTAGGTCAGCTCCCCCGGTCGCGAAAGGAGGAACCATGTGGTCTGGCCTGAAAAACATGAAGGTGCCGGTAGGATTTAGGGGGCATCTTGCTCTGGGATTGGGAGACAATGGGGATTTAAACCCAGAACCTTGGGGTAGGGGTCAAAACCCTGACCACTGGACTATCCATGGGACATCTCGGTGACATCACGGTGACATTACTCACCAGGGCTGCTGTGACCCGGGGCGACGGGGGGGCATGCGCAGGGGGTCCTCTCCTCTTCGTCTCTCCTCATCCTCCCTGCGGCTCCGCCCTCCTGGCCGTTCACTGGCCTTGCCCACTACTGCCAGCAGCTGGGTCTTAACCATGTCTGACAGGCCAGCCATGTCCCTGAACACACTGCACACACACACACACACACACACACACACACACACACGTACGCAAAAACTGGGTTGACAAACTGCACATATTTGTCGTGCTATTTGCTCAGTTAATGGTGAATGGTGAGGATCTACGGTCCAACCTGTCGAACGCATCCAGCTGGTCTGCGTCCACTTGCTCACTGATGCTTATGGTCAGATCTGACACCTGCTGGGTACTAGACCTCTACATCGTCACACACACACACACACACACACACACACACACACACACACACACACACAAACAAACAAAAACACGATGTGTTGGCTGATCTGATGTACTTGTTTATATTGTAGAAGCATGATCTCTCTGTGTTCAAAATATTTCTGGCATAAACTCTCTCTCACAACCAAGGGCACAGAGGCTAGTAGTCACGACCAGTATAACTACGGAAGTATAACCTTGTTAACCCACCATGAGGTTGAAGATGAGGCTTGAGTCGGCCGTGATGGCTTTGAGCAGGATGTGGTCTTCGCTGTTGTTGCCTTGGTAACGCAGAGAGTACAGCTCCTTGTTGTCGCTCCACCCTGCGGGGAGCAACTCTGAGCGCCTGTCCCCAGCACAGGCCTGGGAGGGAGAGTAGAGAGAGGGGTGACGATCATGGTACAGTTGTACAGTGGTACCGGGAATGCAGTAGAGGTGTTGAGAAGACACCAGACCGTTTAGAGGCAGAATGGACAACAATAAATCATCCGACTGTTTTCTAGGAATTCAGACCAGCGCCAACCATCAGGTTTAACGAAATAAAAACAGTTTACATAAACCAAATGCTCCAAATGTTAATCAAGATAATGTAGGCACTAACGGGATCTGGGGCTTTTCAACCTCCTGTGGTATAAGCTCAGTAGTAACACGCAAGTTATCAAGTAGTAAACTCACTGTGTCCCCGGAGCCCACACATCTGTATCCACTCTTTATAATCTCCCAGTGAACGAAGCAGATCACAGCGTCTTGTGGGCAGTCGATTCTGCCGCCGACGCAAGTGTACAGCACTTCTAACCCAGCCATCGTCCTTAACGCAGATTCAAAGTTATTAAAAATGATTATAATAACCACCGAGTCACTCCTCCTTCAGGAGAATCGAAAATGAAAAGAGCTCCGGGATCCGATAATTCCAAAATAAAAGTTGACTACAGGCACCTGCAAATAAAATACAACGTTATCCTCAAAATGAAGGACATTCAAAACATTTGGCGGAATAGATTGACAATTATACTGAATTAATGTTAATTGTTTCTTTAAAAAAAAAAAAATACCAATATAGGGAAGACAAAGTAGATGGTTTTCTAATAAATTCGTTGTAGTTGTTTTTATTTTGAAAACATACTGCCATCGTCATATGTTTTGACCCAGACCGTTTAATTTTCCGGTGGGAAACTAGACTTTCTATTGATGTTCCGCTTTGTCATTCACATCATACAGAGAACTCATTCCATTTGCGCTATAATTCAAATAACACATATGCAATTCAATGTAAATGTTAATATGTTTTTTGGTTATTTATTATGATTATTACTTTACACGATGTGGTTGTGTGTTGGTTTTAGTTGTTTGGACCAAGCTGACAGGATTTGACACTTAGTTGACATTTTTTATTTAATGAGTGTGTAGCTATAGGGTTTAACATATATCAAGTAATCAACAGATAAATAAGAATGCATATTTCCGTAGTCTGTTAACGGTAAACTCGATTTCCCATCAAACCCTTCGCGGGGCGAGTAGTTTCCTATCAAGATGGCAGCTCCCTTGACTCTGCTTTTGATTGTAGCTGTTACAATTCGTGCAGCGCTTTTTAGAACAAGTTTAGCGAATTTATTTTCAGAGAGAGTAGAGGTTGTTTCTCCTTTAAATGCCTGGAAAAGAGGTAAGTTGATTTGAATTCAGCAAATGTACCCAACCCGAGTCGAACAGGCTGTCTATAGCTCGCTTGGTTTAACATCAGCTATTGTTGGCTTGAATAATGGACTTGCCAGGCAGGTTTTCCTGCGTAAATCTGCTCTCGCTATCGTAGATCAAATGAATTGCGACGGGTTGTGTCCTCCTGAATGAATGTCAATAACGTTTTACTTTAAAAAATATACATAAATATTGCACACACAAGCTGGTATTCCTTGTGTAATGTCAAATGTTAATTTTCTCTGTTGATGCATCTCCTGACTAAGCACTCGTATATATCGGATCTCCTAAGGTAGATCTTGTTTTTCTAATGGGTAATTAAGTTCAATAATTTTTGCGAAACTGAACCGTGAAAGCTTATTTGAGGTGAATTGCGGATGGAATTCCGTGACGCTTGTTAATACTTGATGATGCTGTGATGGAGTGGACAGAACCGCTGACCGTCATCTCCACTAATGCATACACTTAAGCCTTGTAGGTGGACGTTTCTCACAATAAACCAATGAATATATTCACTTGTAAGGTCTATGGTGATGTACAAAACCAACACAATGTACTCCAATGTCTTTATGATTCAGCAGAAAGCTACAGCATTGTATATAATCCATATGGACTGTTCATGAAAAGGCTAATGTGTTGTTATTGTTTTAGTGGTGGAAGGTTTGGCTCTGCTGGACCTCGACATTTCCCCATACTCTGGAGATGTCTTCCATGAGGTCAGACTCACAAGCACACACTCGCACACACACAGTAAATCTGTATGTTCATGGTGAATCTAATAATAATGTTTTGTCTCTGTCTCTCTGCCAGACCCCTATGGTCATCTACCTCTTCCACTTCCTGATGGACTACGCAGAGATCACATTCATGGTGAGAAGGATGAACCTCTGCCAAGTCTTTACTGGCACAGCAGTGATGGGGAATGTGGTGTTTAACTTAATCCTCAACATAGTAACATTGTAGAGACAGGATTTCTCTGTGGTCAAAACATATCTGACTCTCTCTCTCTCTCTCTCTCTCGCTCTCGCTCTCTGACTCCCTGACAGCTAGCAGATTGTCTTACTGCTGTGGCTCTCTACCTGGCGGTGAAGGACTACAACAAACAAGTGGTAGGGAACTTGTAATCTTCTGCCTAAAGACACTCTTATAATAGGTGATGTTAAGGGTTAGTTTCTGAGCTGCAGCTGACTCAAGGAAGCTGGAGTCAAGTTTTGTTCGCTCCACCTTGTCTCTCAGTTCAGGAAGCAGAAATTTGCTCTGGAAGCTGATCGCATCCCCATGGACTGTCTCGAACTCATCAGAAGTCCCACGGAAATGTACTACATTCCTCTCAAAGTAGCCATGTTGTAAGTACTAGTTACTCTTAATTAGTTATAATAATACATCAACTTTTTATAGCGCCTTTCATCTGGACCAAAAGCTTTAATTGTGTGGGACATACAATAAACAAGGAAAAAAGGTAATCCTATTTCAAGTACTGCAACATCCCTTTAAAGTAACTTGTTCTATGCATTAAACCATTTTACCACCAGGTGTGATGCTGATTTGCTATTCCAAGCCGTTTAAAATTCCAAAACCTTCTCATGCATCGCAAGTAGGCGTGTCCACCCAGGTCTATGATGGCTAAGATCAGCCTCCTATCATATCCAGTTTACTTTACTAACTGGCTGGTCGATCTATCCATCATACAGTACTTTATGATGATGTTGGTGGTTTTGACTCCCCCCCCCCCCCCCCCCCCCCCCCCCCCCCCCTCTCTAGTTACCTACTGAATCCGTTCACCATCGTGTCCTGTGTAGCCAAGTGCACCTGTGGCCTCAACAATGCTGTCATTGCCCTATTCATCCTGTCCACCATGAGAGGTGGGTGTTTGATTTACGGCCTGTTTACTGTGGCCTCTGCCGGGCTCTACACTAAACTGGATTTGTTGTTTAATTAACAAAAGGGAGCAGTTATTGTTTCAGTTAAAACAGGATAATCCTGATTGGCTGTAATGTTCCTCCCGATGGTTGTGATTAATTGTGTTACAGGAAGTGCCTTGTTGAGTGCTATCTTCCTGGCGCTAGCCACCTACCAGTCCATCTACCCTCTTACCCTATGTGTCCCTGCACTGCTCTACCTGCTGCAGGTAAACACGCACACACACGCAAGCACACACACACATACATCATACGGATATCTGATTGCAGTCGTCATTCTGGTGTGTGTGTGTGTGTGTGTGTGTGTGTGTGTGTGTGTGTGTGTGTGTGTGTGTGTGTGTGTGTGTGTGTGTGTGTGTGTGTGTGTGTGTGTGTGTGTGTGTGTGTGTATGTCCCCACAGCGTCTGTATATCCCGGTGAACGTGAGGCGGTCTAGCTTCTGGTTCTACACGCTGCAGTACCTATTCATGTTCCTGGGAAGCCTCCTCGTCCTGATATGCCTTTCCTTCTTCCTGTTGGGCTCCTGGGATTTCCTGCCTGCCGTCTACGGCTTCATGTGAGGACCAACCCAAAACCACTTTTCTTTTGATTAAAACGTGGTCATTTGTCTTATATGTCACCATAGTAATCTATGCCACTGTCATTGAAATAAGTCCCCAATTTAGAGAAGAGTGGTGTATAATGCTATGTTTGGCCATTCTCTCCTAAACACTGAGTGTTCCACTCTGCTGCAAACAAAGGTGGCTTTCTTTTCGTGACGCCTGAGCGCCTTTTCCAAGGCCCTCAGACCAAGGAATACCAGCGACCGCGGTGAACGTGTGGAGCTCTGTCTGGGCAGCAGTCATTCTCTCGCTCTCTCTCTTTCCAGTCGGTCTGTACAGGATTTCACCCCTATATCTGTCTTTCTCTCACTCTCCAGTCTGTCTGTGCCGGACTTGACCCCGAACATCGGTCTCTTTTGGTATTTCTTCGCCGAGATGTTCGACCACTTCCGCCTCTTCTTCCTCTGCGTCTTCCAGATCAACGTGTTTTTCTACACCCTCCCGCTCTCCATCAAGCTCAAGTAGGTCCACACAAATGCACAAGCACACGCACACACTCTTTTATTCACGGCTTCCACTTTCTCTTTTCCCATTCTGTTGATTCCGAGACCACCAGATCACTGAATATATTTGTGTGTGTGTTTTGCAGGGAACACCCAGTGTTTCTGATCTTCATGCAGATTGCTTTGATCGCCATTTTCAAGTCGTACCCCACGGTGGGAGACCTCTCCCTCTACATGGCCTTCCTGCCAGTCTGGAACCACTTATACAGGTGTAAGTACCCACACTCGCTCATGCATGCATGTGAGCACTAGTAGACCATAGTTTCATTTCTGCCTCAATCTACTTTTGTTCGATTTCAGGTTGTAGTCTAATCTGAAGTGACCGAGAATACTCCACTCCCCCTCAATATATTGTACTCCAACATATTATAAACCAATGTGTTCTACTCTTGATGTCGTGTATTTCTGCTGTGACCTGATGGCAGTCTTAAGGAACATCTTCCTGGTGAGCTGCGTGTTGTTGGCGTGTTCAGCTCTGTTCCCAGTACTCTGGCACCTCTGGATCTATGCCGGCAGCGCCAACTCCAACTTCTACTACGCTATCACACTGCTATTTAGTGTGGCTCAGGTACCCGTCTGTCTTTCTCCCTCCCTCCTTGTCGGTCTCCTTGTCTGTGTCTGTCTGTCTGTCTGCCTGTCTCCTTCCCTCCCTTTTGTCTTATCTCCCTCTCTCCCTCCCTGTCTGTCTCCCCCTCTCCCTGTCTTTCTCCTTGTCGGTCTCACCATCTGTTAATCTGTCTGCCCATCTGACTCCTTCCCTTTATGTCTCCCTCTCTGACTCGTTCACTGTCTGTCCCTCTCCCTGCCTGTCTGACCATTCAACCTGTCTCTCCAGATCCTGCTGGTCTCAGACTATTTCTACGCCTTCCTGCGGAGGGAGCACCACCTGACCAATGGGCTGTACCTGAAGAAGAAGGACGGCTCTGAGGCCACGCTGGTGCTCAAATAAGACACACGCATGCACAACTAAATACATACACACACACCTGAACTCTGACCTTTATGTGGCAGAGGTTGTTGTCATGGAAACAACCTGGGCAGTGTATTGTCACACGCACACTCGCACACTGCCTGTTTTCAGACATTTTAGATCACCCCGTTTTCTTTCTTTGCATCTTATTTTGAAGAGTCCTCCAGAGAGTCCTCCAAGACAGCCCTCTTTACCCATAGCCTCTTATTTTAAAAATATCCGACTCACTTGAGGGGTTTCCTAGTGTGGTTAACCTCAAAGAGAAACAGAATGTCTCGTATGAGCCGTTCATTCCAATTAAGACTCGCTAACTCTGCATGTCATTGCTGAGAACTAGATGGACTTCATATTGAGAAGTATATTGGTGTAACACTATGCATGCTTCCGCTCAATGTTTTACAATTACATGAGCTCAACAGCGAACAAAGTTTAGCTTTCATTTATTGTCAGTCGCAGGCCTTGAATGTTTGCTCTTCAATTTCTCAAATTCAGTTTAACCCCAACAGGATGTTAT
This sequence comes from Gadus macrocephalus, assembly GCF_031168955.1. Lineage (NCBI taxonomy): Eukaryota > Metazoa > Chordata > Actinopteri > Gadiformes > Gadidae > Gadus > Gadus macrocephalus. The sequence continues at coordinate 8,575,685 of NC_082394.1, forward strand.
GAGGAGTTCCAGCTATTAAGCTAACATTAAACATCCGTGCATTAAAATCCTTTTACTACCATACTCCAACACCACTCAGCATGGTTGTTGTTTAATGGTTAATTTGATTCGTGGACTATTATGCTTGGACTGATCAATCCAGAGAAGAAGATATACTGGTTTCATTAGAAAAGGAAGTTCTGTGAAACTTGGAATAGCTAAGGGAAATCTAATTATAACCGTTTCTGTTTCTTCTATCTCTTCTAATACGACTTTCAAAGGATTTCTCTGCCCAGTGTTGGCAACGGCAGCAGTTGCCCGATTAAAACTTTATTTTCTTTGGTCCTGGATTCGCACCAATGGACATTAAGTCCCCAGTGAACTCAAGAGGAAATCCTAATTTATTAATTTATTTTCTACATTGGATGCTTTGGGTTCTTTATTTGTTTTGCCTGGACTTTCCTATGCGTTGTTTTGATACTGTACATATTTTAATGTTAGGTTTTATGAATGATATGTTGGTTAACAGTGCTTTTTTAAAGGGGTGATGATGAATGTTAGGAAATGATCAAAGAAGTTATGAATGATGTGTATAAAAAGGGTTGTTAATAAACTTCAGGTTATTATTAAACCTAGTAGTCTGTTTATTATCTCTTTTTTTTTCCAGGTTTGGAATTCTTGAATAAATCAGGAAAACGGTCAGGCATAGAGCTAGATCACAGAAAATGACTTGTAAATCAGAATGCATCATGGCATTTTTTGTTGCCGATTCTTTATTCAGACTCAGACGAAGTTGTAGTACCATAAAATGACCCTAAATCAATGCATGATCTCTCGCATGAGGGACATGGGTTACATGAGTGGAAATGTCTTTTAAATCTGAAACACCGCCCCCTTTACGTGAAAGGAAGGAGCCTGCTGATTTCCCGGGAAATGTTCACTGATAAAATCAACTCATGTGAAGCACCGCCCAACTTTGTGGTCACTGGCCAATGAGAACGCTGTTCCTGAACTTTCTCATTGAATATTCATAACCTTTCGCGGGCTTTGTGAATCACGTGGTTGTTTCGCGCGAAAACTCAGTCCAGGCAGGGAGGCGTCATCGGATGCAAGTCACTGACTACTCCAGACACACACACAATGGCGGTGAGTAAAACATTTAAAATACAACATAGCGAACCAATATATAGCCTTTTTGACAGTGTATGAATTTATAAAGTTAATATACTTACCCTTTGGCTATAATGTCCATGGCTGTTTTATGTATATGGGCCGAACTGGCCTGTATTTATCATAACAAAGAAAATACAACTGAACTGTACCAACCAAACTTATTAGGGGTCCAAGCCAACAGGTTGTTGTATTTGAAGACTTAATACTTTATACAATAAAAGATGAATCAATGTCTTCACCGCTTAGTTACTTAACACAACTTTAGCTTACAACTTTTTTAACACAACTTTTGTTAACATTATGTCTCCACTCCTCGCCATGTGCTTCGTGCCATCTATTCATAGTTTAACCTAAACGTTACCCATAATCGATACGATACGATCGTTTACTTCATTTATTCGATTAACTGTGTGTGTGTTTATCTTTCAACTGAACACACACGCACACACAGGTTGATTAGTTATACGACTGTATTTTTTATTTATGGAGCCAGTATTGCTCGCAGGATTCAGAACCGGAGAGGGACAAGTGCTTTGTGGCCGATCCTATGTGTGCGGAGTTTGTATGTAATCAGCATGTTCACGTGGGTGCTCTGGTTTCCTCCCACACCACAAGGACATGCAGGTTTTGGGTGGTACCCTGTGAGGCAGGCAGCCCACTTCACCTTGCTCATCGTATAGGATGGGTTAAAAGGGAGAGAATTCACACATTCTCTCTCTTTATCATATAGTCCAGGAGTTTTTTTCTATATAGCTACATGTTCTATAAGTACTTGGTTGTGCTCCTAAAGCCTATAAAAGCCTCATCTGTATTGATGTGTCTCTATGATATTTTGTTTGTTGGACGGGTCAGGATTCCTCAGAGTCGTTCCAGATGGCCACCAGCCCCACACGGGCCCCCAGGAGGGGAGACATGACGTCCAGCCCTGGGAGGGACCTGCCCCCCTTTGAGGACGAGTCTGAGGGGCTGCTGGGGGAGGCCCTGCCTGGGGAGGAGGAGGGAGACGGAGATGATCTGATCGGTGATGGGATGGAGAGGTGAGGCAGGAGTGAGATGGTGCGGGATACACTGTGCGTGTGGGGTTATTTATAAACGTTGAGCCGAGAGAGAGAGAGAGAGTTGGTGGAGGGAAGGGATAGAGAAGTAAGGCAAGAGGGAGGCGATCGATCAAAAGGATGGATGGATGGATGTGTGGTGTTGTGGGAGGGGGGTGGGGTGAAGGGAGACGGGGGAGGAGGATGGAGACCGGAGTTGATCAGAAAATGGCAGGTAGGGGTGAGGGAGGAATAGATAGCGCAGGCGATTTGACTACGGGTTTGTTACGCTTTTCCCAATAATTGTTTTGAAGGTGTTTCGATGATACTACTAAAACAAGTCCCATTGGTAAAGCGTGTCTTCCCACCCCCGTCCCCCAGGGACTACCGAGCCATCCCCGAACTGGACCGCTACGAGGCGGAGGGTCTGGACCTGGACGAGGACGAGCTGTCGGAGCTCTCCCCCGGAGCCCGGGCTGCTGCCGAGGAGGCCATGAGCAGGAGGGACCGGGAGCAGGGCCTCAGTGGACGGCTCCGCAGGGGACTGCTCTATGGTGAGGAGCAGGGCTGAGAGCGGAGGATGGAGGATGAGGCCCTCCTCCACAGTGAGGGAGGAGTAGAGCGGAGAGGCCTGAACCTACCATCCGGTGCGAGTGGAGCAGGGGGTTTATTTATTCATTTGTTTTATTTATTTTTCTATTCTCACCTCCAGATGTCGAAGATGAGGATGACGAGCGTCCCGGAGCTCGGAGGAGGCGATTGGCTGAGAGGGCAGCGGACAGCGGGGCCGGGGACGGAGAAGACGAGGAGATGATCGAGAGCATAGAGAACCTGGAGGACATGAAGGTCTGTTCTGTTAAGTTAACCTGGTGCACTCTGGGTAATGTAGTTTGGATCACTTAAAAAACGTAAGTCTCCGGTATCAGTGGCCATACCACTTTTTCATTGCATTGACTTACGAAGTGTGTTGTTTGGCAGAATGGATTAAAGTACTCCAGAGTATAATAACCTGGTTGGCTGATCCTTGACCTCGGGGTCAATTCTTCTCTAGTGGAGCGGTAGCCAAACCACAACAGTTTCCCAGCCTGCTGGGTTTGTGTCTGACAACCCTCTGCTGCTGCCTTGCTCCAGGGCCACACGGTGCGGGAGTGGGTGTCCATGTCAGCCCCCCGGCTGGAGATCTACCACCGCTTCAGGAACTTCCTGCGGACCCACGTGGACGAGAACGGACACAATGTCTTCAAGGAGAAGATCAGCGACATGTGCAAAGGTAGGAGCTCCTCTGTGCTGTGGTTGATCTACCGTCTTTAAACATAAAAAACGTTTGTAGAGTTCAGAATTTGGCTGCTGGGCAGTCACTGTAGTGTATACAGTCCTAGAAACAGCCCTTTCTATTGAACTGTTTTACTATTTAGCCATTCGTCGGATGCTCTTATCTACCCAATCAGATCCATGTCATTAAGCAGCAGGTAGGGGTCAGAGTAGCATCACAAACTATTCTCTAGATCAAAATCTGAAGTCCGATGGGGCAGCGTTTAATTTATTTTGCTTCCTGTTTGTAACAACCAATAATGTGGTCGGGGATCAGGGGTCAGCTAGTAATTGGCAAACAAAAACTTGGACAGCAGTAGCAATCTATTAAATATCGTGTGTGTGTGTGTGTGTGTGTGTGTGTGTGTGTGTGTGTGTGTGTGTGTGTGTGTGTGTGTGTGTGTGTGTGTGTGTGTGTGTGTGTGTGTGTGTGTGTGTGTGTGTGTGTGTGTGTGTGTGTTCCAGAGAACAAGGAGAGCCTGGTGGTGAACTATGAACACCTGGCAGCAAGAGAACATGTGCTTGCCTACTTCCTTCCCGAGGCCCCCACAGAGATGCTCAAGGTGAGTCTGTCTCCAGGCCATCAAGCAGCCGCAAGTCATTACTTGGTTATCACTTAATTAACCAATTCACAAAAAATATCACCATCAATTATCAAAACCATGTTACATATGTCTGGTTATTTAGTTGCATACTATCTTAGTTCTAAAGGATAAACTGTGTGGAAAATTACTTGTATATTAGTCGGAATGTGTGTAGTTGTGTAACACAGTTGTAAACACTGGTTTATTAGTTAAATTGTTGTCTTTGTAGTCATATATTCTGTGTGTGATGTCAGATCTTTGATGAGGCGGCTAAGGAGGTGGTGTTGGCCATGTTCCCCAAATACGACCGCATCGCCCACCAGATCCATGTCCGCATCTGTAACCTGCCACTGGTAGAGGAGCTGCGCTCACTCAGGTGAGACACGCACTTTGAACATGATCTGTTTGTGAGCACTTGTGAATAATTCATTATATAAAGTATTATTATCTCTCCGTACTGGTTGGTTATTGGTAAAAATATCCTGCCTGCCTCTCCCTTCTCGATTCTGAATAAGAAATCAACACTTCAGCTCTTTCATTTGATTTTCTTGCTAGTATCCCCCTTCTCCCTCTCGCGTCTGTCAGCTTCAAAATAAAAAATTGGCTCTACAGTTTGCCAAAATTCAAAATAAAAGCCCCTGCCCTCCTCTTCCTTCAGAAGTTTGATTTCAGACTAAAAGCCCAAGTCTGTGTTCCTGCAGGCAGCTGCATCTGAACCAGCTGATCCGGACCAGCGGGGTGGTGACCAGCTGTACTGGGGTGCTGCCGCAGCTAGCCATGGTCAAGTACAACTGTAACAAGTGCAACTTCGTCCTGGGACCCTTCTTCCAGTCCCAGAACCAGGAGGTGAAGCCCGGCTCCTGCCCAGAGTGTCAGTCCATGGGGCCCTTTGACATCAACATGGAGGAGGTACTGGCTCTCTAAGTTTACACTACATGCTTTACCTCATCTAGTATTTTGACACTTCACTTTTATGCAAAAAAACGGTTCATTGTTAACATCCCTATTTGCTATTTATTTTCCTTTCAAGCTTGGTATATTTAACCTTTTAAAATAAAGGTTAAATAAACGCTTTGTTCAACCTATATGTTTTAATGCCTGTCTGGGGTCAAAATGTTTTCCGTAATTTACTGTTTCTTTGTATTTAATAACTCAATCGATCACATTTCTCTTCCAGACAGTATACCAGAACTACCAGCGGATCACTATCCAGGAGAGTCCTGGCAAGGTGGCGGCAGGCCGCCTCCCACGTTCCAAAGACGCCATCCTATTGGCTGACCTGGTGGACCACTGTAGGCCTGGGGATGAGATTGTGAGTCACGCATTCATGTTGACATTTTTTTACCCATTTTTTAAGTTCTTATTGGAAAAATCTTTTAACGTTATCCGTGTTCTAAACTGTTTAATGACTATCATTGATAATAAACTTGATTTTAAATGATTCTTTCATTTTGGACTGTATTTTTGCGCTACATTTTTCAAACTTATCTTTTGTGTTAAATAGCGAATCGATCATATCATTATTTGATTGCACGTCAATTTAACGTGACCTTTGAGTACACCTTTAATTTAACCGCGTGGTCAGGAGCTGACGGGGATCTACCACAACAACTACGACGGCTCCCTCAACATGGCCAATGGCTTCCCCGTGTTCGCCACCGTCATCCTGGCTAATCACATCTCCTGCCGTGACCAGCGCGTTGCCGTGGGAGCGCTCACAGACGAGGACGTGAAGGCCATCATGGCGCTGTCCAAGGACGAGCGCATCGGCGAGCGGGTGAGCTTGACGACAAGTGCACACCTGGAAACACACAGGGCTTTATTCACACTGTACACGCACACCTGGAAACACACAGGGCTTTATTCACTCTGTACACGCACACCTGGAAACACACAGGGCTTTATTCAATCTGCACGCACACCTGGAAACACACAGGGCTTTATTCAATCTGCACGCACACCTGGAAACACACAGGGCTTTATTCACTCTGTACACGCACACCTGGAAACACACAGGGGCCAGGGCTTTATTCACACTGTACACGCACACCTGGAAACACACAGGGCTTTATTCACACTGTACACGCACACCTGGAAACACACAGGGCTTTATTCACACTGTACACGCACACCTGGAAACACACAGGGCTTTATTCACTGTGCACGCACACCTGGAAACACACAGGGCTTTATTCACACTGTTCACGCACACCTGGAAACACACAGGGCTTTATTCACACTGTACACGCACACCTGGAAACACACAGGGCTTCATTCACACTGTACACGCACACCTGGAAACACACAGGGCTTTATTCACACTGTACACGCACACCTGGAAACACACAGGGGCCAGGGCTTTATTCACACTGTACACGCACACCTGGAAACACACAGGGCTTTATTCACACTGTACACGCACACCTGGAAACACACAGGGCTTCATTCACACTGTACACGCACACCTGGAAACACACAGGGCTTTATTCACACTGTGCACGTACACCTGGAAACACACAGGGCTTTATTCACACTGTACACGCACACCTGGAAACACACAGGGCTTTATTCACACTGTACACGCACACCTGGAAACACACAGGGCTTTATTCACACTGTACACGCACACCTGGAAACAGATTGGAGTTTTTGTTAATTTGCCGTTATAACAATATAGGGAACTACCCGGTTTACTGCTGATCATATAAAACAAATTAACCAACTATACTTGAATTCTTAATTGGAAAAAATAATGTGTGTCTGGTCGAACCATCTCATCTTTTATTGGCCCAAAGATGAAAGCACAATGACTCAGTCCATGCAGCTACCAAATGCTGATAGCCAATCCAAAAGGAGGGTTCCAATGCGCTGTTTCACGTTGGTGTTCCCCTCCTACAGGTGTTCGCCAGCATCGGGCCATCCATCTATGGCCACGAAGACATCAAGAGAGCCCTGGGTCTCGCTCTGTTTGGAGGAGAGCCCAAGAACCCAGGTACCCATCTCCTCTTCCTCCTTCACTACTACTCTTCCTTGTCAAGCTCAACCCCCGCCTCTTCTTCCTCTTTCAGACCCTCTCGATCTCTCCTGCTGTCCTATTAACTGACCGCCTCCATCTCTCCATTCCACTTCTCCTGATACTGACTGTGGGAAGGACGTTCTTATCAGCTTCCTCCTTTAAACCAGTGTTGTTTTCGTCAGGCAAGACGAAAACGAAAATGACGTCGTCAGACCCCTTTTTTCCATGACGAAAATGAGACTAAGACGAACGTCACCAAAGCCATATAAAGACTAAAATGTGACGAAAAATGTAGACATTTTCGTCAGACGAGAACTAGACGAGACTAAATTGTTAGTGAGTGGACGAACAAAGTTTCAAAACATGCTTTTTTCCCGCCAACTATAATATGCGTGCAATGTCAATCAAGAGCTCAGACATCAGAAATGGAGCCAGCTGCTTGTCCTAACAGTCACGCCCCCATCACACACTAAAAGCCTCGCTCGCGCGCAGCTGCGCCTGCACGCACACGGCACACGGAGTTTTCGTCAGACTAAAACTAGACTAAAACTTTCAAAGATAGAAATGACTAAAACTAAGAAGCATTTCGTCTAAAAGACTAAGACTAAAACTAAATCGAAAATGCCTGCCAAAAACAACACTGCTTTAAACCAACCTCTCTCCCCCCCCTATCCCTCTCTCCCCCTCCCCAAGGTGGTAAACACAAGGTCCGCGGAGACATCAACATTCTGCTTTGTGGAGACCCAGGAACGGCTAAATCCCAGTTCCTTAAGTAGGTACAACGTTAGTTCCATTGAGAATCATGAGAATAAGCTGGAGCCAAACCAACAGTCCTGTGTTTAGTGTCTGCTTGAAAAAGGGGGCTTTGTGTTCCCCAGAGGAGTGTGGGTGTGTGTATGTTGGTGCAGTATATTATGGTGTGTGTGTGGGTGCAGTATGTTAAGAAGTGAGGGTTCACTATGTTAAGGGTTGAGGGTGTGTGTTGGGGCAGTATATTATGGTGTGTGGGTGCAGTATGTTAAGAAGTGAGGGTTCACTATGTTAAGGGTTGAGGGTGTGTCTGTTGGTGCAGTATATTATGGTGTGTGTGTGCAGTATGTTAAGAAGTGAGGGTTCACTATGTTAAGGGTTGAGGGTGTGTCTGTTGGTGCAGTATATTATGGTGTGTGGGTGCAGTATGTTAAGTGAGGGTTCACTATGTTAAGGGTTGAGGGTGTGTCTGTTGGTGCAGTATATTATGGTGTGTGGGTGCAGTATGTTAAGAAGTGAGGGTTCACTATGTTAAGGGTTGAGGGTGTGTCTGTTGGTGCAGTATATTATGGTGTGTGGGTGCAGTATGTTAAGTGAGGGTGCACTATGTTAAGGAGTGTGTTTGGGTGCAGTGTGGGGGTGTGGCAGCAGTATGTTATGGTGCGTGGGGGTTCAGAATGTTAAGTTGTGTTTATCGACGCAGGTATGTGGAGAAAGTTGCCAGCCGGGCGGTGTTCACCACGGGCCAGGGTGCGTCTGCGGTGGGGTTGACGGCTTACGTCCAGCGCCACCCGGTCAGCCGGGAGTGGACCCTTGAGGCCGGGGCCCTGGTGCTGGCAGACCGCGGCGTGTGTCTCATCGATGAGTTCGACAAGGTGAGGCCACGCCTGCTACTCTTGCACATGCTCACATTGTTCGGGGGAAAACGCTGTGTATCCTGCTTGTCTCGTTGTTCTCGGTATGTGGTTTTTCGTCCCGATCTGGGGACTGTTAACTGTAACGCTGCTCAAAGGATGTGAGAGAACGGGAGGTGCGGTACAACGCGTGACATAAATGTTACTTTTGTTTCAATCTTTAGTGAAACATGTGTTGAAAGCTTTGATTAAATAGTTCCCTTGGTGTTAAAACATGTCTGGAGGCAGTGCACTGTGCTCTGACCTCCAAAGGGGTGGTAGAACTTCTCCTGATCCCAAATATATAAAAAAAAAGTTTGGTCATCTGTTGAGGGAATTTTATCAGATCCACATCATAACACACAATATTCTTCTCTCTCTCTCTCTCTCTCTGTCTCTGTCTCTGTCTCTCCTCTTCCCCCCCCCCCCCCCCCAACAGATGAATGACGCAGACAGGACCAGTATCCACGAAGCGATGGAGCAGCAGAGCATCTCCATCTCTAAGGCCGGCATCGTCACCTCACTGCAGGCCCGCTGCACTGTTATCGCGGCTTCTAACCCCATAGGTACTTACTCACTCTCATAAATACACCCTCCCGCACAGCTTGGAACTGGACTTAAACAGTGGTGCTGATTGCCTGTGTGGTGTAACAGAGCTGATGAAATGGCTGTGTTTTTTAACAGAGCATGCTGATTGGTTTTGTGGTGTAACGGAGCAGTTGATTGGCTCTGTTGTGTAATGGGGAGGTGTTGTGTAAAGGAGAGAATTGGCTCTGTGGTGTAACTGAAAGGATTGGCCCTGTGGTGTAACGGAGGTGCTGATTATCTGTGTTCCCAGGTGGGCGGTATGACCCCTCGCTGACCTTCTCTGAGAACGTGGACTTGACGGAGCCCATCGTGTCTCGCTTTGACGTGCTGTGTGTTGTCCGAGACACTGTGGACCCTGTTCAGGTAAAAACAAGCCCGCACTGTAACATTTACATGGGGTCATTTATCCAGATTGACTTGCAAGTTAGGCTGTTGTATTAGTGCTGTTGACCACAGTGCCCTGTGTTGTATTAGTGCTGTGGACCACAGTGCCCTGTGTTGTATTAGTGCTGTTGACCACAGTGCCCTGTGTTGTATTAGTGCTGTGGACCACAGTGCCCTGTGTTGTATTAGTGCTGTTGACCACAGTGCCCTGTGTTGTATTAGTGCTGTTGACCACAGTGCCCTGTGTTGTATTAGTGCTGTTGACCACAGTGCCCTGTGTTGTATTAGTGCTGTTGACCACAGTGCCCTGTGTTGTATTAGTGCTGTGGACCGCAGTGCCCTGTGTTGTATTAGTGCTGTGGACCACAGTGCCCTGTGTTGTATTAGTGCTGTTGACCACAGTGCCCTGTGTTGTATTAGTGCTGTTGACCACAGTGCCCTGTGTTGTATTAGTGCTGTGGACCACAGTGCCCTGTGTTGTATTAGTGCTGTTGACCACAGTGCCCTGTGTTGTATTAGTGCTGTTGACCACAGTGCCCTGTGTTGTATTAGTGCTGTGGACCACAGTGCCCTGTGTTGTATTAGTGCTGTGGACCGCAGTGCCCTGTGTTGTATTAGTGCTGTTGACCACAGTGCCCTGTGTTGTATTAGTGCTGTTGACCACAGTGCCCTGTGTTGTATTAGTGCTGTTGACCACAGTGCCCTGTGTTGTATTAGTGCTGTTGACCACAGTGCCCTGTGTTGTATTAGTGCTGTTGACCACAGTGCCCTGTGTTGTATTAGTGCTGTGGACCACAGTGCCCTGTGTTGTATTAGTGCTGTGGACCACAGTGCCCTGTGTTGTATTAGTGCTGTTGACCACAGTGCCCTGTGTTGTATTAGTGCTGTGGACCACAGTGCCCTGTGTTGTATTAGTGCTGTGGACCACAGTGCCCTGTGTTGTATTAGTGCTGTTGACCACAGTGCCCTGTGTTGTATTAGTGCTGTTGACCACAGTGCCCTGTGTTGTATTAGTGCTGTTGACCACAGTGCCCTGTGTTGTATTAGTGCTGTGGACCACAGTGCCCTGTGTTGTATTAGTGCTGTGGACCACAGTGCCCTGTGTTGTATTAGTGCTGTGGACCACAGTGCCCTGTGTTGTATTAGTGCTGTGGACCACAGTGCCCTGTGTTGTATTAGTGCTGTGGACCACAGTGCCCTGTGTTGTATTAGTGCTGTTGACCACAGTGCCCTGTGTTGTATTAGTGCTGTGGACCACAGTGCCCTGTGTTGTATTAGTGCTGTGGACCACAGTGCCCTGTGTTGTATTAGTGCTGTTGACCACAGTGCCCTGTGTTGTATTAGTGCTGTTAAACAGCACATTTTTTTGGATTATATTTACTGTTGAGTGATCTTCCTGAGCATGGAGATGGGATTTATATTTTTGATATGCACTATACATATGGAATGACTTGCAAAAAAAAACTTGGATTATGCTCTGTCATCTGAAAATTGATTTACTTTCTGCTTACCTGTACGATATGTCTGTTCTTGTTTATCTGTATTTTTGCTTTTGGCTTTAAGTAAACCAGATGTGTAAACTGCTCGTCTTGAACAACTTCTATAGGTCTATTTTTTGATAAATAGATCTGATGGGGTTTCCGGTTTAAATTAAATGCAATTTATGAAACAAGAACGTCTCTATATATTCTATTGTCCACATGTCTCTGTAGGATGAGATGCTGGCTCGCTTCGTGGTGGGCTCCCACATCAAGCATCACCCCAGCAACAAGGAGGGCGGCATGGCGGGCCTGGAGGAGGTGATCCTCCCCAACTCCTCAGACGTCCCCCTCATCCCCCAGGAGCTGCTCAGGAAGTTCATCATATACGCCAAGGAGAAGGTACGCGCACGCACACGCACACACACACACCCACGCACGCACACGCACACGCATCAGCACGTGTCCATTGTGTTGTTTTCTAACGGTTTGTTACTTGTTGTTTTCTAGATCCACCCCAAGCTGAATCAGATGGACCAGGACAAGGTGGCCCGTATCTACAGCGAACTCCGCAAGGAGTCCATGGTGAGCCTCCAACACAGACTGAACTGTGGGAGATGGTGTTTCAAATGATGTCTAAGTTAAAGTGTTAGTTTAGAGATGGTTATGTTGAGGTAATGGGGATGAGGTTAGAGATGGTCAAGTTAAGGTGAGAGGTGGTTGAATTATTTGGAACAAGATTCATCTTCTTCCAAATACTGTGCATGTATCGTCTGTCCGTCTGCTTTAGGGTTTCATCCAAAGCCCTGTAGATGTGTGGCCCCTGATCAGCTTATTCTCACTCTCTCTCTCTCCCGTCACTCTCTGGGAGACGTTGTGTTCTGCCACTCTAGCCTACACGAATGGACAACCGCTCTGAGATGTGTTTCTAAAGTTGTTTCCGTTTAACCCCAGGCAACGGGCAGCATCCCCATCACGGTGCGTCACATCGAGTCCATGATCCGCCTGGCCGAGGCCCACGCCCGCATCCACCTGAGGGACTACGTCCTGGAGGACGACGTGAACATGGCCATCAGGGTGATGCTGGAGAGCTTCATCGACACGCAGAAGTTCAGCGTCATGAGGAGCATGCGCAAGGTGAGGACCACGTTGTGTTCATGGTATCGGTGAGGTCGAGGACCACGTGGTGATGATGGTACTGATGAGGTCGAGGACCACGTGGTGATCATGGTACTGGTGAGGTCGAGGACCACGTGGTGATCATGGTACTGGTGAGGTCGAGGACCACGTGGTGATCATGGTACTGGTGAGGTCGAGGACCACGTGGTGATCATGGTACTGATGAGGTCGAGGACCACGTGGTGATCATGGTACTGATGAGGTCGAGGACCACGTGGTGATCATGGTACTGATGAGGTCGAGGACCACGTGGTGATCATGGTACTGATGAGGTCGAGGACCACGATGGAGGTGAGGAGTACGAAGTTGAGGAGCTGGTTTTGATGAAGAGGAGTTAGTCACGATATGGATGATGATGAGCATGATGAGGAGGATGGAGAGTTGTCTAAAGTAACCCTGAGGATAGAGAGGAGGCTCTTCCAGAGTGCTAGACTAGCGTGAAGAGGGAATATGAGAAAGGTGAGCTTCTGGGACAACAACCTCCAGTCTTTACTGCAGTGTTGCATTTGTTTCATTGTGTCGGTGTGTGTGTTTGCAGACGTTTGCGCGCTACCTGGCTTTCAAACGCGACAACAACGAGCTGCTGCTGTTCATCCTGAAGCAGCTGGTGGCCGAGCAGATGGCCTATCAGAGGAACCGGTACGGAGCGCAGAGCGACGTCGTCGAGGTCCCCGAGAAGGACCTGCAGGAGAAGGTACGTCGCCTCAGAGACCGTCGACATCAATGCACTTGAGCTGAGGAGAGTTGGCTATGACGGTCGAATGAAGAACGTCCGCTGGCGGGCCTCGATGGCAGAAGGAGTGGGGAGTTTGCTTGAGTCTTGAGCTGCAGCCTACAGAAAACCAAGCCCTCTTGAGTGGCGCCGTAGTGGTCACACTGTCCTGACCCAACTCTCTCCCCCCCCCTCTCCCCCCCCAGGCGAGGCAGATCAACATCCACAGCCTGTCCTCCTTCTACGACAGTGAGCTCTTCACCTCCAACCGGTTCTCCCACGACGCCAAGAAGAAGCTGATCCAGCAGCAGTTCTAGACACTCGGGAGACGTCCGTTACCCGCTGGCCGCTGCTTGTAAATACGTGTACATTTTCCGTAGTGTATTTTTTGATAAACGTTTCCAAAAATGGGGTCCGTGAAGGAGCAGAACCCCTCCGTTCGCGAAGTCTCCTTGAAAAATAACATTGTTGTCAAATCGCTTACAGAAGTTGTTTTTGGTTAGTTTGTCTGCGATGTGTGATGAGCGTTCACTCCATACTACCCTTTTGAATGAATCGGCTTGTTTAACCCCTTTTGTGTCATCAGCTGAATAAATAATTGCAAAGTCATTTAAGTCGTATTTACAATAAATGAGCAAGATGATGAACGTAGTAAAAAAAAATGCTATGAAATGTTACAAAAGTTTGCTTGTACATGGTGAAAATAAATGTTATGTGTTCATATGTTTAGTAAAACGTTAGCTGTTGAACTGAAGATAATAAAATAATTTCTATGCAGTGACATTGCTTTTATTCTCATTGTTTGGTATTTCGGAGCAATAAAGCCTTCGATCTTCTGCACATCTGAACATGTCTCAGCAAAACAATGCAGATTATTGTGATTAGGGGCGTCTCCGCAGGGGGCTTGGTACATGCCCGCACTACATTGTACACATACTAAATCTTAATGGCATCTTAACTAAAATAATTGGGATATCTTATCAAGTAAGTTGACATGGTGAAGTATATTACATTTACACTACTTTGCAATGGCAGTGTGGACCCCCCCACCCCCGTCCACCCACACTAACCAGTCTGGGCAGACCGCTTCTTTGGATCAAGTCCTGATCGGGTGAATCACAGCCTATCGTGCTGTGCTGCGTCACGTTCACATCCCAGACTCAGGGGTTTCTAACCTTCTGGTCTTAATTCCACCCTGAAGCTCAAAGGAGGAGGGAACGTGGACCGCTGGTCTTGATATATTCGGCAAACCAGGTGTGTACTCCGCTCTGTCAGCCGACAGTCAGATACCAGACGTAAGGGAAGCCAAGGAACGGGGTCTAGAGAAGGGCCGTGGTGACGAGAATGACGTACCCTTGACTTGTCTTTCATCCTCGTTGACCACCACAAGCTCCGATATCAACGGCATCATCAGCCCGTGAGGATGCCGTCCGCCGCCGGTTTAACGGCGCTCTTTCAGATGCTGCTGATCGGTGAGTCTGAACCTCGCTATACGGATCGCCAGATGGCAATGCATGAACTCGTAGTCGTTAATTGTGTCCGCATTTCATAGACAAGCATGACGCCGTGTGAAAAACAGATTTTCTTTAGCCCATGTTGTATTATCTAGGCCTGCGTGCGTGTGAATATATCGCAATGCTATAATGATTAATGTGTGGATGTGTTCGGGGTGGCACGCAGCGCGCACACTGCAGTGTTTACACAGAAAGTGAGACGGGACTGCAGCATTATAATAAGATACGGGTTGGCGCGATGTGGCTAAACCATTTTAGTAGGGCGAGGGGGTTTCCGGAATCCGTGTAAATATTCAACAAAGTTTTAGTTCAATTTGACCGTATCGGGAACTACCTTGTCATCTTCATCTGCACCTGTCCTTCAAACGCAAAACCCAGTCTCTGTCTCTGTGTGTGTGTGTGTGTGTGTGTGTGTGTGTGTGTGTGTGTGTGCGTGTCTCTCTCGCTCTCTCTCTGTCTGTGTGTCTATGTCTGTCTGTCTGTCTGTCTGTCTGTCTGTCTGTCTGTCTGTCTCTGTCTCTGTCTCTGTCTCTCTCTCGCACACACTCAAACCTCTCCTGCAAACCCCATTATTCTCCCCTATCTCCCCCCCCTCCACACACACACACACACACACACACACACACACACACACACACACACACACACACACACACACACACACACACAGACCCAACCCCCAACCCGATTTAGAAAGATTTGGGGAGGTGTGTGTGTGTGTGTGTGTGTGTGTGTGTGTGTGTGTGTGTGTGTGTGTGTGTGTGTGTGTATGTTTTGGTATAAGCTGATCAGGGGCCACATATCTACAGGGCTTTGGATGAATCCCTAATGCAGACAGACAGACAGACAGACAGGGGAGGATACATGCACAGTATTTGGAAGAAGATAAATCTTGTAAAACCTAATAATGTAGAAGTCCTCATACCTCAACGTAACCATCACTAACCTCATGCCTAAACTTAACCATCTCTAACCTCATACCTCAAGTAACCATCTCTAACCTAATAACTCAACTTAACCATCTCTAACCTCATACCTAAACTTAACCATCTATAAACTAATACCTCAATTTAACAATCTATAAACGAATACCTCAATTTAACCATCTCTAAGTTATTATGTTAAATTGCAACCCATCATGACATTATAATCTGTTTGTTGAGGTCATCCAGACGACCATCTGTGTAGCCAGGCACAATGGACAAAGAGATGCATGATGGGACAGATGGACAGACAGATAGACAGAGGAGAGATAGGAAAATCAAGCAGAAGAAACCAGAGTATGACAGACAGACAGACAGACAGACAGACAGACAGGGATACAGAGAAACAGACAGAACAGAGATGCAGCCAGAAATACAGACAGAGATACAAGCAGACGGTTCGTCTGAGACCATGATTACAGACGGATAACGACAGACAAATAGGCAGAGAACCAGATGGATGAATAGATGGATGGATAAATAACAGAATGCATCAATATAAAAATAGATGAAGGGTTCTAATGAATAAATAGGAAGATACACAGAACATGTTTTATTTTTAGATTTGATTCAGAACTAATTGACACATACACAACAGTACCGATAAGAATTAATCACATTTGATCAAACCAAAATGTTGAACAACAGACTCTGGGAAGCTCGTTAAAAACTATCATCATCTCTTTATCCTCTTCTTCCTCAGGCCTGGTCACAGGGGGGGCGGAGCCTCTCACAGGGCCCCAGCCAATCAGGGCCCACCAAGAAGAGCTGTCCAAAGTCCGAACTCTTCCAATCCAGGAGTTAGCCAGACCCCGACGTCAGCTAGTCCAGAAGTTAGTCCTGGCCCAGCCCCATCTGGTCCACGACATGAGTCGTCCAGAGGTCCAGGATACGGCTCGGTCCTCCCAGGCCAAGACCCTCTCCTCCTCTCAGTCCAACACGACACAGAACAACCCCCTCCGGGGCGTAGCCAGGGCCCCTGCCGCACTGACCACTGCAGAAAACACGCTGGACGAAGTGGAGGTGATGGAGGTGGGGATCAAGCCTTTTACAGATTCATTCTATATTATACTATTTGTAGTCAATTAACAGATGCATTTATCAAAAGTGACTTAATGCGGAAATTCAGACAATGACTTAATTTTAAGTGGCTTTGGATGAAACCGTCTGCTGAGGGATTTAGGCCCAATCCCATTTCTACCCCTTACCCCTTACCCCTTCCCCTTACCCCTTCAAAACAAGGAGGAGGGGTAAGGGGAAGGGGTAAGGGGTAGAAATGGGATTGGGCCTTAGTGTAATGGATATCCAGTTCATTTTTGACAAGCAGGATTTCAAACCCGTCCATTTCCAGAGGATGGTCCACCTCCACCCACCCCATGAGACCCAGGAGCTCCGGGGCACGCCCGACTCCCCCGACCCAGAGACGGAGCCCCGGGCCGGGCCGGGGGCCGCGGACTCCTCCCTGGAGGCGTCGGGACTCTACGGAGGGGACACCGAGGACAGAGAACGAGCAGAGGACGGAGAGGAGAGGGAGAGGAGAGGAGGAGGCGAGAGAGAGGAGGAGGGCTGGGAGAAAAGGCCTGGGGGGGAAGAGGGGCGAGATGGAGGTGTTCAGCTCTGGGAGGACCTGGAGGAGAGCAACTACACGCGGCCCGATCTGGACGCGTTCATTGGTTAGTAAGCAACCATTATGGAGGTCTCTCTCTCTCTCTCTCTCTCTCTCTCTCTCTCTCTCTCTCTCTCTCTCTCTCTCTCTCTCTCTCTCTCTCTCTCTCTCTCTCTCTCTCTCTCTCTCTCTCTCTCTCTCTCTCTCTCTCTCTCTCTCTCTCTCTCTCTCTCTCTCTCTCTCTCTCCCTCAATTTTGTCCTTATGTTCCATTTCTGCAAAAGTACATCTGTCTTAAAATTTCATATTTTCTACAATATAAAAGGAAGTGCTCCTCTGTCTCAACCTTCTCTGCCTCGGCAACAAAGGTCTTTCTGTGTCTGCCTGTTTCCACTGCAAGATAGTGGTCACTGAGCCTGTACTTGTTCAGGATTTGTCTCTGCTTCACATCTCTGACAGAGAGGAGATAGTCTGCCAATTCGTAATTCTGTTCAGGATCAGATAGGAATTCATTCTACTTTGGTTTGAGGTTTGGTTTGTCCAATGTTCCAAATAGTCTTATTTTTCTTGATTAATTATTTAGTTGACTCTAATTGGTGTTTGGGAAACAGTGCTGGACTGAGCTCGATGTGTGTTAGTTAGCTTCAGCACCAGCTGGCACAGGGGACTCTTGTCAAGGTTCAGTTCCTGGGTTTCTTGTGCTTCAAAATGAAGTGTATTCTTGGGACTACATTTTAAGTGCATCCAGAATTTTAGTGCTAGTTTTTGGATAGGTATTGCAGCCAATGGGTAACGACCTAATCTGCCCTACATGCGTTGTAGGGCCTCTATTGGATGCTTATCCCATGTAGTGAAGTCATGTGCACTGAGTGGACTCCAGACCTCACTTCCATACAGCGCGATAGGCTGTATTATACTGTTGAATAATTTGCACCAGATTGAGATAGGTATGTTTATGTTGTAAAATTTAGATTTGATTGTGTAAAGGGCTCTACAGGCTTTTTCTTAGAGTTCATTCACTGCCATGCTGAAACTTCTAGATGCAGTAATATCCAGACCAAGGTAGGTATACTCCATTGTGTGTTCTAGGACGGTGCTTCAGTGAACATGTATTTGTTTTCATGACATCTGGGCTCTGTCTCTTCCTCGCCTGCATGATCTCTCTCTCTCTCTCTCTCTCTCTCTCTCTCTCTCTCTCTCTCTCTCTCTCTCTCTCTCTCTCTCTCCAGTATTCTCCCCTATCTACTCCCCTTCACACACACAAACACATGACCGACCCCCCAACCCCAGAACGATTAGGGGAGACTCATAGTCTCTGACGTGTCTCTTTGTGTTTGCCAGGCTACAGTCCATCTGTCCCCCAGTCCTCCCCCGATGCTGGCCCTAGGCCAGCTGACCAGTCCCCCCCAGGGAGGCACCACCACCCTGGGCTGGAGGAGATACCCGCTGCCGTTGTCTCAGAGGTTTGGAGCACAGGCCATTCTTTTTAAACTGGTCACATCAAGTTCTTCATCTCAAGATTTGAGCAACTTGTAGCACGAATAATAATGCTCCTGCTCATACTTTAAAAGGATTTCTAATAATCACTGATAATATTATTTATGCTACTTCTACTACATTAATCACTACTACAGTTATAACTAGTGCTGATGGTAGCCTACTCATGTTGTTCTGTAGGTGATGCCCGTGGCGAGGGGGGAGGGGGAGGAGCAGGCCAGTGGAAACGGAATCTTCCGCAACTCTGTTACCGTAGCGACACCCGCGTCCTCCTCCTCTTCCCTGCGTCCAGTGGCGACGGAGACCACGGAGACGGAGACTGGGACGGACTTCGGGCTGGTGGGATTCGCATGGTCTGACGTTCCAAGAGGTACTTCCTCTGAGGAGATAAACGACCACACTTTTATTTGGATGGCAGGCACCAGTGGATTAAAAGTGTGGACAATAGAGTAGCACATAGTTAGTGAGGTAACCATTCTAAACAGCTAACTTCTATACTACTTTAATACTTAGTTAAAATAGTTGCACATAGAATAGTGAACAGTTTTAGAGGGGTGCATTAGTAGAGGTGTGGGTTGGTTAGAATAGTCAAATAGATAAAGGCATTTAAGAGAATATAGTTAGTGTATAGCGAGTCACACAGTGAGATGCACAGTGAGATCAGAAAGTACTTTAGATTGTTCTTCCTTCTGTTTAACAGCTGAGGAAGAGGAAGACGAGGAGGAAGACGAGGAGACAGGACTTTCTCAACTGGACCTTTTGACCCTGAATCCCACTGTGCCCGAAGTGGGCTTGGCCCCAACTCGAGGGCCCCTGCAGCCAGCTGTGGAGACAGAGGAAGGTGTGTGTGTGCGTGTGCGTGTGCGTGTGCGTGTGCGTGCGTGCGTAGTATCCTAGGTAGTGCATTAAGGGTATTTGGTTCATGATGTGATGACGGTGTTTAATGATTGGCGTGTGGTGTTCTAGAATCCGAGGACTTCAAGAATCCGAGGCTCCTCCCCCATACCACAGACTTCTCCTGGGACTTGCTGGGACTTACCACGCCAACGATGGCTCCGGGATCAGAGGTTAGAGGAGGCGGAGTCACAGAGCTCCACCTGACAGAGGCTCACCTAGACGAACTGCTGAAGGCCCAACAGGTACACACACACACAGAAGGGGCAGACTCACAGACGGACAGATAACTGCTTTGCTAACATTTCTTCTCCCTGTCTCTCCCCTCCTCTCCTCTCCTCCTTGTGGTTCTCTTTCTGGCCACTAGGTGGTGTGTGTGGACTGGAGTGAGTTAGCGGGCCGTGGCTACGTCTTCCTAAATATCAGCCACAACATGAACTGCGTGAGTCCAGGAAGATTATTGTATCAAAATTGTATCAATACCCATCGGCTAGAATTGTGTTCAGAGTTGATTATATATATACTATATATATATATATATATATATATATATATATATATATATATATATATATATATAATATATATATATCTATTAGAGATGAGAGATGATTATATTTATCCCTATGGTTTCCTGCATAGCAGTAATGGTTTCTACGGAAGCCAAGCAGGGCTGGTCCTGGTCTTTCCTTGAATGGGGGAGCAGTTGGTGGTGGAAGAGGTGTTAGGGACAGTAAGGGCTGCTCAACCCTCTTGCCTTTGTTATATCCCAGATACCTTGGGACAGAGATAGGCTGTCACAGTGGCTGTCCACTGTGTGCTAGCGGCTAGCCCATACTGGCATCCATGCATCACCCTGGTGGGTGCTACACACTGGTAGTATCATTACCCCCCTCCCCCGCAAATGTGTAATAAAGGATAAAGTAGCTAAGATGTAGCCAACTGAAACCTTTAAAAGAGGCTACAAAAAAAGTATTCGGACACAGCTCCAATGAGGCGGCACTAAACTACGCCACTTTATACAAGACAATACGATTGGCTTGTTAATGATGTGATTGGCTCGTTAGGGCTGTGACCGGCTCATTAATGCTGTGGTTGTCTCGTTAAGGAAAATGGGTGCAGGGCATTTGCACGATGTTGACTAAAATTAAACCTTTCCCAAACCCTGTGTGTGTGTGTGTGTGTGTGTGTGTGTGTGTGTGTGTGTGTGTGTGTGTGTGCGTGTGCGTGTGCGCGTGCGTGCGTGTGCGTGTTTGGTGTGCAGGAGGAGTTCCGTGCAGACCAGGGAGTGAGGCTACTGGATTTGATGGAGCGTGTGTTCGCTCGCAGGCTCAGCAGCCCTGAAGAATCCTGGGTGTTATACCTCAGCAAACCGAACCACCACCAGCCCCAGCTGCTCATGAACGTGGCCTCCAACCACGGTACGAGCATGCACATTACACACATACAACTCACCATTCATATTCATATTACACCCCTACAACACGCTATTCACATACATATGCATAACAGATATGTATATTATATTATGTTGGCATGTTTCAGGTGTGATCGCTACTAAAGAGGTGCTTCAGATGCTGGGAGAGGTTCGAAAGAGTTTAATCCAGGTAACACACTGAGCCAAAGACCATGCTACACCCCACCTAGGTGACTTTTGCTGGCTCCTCCAAACAAAGGGTGCAGGGTGTTGGTGTGGAAAATCCGGTTCATGGAACGTTTTTGCAAGGAACGATACATGGCCTAGTGCTCCATGTTGCCTTGAAGGAGATCTCTCCCTGAGTGTGTGTGGAGATGGCTGGTCTAACCAGTGCCCAGGTGTGCAGCCTCACCCAGCCCCAGATACACATCCACGGACGGACGGACGGAGTTTCAAGAACTGTTTGTCCTTGAAACTCCCAGAATCCAACAGGAGACGGGCCGTTCGAACACAGAGAGAGAACAAACCTAAAACATAGGAAGTGAACAGAGACCAGGGAAACAAATCATTCTTGACTACAGCCAATTATAAAGATACAGTAAAATGTCACAAACTGTGGACAGTCTGTCGGTCTGTCCACAGACAGACAGACAGACAGACAGACAGACAGACAGACAGACAGACAGACAGACAGACAGACAGACAGACAGACAGACATTGGTGTGTGTGAATACATAAATATAAGTATAAATATAAAAAGTATACATACAGTATATTTATATTTAATGTGTGTGTTTGTGTGTTCATACAGCTTGGGGTATATGTTATATATATATATATATGTGTGTGTGAATTTGCATACAGCTTGGTGTGTTGGAGTTCGGGGCAGCCAGCAGCTGTGCAGTACAGCCAGCTGCCAGCAGGGGGGACTACAGCAAGCTGCTGGTAGTCCTACTGATCATTGGCTCAGTCTGCCTGCTCATCATCTCCTCTGGCCTGGGATACATCTGCTGGCAGAGACGGCTCCTGGCCTCAAAGACAATGGTGGGGACACATTAACACACACACACACACACACACACACACACACTCACACTCACACTCACACTCACACTCACACTCACACTCACACACTCACACACTGTCATCACTCACTCACACACACAGTCAGTCATTTACATTTAGATTTAGGGCATTTAGCAGACGCTTTTAACCACAGCGACTTGCAATAAGTGTCTTTGTCAGAAGAAAGAGAAACAATATATCGCTGTCGGTACAGTAAGGATGTTCATAGAACCAAATACCAAGCACTAACAATTGTGAGGTTTGTCAGTCAGTCCGTCAGTCAGTCAGTCAGAGAGTCAGTCACACACTTACTAGCACATAAACTAAGACACACACTCTCCCATGTAACAACCCCCCCCCCCCCAAATAGTCTCGAGCCGAGGAGCTTCATTTTGTGGAGAACGGTTGCCATGACAACCCTACCCTGGACGTGACCAATGACAGCCAGCCTGAGATGCAGGAGAAGAAGGCGAGCACCAATGGGCTGGCGGGGAGTCGTGAAGGGGGCGAGGCCGACAGCAGCCGCTGGCAGGTGAGTAACATGCTGGGACAGTTCGTGGGTCTACAGACCCACAAGTGTTTGTGGGTCTGTAGCCGTGTCCCAGTCCATGGGGATGAATTAATTAAAGAACCCCTATTTTAATTCCAGGTATATTTCAGTCTTCAAAATGAGCCATTTCAAAAATCGATCCAGTTTGACATCAGAAGTAGGAGTGTCGACCCAAATGTTTGATGGGTAGATCAGCCGACCCTTGTACCCATTGGACTGTACCAACTGGCCCACTGATCTACCCATAATGCATCTGGGGGTCAAATAAGAGCCTTTAAATAGGTATGGTATTATTTGAATGTATACTAAAGATTCGGCACGTTTCTGATAGGATTATTGGTAATGTTTCTTGTTTATTCCCCTCTAGGTTTTCGTTAACCAAGCAGGATGTGAGGAGGAGGAAGAGGAGCAAGACACCCATCTCTGATAGACAGAGGAAGAGGAAGAGAGGGAGGAGGAAGAGCAAGAGAGGGAGGATGAAATGGGGGACGTCTCATATCGGTAAAAAATATTTGAACACAAGAGAAGGAAGAGAGACGATGAATAATAGACGGATGTGTCTCCCAATCACAACTGAACCAAGCTGGTCATGAGGAGGAGTCACTGACATCACAGGAAGTCATTGTCGCAGAGGTTCTATCAAAGTTAAAGTAGAGTGTAGTGCCTAAAGCACATTTTTAATTGTTTGAACTTTTAGCATCCAACATAGACTTGAGTCCCTTTGAGGCGAGTGTAAAAACACAACCCCGCCTCATGCATGCTCTCTGTGCTTTGCTCTGTTAAAACCTTACGATTGTAGTTCTTGTTTGGGTCACGCTACAAATGTGATGCAAAATGTGCGCTCCGTGTGCTTTGGGCTCAGGTCTCAGAGTGTTTACATTGAAGGAAAGAGTGCCTAACAGGTGGGTTGGTGGTTAACGACAACACATGGGAACGTTCCCATTGGTTAACTGGTTTTGCGAGGTGTCAACCTTGAAGCATCTGCATTGGAAGTGTGCTGTCCTCAACTCTCAGATGGGTTTGGACCTGACACCTCATCATCGCCGAGACCGCCTGGGGGTGACACCAACTCCTCCTCCCACATCTTCGACCAATCATTTGGCCCCTGGCCTCCGGGAGCGACTCTGCGTGGTCCTTTTACTGCTGGCGCTGAAAGTGTCTTGAAGGAGCCGGCCCTCCACCTCCAATGCCCTCTCTGACCGCTATATTAAACCCAGGAAGCCTTTTGATGCTTCTTTAATAATGTTGGCATGGCAACTGCATTCAGCTGGTGACCTCTAAAGTGAAGTCACATGTCGTCCGTACCATTCGGCCCCACTCTCTGCATCCAGGCGTCCACACTGCCCACCCGCCCAGGCCCTTCAAATGTCCTGATCCGTACTATAGCCCAGCCATGCAGCTAAGTGATGCTATGCTACGTACTTTAGCCCGGCCATGACGCTACGTGTTGCTACTCAATGCCACATGCTACAGCACACAATGTAGCATCACTATGCTACACTGTGTGCTGTAGCAGGGCCAAGTAGCTATTATATGTTACGCTGCGGGCTATAGCCGCCGGCTATAGATACACAATGCTATGCTTGGTGCTAAAGCTGGGCCATGTAGCTACAATTTGCTACGCTATGCAAGCTGTACGTATGCCACCCACTTTACTGGTCATCGGTTTAAAGGCTGCTAGTATTGACAATACGTATTTACCGGCCTTGTGGTACACGTCAAATAGTGAGGCTACCTTTTTATTTTGCTTAGATTACGCTTAATGTTCTGAGGAGAGATAGCCTGCTGTTTCTGGGGATGGAGTGTAACCTTAAAAAGAACCCAGTTTATGGTTTGCCAAGCAACTTTTGGTCTCGTTCTCTGCTCAATGCAGAGCCTAATCTGATTGTATGTTCCTGTCCAGGGCCTAGAAGTGCTTCTTCATGTGCAGGTGGCTTCATTACACTCAACTGGACTCTGGAGGCTGACCCGGTTCCGTTTTCTATTTAGCACAAATGTTATGGTCCAGCAATGTCGATTAAATCAGAGATCAATGTAGCAAGACAAGCGTTGCTGTCGTCAGCTTACCCAATGTATAAAACCAGGAAGATACTATGTTTCTTTTTGTCTGCAGCAACATTTTCTCAAAGGTTTCTTTCACGCGCTTGCAAATTATCGATGTGCAAAGTGAACCAACTAATTACTCTGAACCAATCGTAGCCTTTTCAGCTTGTGTTGAGTTCAAACCCATGGAGAGTCCTGCAGCCGGACTCCAGTGCTCTGCATGACCCAAACAACCGCCGATGGACTACAGGCCGGTGCAGCAACCGGTGATCTGCTCGCTGTGGCCTCTTAGCGTTTTTAGCAATGCCTGATGTCGTGCACGTGTTTCAGAGCTTAACCTTTCGATCACCCCAACATGTATCTGCATAATGGCCTTCCGCTCATTGGCTGTCCGATGAGATTATCGCCATGGTTACCCAAATTTATTTTAAATTGATTTCATAGTTCATTTTTTATAAATACATGCATCATCTGCTTTTGTCCAGGTAATAAGTTAAACATGAAAAATATATATCAGAAACCTAGTTGTGTTTGCTCATTACTGGAAGCGATTGTTTTCATTTAAAGTTTTGTAAGTTGTATTTTTCATTCTTTACTATTTACACCAGTATTGTGTAAAACTGAAGCAGAGATGTCACATGCTGCATGAATTATTATGCTTACATTCAAACCCTTATAGCGTCTAACAAGACGTTAACATGTTGAAAGTCTTCTCCCTGAGCCTTGCAATTGTGTTCTACCAGCAAGAGCTACAGCTCCTCAAGACACAAGCAAATATAGTAAGATAATATACAAATATATTAGATGAAACTCGGCAATCACAGCACATTTATATGGTTAATATACTCTTTTACCTACTTTGGAATTCAATTAGTTTGTGCTTCCATATTTTGAGGCAAGTAAATGGTAACAAACCAACTTACCCAGGGTAAATTGGATATATAAGCGGTGGTAGTTCCCCCTTGAAACATTTAGTTAGACAATGAGTAGCTACAGGGTACAATAATCTAAAGCAGTGTTTGTTCTTTAAAAACATTACAAAGGTTAAAATGTGCGAATAGCAAACGTAAAATTGAATCCCGGTGGTTCAAATCTGAATCAGGCGTTATTAATCCACTAGCACGATGCTGGTAATAGTTTAGCTGGATCGATTTGAGTGTGTTTCAAATTCAAATAAATTAATTTTTCCCGTGAGGGAACTTCATCTCACTTTTACCTCATGTTTTGTAATATGCCAAGTGTATTGATGAGTGGTATCAAGGACTTGCATCCACACGGCCGTAGGTTTAATAAATCCGTCTAATTATTCAAGTGCTTGATTGATAACGCCCAAAGATTTTTTGGAACATTTGTCTCCCGTTAATCAAAGGTGCTGTGCCATTATTTGAGTTAACTTTCTAAGAAATGGCATATCCCATATCTTTCAGTTATAATTACTATTGTTTCTGCACCGTTCATTTTTTCTCCGAAATTTTGTAAAAGTCTAACCTGAAAAGAAGGTATGGTACTGCACCCAAGGTGGCGCTATTGTAAAAAGTCATTTATTAGGCTTATTTCTCCTCACCAGATTGACCTGGACTCATAATTCTTTCATGATATTAATCTCTAGAATCGGATGCATCATTATAGCCCAGCTCTTATGCCCAAAAAAAAAACATATTTTTTTATTTAGTTCCATTTGAGAAATATTGGCCAATAAAGTTGGAGCAGTTAGCCCATTTGTTATTGTATAGAATAACATACTACTATCATAAGGTGGATACCAATACCCCCAACTACCAATAAACTTTTTGGTACTGCACCCAAAGGAGGCACTATTTTAAAAAAAATATGAACAAGCCTTATTTCTCCTTACCAGATTGACCTGGACTAAAATTCTTTCATCATATTAATCTCTTAAATCAGATGCATCTTTTTCACCCCAGTCTTCTGCTCTAAAATGTTTACTTTTAACACAATTTCATAGAAAAGCTAAACGTCCACAGCCTAAGACTATATGACCATTTTATTATTGTATAACATACGACTATCATTTGGTGGATCTGTATACTCTTTTTAGAAGGGCCTTGATTCTCTTGTGTAATGTGTCCTTTGAGTTTTCTGGATTTTGTGTGTTTATCAATACAATTTTACCATGTGAATAAGGCTACAGTTCAGGTTTATCAGTGGCTCCATGGGATAATGCCTTTTACTGGTGATCCTTAGGTTGACAGTTCGAATCCCGATTAGAGCATTATGAACAAGCTGAACATGACATTCGGCCATGCTCTGCAGCCCACTCACTTGAAAGCCGAGGCACAGTATGGCATCAAGGGGAACACCTTCATCAACATCTTTCCTTCAAAATGATAGGTCATATTTATATGTCTTCCATATATATCTTCCATTAGTGTGTTCTTGACTTTTCATTTTGCTCGGAGTCGGACCCCGTTAATCACCGCTTGCCATCATATTTTGGTATTTAAATGTATTGTGAGTACTGATTTGAGTTCAATGCGCCTGCCATATGTATGAGCCAATTTAGATCTTAGACCACTCCCGGCTTATTTCTTACCAATAAGTAAATTTCTTCTCTGATTAAACTGGGTCTTATAGCCTGTCAAGCACAGGTGCGTGAAACGCAACCCTTCTAAATGCTAGAGAAAGGGAGGGAGTGAGCAGAGAAGGGGAAGATGTTTAATTCGTAAGTCTTGTCTACTATTTTCGACTCTTGAATCTTTAACCTATACCAGCTGTGGTGCGGACTCGGATCTTCGGATCTTGTTCATTCCAATGAACAAATTGTTTCGAGTTGGATCGTTAATTTGCGCTTAGACATAATTTGTTTCATATAGGCTACGATAGTCGAATGCGCTTGCGAATATACTGGGGGACATACGGTAACACAGTGAAGATGGAGGGGCTACGTTAAAAGTGTTTTTTAAAACAGAAACTTTTCATTATAGGTCCATGAGACAAGCAGACAAACAGTAGCCTAAATGATATAGCCAAAATTCTCTTTTCCTTAATCACCATAATTAGGTATATTTCTGCACATGAAGTAACCATGTATCTGAGGATCTACTATACAAACATTTAAACACTCCACCAAAAAGAGTAAAGTGATTAGCATGCGCAAAACCAAAAGCAAAATGAACAATCTTCTCGCAGATACATGATTGCACGTTTCAGTTGCAGAGCCATAGAGGGATGGAGGGGACTATTTTTGGTTGATTACTTTAAAGGTCCCATGGCATGCTACTTTATGGATGCTTTAATATAGATATTAGTGGGCCCCTAACAGTATTTGAAGACGCGTTACAATTACAGCCACTACGAGCCAGTCGCACATTAAGCTTTCCCCAAACACGCCGTTTCGGTGTAGCTTTAATGCAAATGAGGAGGAGAGAGGCGAGTCAAGGAGGAGGGTGGGGGTGTGGCCAAGGGCGTCAGTTTGTTTTTAGAAGTGGTGGGGACAATAACCATAAGCTTGAGTGTGGTCTGAAAAGTGCTGGGTACCCTTATGTAAGCTATTCATCCATTCAACGCTGCATTACAATATGCTCTACAGTGTATTGTCAGGTGTTGAAATGATTCGAATATTCGAATACTGGTTCGGAAAATTAGTATTTGAAGCTTAAATCAGTATTCGGAGCTTCGTTATTTTTTTTGTGACTTTACCAGAGCGAGGGAGGCAAACTATAAGCGTCAGCGACACCAAGCAGAGAAGCGAGAGAGGTGGAGGAAGAATATATATCTTGTTTCCCTTTACTTTATAACACAACATTAGCGGGATCTCTGGAGGAAAAGTAATACTTAAAACCTTAGCTTAGTTGTTTGTTTACGTTCGCTGTACAGCGCCGCGCCAATCAACTGTGACTGGCTTGCTGCAGAGCGTTAGCGTCTTGGGAATACCCGGTCAATATAATGGATATAATATGGACACATAAGACAATCAATATTCGGTATTTGTTATGGATTTATTGTACAAATTCCCTGAAAAGATGCACGTTCCAGGATGAATTGAAAAGCTCCCGTAAGGGCTGAGATGACAGAGAACAGCTGATTTGGAACGGAGCAACAGTTGTTCGCTTTCACGGGGAAAAACTAAGGAACTTCAACCTACCAGCGAGCCTACTTCAACCACCGTGTTTAGGCCTACTAATTAACGTTCAAAAAGCTATTAAACAAAATATGCAGATACTGTCAAAATCGGTTCCAGGGAGTATAGAAGGATTATTAATGTTGTTTTTGATGGTGTTTTTTTCTGGAACGAGTATTCGAATATTCGCTCGGAAAAACCAACGAGTATTCGAAGCCTGAAAAATGGCATTCGGGCCAACCCTATGAAGATCCTATTCGAACAATAAAAGTTGAAAACCACAGTTTGTGTTTTGGCTTGTTTTGCAAAACAGCGTTGGAAACACCAGGGTATTGGCTCGGGATATGTAGGCCTAATACTAATACACACAGGACAAAGAACAGTGTTGGCAATTTAACACTTATCTTGACATCGACAGAGTTTACCAGACAAACAATGCCAGACTGTAAAGGGGGTACGAAATGAAACGAGGTAGGCTACTGAGCATCAGCCTTTTGAAGACGCGTAAGGGCTGCTGGTAGCATATGTTATGCTGCATTAAAAAAAGAAAAATACAAGCACCCAGAGGAGAATTGCATCTGCCAAATCCTGACCACCAGTAAACACTTGCGTAGGACCAATGTAGACTTCACTCGTTACAACATCATAAGAAAATTGTCCGCAAATAAAATCCCCTTCAGTTTAGGATAATCACACAGGTTATGCGAGAACATATTTATGTCAGGATAGGCCTACCAGGCTCCAAGTCGTCACATATCTCAATCAGACAAAACCAACTATAACCACATTGGCATAGCAATCGCACCGTGTGTAGCTGCTACTAGCTGCAATCTATATATACAACGCATACTAACTGAAGCACCAACCAGAATCAGATCAAAATCGCTTGGGACCGTGGGTAACCTTTGGCCAGGTCATCACGATTCACGAGCAAACAGAACCAGCAGCAAAGTTTACGTAAACCAATTTCTTACCTTATGTGGCCCTCCACATGCAGGCTAGATGACGTATCCATATCGATATCCAGTGTCACAAACATGCTTTTTATAGGAAGCAAAAGGACCGGCTATTTTCTGAATAAAAATGTCAATTTTGGCTGTCTGTCTTGAAACTTCTCCAGTGCGTTCACCCCAAAATGCAACGGGACGACAAGATCCCATACAAAGTGAACGTATAGACGCGTATCGGGCGAATATTTTTGATTTGTCGCGCCACACTTTCGCCGTGCACAGGCAAGCGCGTTCACGAGGATTTGTGGCGCGAAAAATTTCAACTTTGACACGAATTTCGCGTGATGACAGCCAATCAGCGTTCAACAGCGTGGCCACTGAGTGACATGTGTAACGTAACAGCCAATCAGCGTTCAACCGTCAAACTCAGCGCAGTGCAGTCCGGGGTGTACTGCAGCATGGAGGAGAAAGTGATTATTGCCGTTTGCGACTCTCGGAGCTCTATATATAATAGTATATAATATAATATAATTGTATATATAATATCAGTCACGGCCAAAAGCTCTGTGTGCCTCCGGATGGCCGTAGCGCAGGGAGCTCATAGGGATTGGGCTTCTCGGGAGTCGGGGTTTGTTTACCGGCGTTGCCGCCTATCACATGATTTTAGACTCTACGATTTCGGTTGAGTATGTGGGGATATTATTATTATTATTTTTTTTTTCCTTTTTTAAAAGTGGTGGGGACAAAATTCGTTTTTCAAATAGTGGGGGGGACATGTCCCCCCCGTCCCCCCGTAATCGACGCCTATGGGTGTGGCCCTGAGCAGCTTGCGGCCACGGTAACATGCGCTCTGTTTACAGTGGATGTATCGCAATGGCGAGGCGCACACAGCCTTTGGCCGTGTTCTGTAAATATTCTACACTACGGATGCTCCGGCGGGAGTCCTGGAGCTCTATATCTAAATAATATCATATTATACATAGATATCTGTATTATCACGGCCAAAACTCTGTGTGCGCCAGACGATATTACTTTGTCGGGTTCTCCGACGTCTCTGATTCTTCCACTTCCACATCAATCTGAAGTAGACTGAACCGCGCGCTGCCCGCTGCTGGCTGCCTGCTGCCGGCTTCCCAATGCTGGGCGGTGGTGCTTCGCGGTGGTGGTGCCTCGTGGCAGCGGGCGGCAGGCAGCGAGGCTCCTGCGGGAGAATATTACGGGCAACAATCCCTTTCTCCTCCATGTCGCAGTTCATGTACAACTATGTTCAACTAGCTGACCAAAGCAACATTCATTAAATGCAAGATCGCAACAGTCAAGGAATGAAATATATTATAATATCTTCCCCCAATACTGTCAAATGGGAAACATGGTGAATATAGGTAGGAGTATGTAGGAGCCTGGGACGTGTGTGAACCTACGTTCAGCTGGATCCGTTTGGTTAATGTACAGGGTAGGGCTGGGCGATTAATCGAATTTTGATCGCGATTACGATTTTAGCGTCAAACGATCAGAAAATTAACATAATCGAGTTATCCAATTTTTTGTTAATTATTATTATTTTTTATTTTTTTATTTTTTTAATGATTTATAGAAAGGTCAGAACAGCTGGACACATATCTGTATATCATTTTAGATTGGAACATTTTCTTTTTGACCATTTTGTGTATTTTTTTAAGGCGTGATTTCAAAGTTCTCAGTTACAACGTTTTTTTTGGGAGAGACATGGTGAATAAATACAACACGTTTTCAGACTCAAAGATAATCGTTTGAATAATCGTGATTTCAATATTGACCAAAATAATCGTGATTATGATTTTTCCCATAATCGAGCAGCCCTAGTACAGGGTCCTCATTAGGTTAATGTACAGGGCCCTATTTAGGTTAATATAAAGGGTCCTCGTTAGGTTTATGTACAGGGACCTCGTTAGGTACAGGGTCCTCATTAGGTTAATGTACAGGGCCCTATTTAGGTTAATATAAAGGGTCCTCATTAGGTTTATGTACAGGGACCTCGTTAGGTAATATACAGGGCTCTCTTTAGGTTAATATAATGGGCCCTCTTTAGGTAAATATACAGGGTCCTCGTTAGGTTAATATACAGGGACCTCATTAGATTAATATACGGGGCCCTCTTTAGATTAATATACAGGGTCCGTGTTAGGTTAATACAGGGCCCTCTTTAGGTTAACATACAGGGCCCTCAGTCTCCTACATGGGAATCATTATATTTGTTCATTACATCATAATTTGGGGGTGGTCATTCTCATATATGTTAAAATGCGCGCACACACACGCACGCACGCGCGCACACACACGCACGCGCACGCGCGCACAATTATCCTCAGGCATCTTCTCAGTCTACTAAATTTTGGGGTCCTGAAACGCCAGCTACGCAACTCGGAGTGTGAGCCGCACCATGTCAGGTCTGCCTGCATTTATTTATTTTAAAACACACTCTTCACCACTATTACACACTATAGCGCACAGTATGGCTTGACAAGACCATCTTTGCTGATGCGGTTGCTAGTTTACTTTTATTTACTGCGATAGCGGCCTGGGCGCTTTGACGCTTTCCGTTCGAGCTAACGAATAGCTTAATAGCTAGCTATCAAACATCAGCCTTCTTAGTTGAAATAGCAATAATAGGGTTGAATCCAAGCTGGGTTGTAACTTTATATATATATACACATATATATATATATATATATATTGATAGCTATCGCAGACTCCTACAAACGAGCGATAGTCATGTTACTAATATTAGCTAGTGATATACCATATTGATGTGCGCGTTTCTGTGGCATGCGTGTATGGCAGCAGCTGTGATGGACACTAAACATGGCTCCGAATAAGTCCGCTTGTAGCTTGATATCTCGTCGACACTTCAGTTTGTTTTAAGGCACCACTAGAGTGTCAACTGGGCAACTTAATCAGACGATATTTGCGCTTTAAAGCGCATACTGGTCGAACCGGTTCAGCCGCTGAGCGGAACCGGTCGGGCCCTGAACAATCATCAATACTTAAATCATAATTTAACAATCACAAGATAGGTTTCATTTTGTTGCGCATTTGAGTTTTATTTTTTTTGTCTATCCAGAGTATTTGTACATCCCCACTCCACGACCGTTCGTCAGAGCGTATGCATTACAGAGTGCATTCTCAGAAGTCCATCCATATGGGGCTTATACATCAGAATGCATTATGGGAGGGTTTTTTGGTGATACTCAGCCATATCAGGACTCAAGAAGTGTACATTATAAAATCCTCAACTAAAAAAATATCTTTATCAAGCCGAAGAAAACTTGACTACAAAACCCATATAAATAACAATAGGAAAACGCTATGCATCATGGTATATGGTCGGAAAATGAACGCACATCAGCACTCCCTCCCCAAGTGTCTCTGCCACTGATAAGTGTTGCATTCAATCCCCTTTGGTGGAGCTTAGCGATAGGTTATGGAGAGGAATAATTGATTCCCTGAAACAATCAGAGATGTGAAGCCCTGATTAAACAGAAATCATGCGGGAGCGGTTAAACAGCTCGATTGGCTCGTCCTAGAGTGTTCACTATATAGGGTGAGGGAATATGCAACATGTGTATGCCAGAGCCCCACTCACTGCCTCCCTCTCTGTCCTCAGGGCCCACCTGACAGGAAGTACCCGGCTAGCCACTCCCAATTGACATTGCCCTGCGCCGCTTGACAGACCTTCCTCTAGGGATCCCCTCCTCCTCCTCGCGCTCCCACCTCCTCCTCCCACCATGTATTGCCTCCAGTGGCTGCTGCCGGTGCTGCTGATCCCCAAGCCGCTGAACCCGGCGCTGTGGTTCAACCACTCAGTGTTCATGGGCTTCTACCTGCTCAGCTTCCTGCTGGAGCGGAAGCCCTGCACCATCTGCGCCCTCGTCTTCCTCGCTGCCCTCTTCCTCATCTGCTACAGCTGCTGGGGGAACTGCTTCCTGTACCACTGCCAGGACTCAGCCATGCCCCACGCCGGCCACCATCCCGCCATCGGGGCCACCTAGACGGGCGGCGGTGGGAGGGGCCGGGGCTCGATGAGCTCTGGACTGGTTTGGACAGAGGGAGGACAGGAGGCCGTCCCAGTGCGCTGCCGTGCTGTAAAAGGGTGCTTAGATGTGGGCTGTGCTGATGGCGGGAGGGTGGGACTTGTGCACACGGTGGGTGGGGTCACTGGCCGATGGTCAGGGTTTGTGTACACCTGGGGTATTAGGGGGGGTTGAGTTAATTGACGCACCACTGCCATGCTGTAAGAATATGCTGTGGGAAAGGGGTGGGTGGAGGACTGCTAAAGAGCTCGGAGGATGGGATGAATCGTCACGTGTTACGGGCTCCCGGTCGATCCACTAACCAGGGTTGTCGTCGTCGTCGTCATAGCAGCGTGGACTCTCAGCTTCCTGCTCTGAACCAGAAAAAAATGAATTCACTGCGTTCCTTGGCAGCCGTGTTGTCTGCACACGCTCCAGAGAAGATGTGTGATGAGGTGGATTTGATTCTCTTGGGACAGTTGCTACGGTGATTATATCCAGCGAACCCCCAATCCCTCTGACCTCGAGGTAAGGGAGGTAGAGAAGTGGACAATCAAAGAACATTCTCTAACCCCCCTGCCCCCGAACAACAGGCGCCGCGGGAGCCCTTGGTCTCATCCTCTTCCTGACCCTCATCCCCCAGACCCTCTACTCTGGAGTTCTGCCGCTCCTTCTGTGCTTTATTCACCGTTTTAATTCACATGCTGATGATTTCCAAAGGGTAAACAAACTGTGAGAAAGAGAGAGACCATCTGCAGGAGGTCAGAGCTGTGTTGTATTCCTCCAGTCGTCAGGCTGGAGGGCTGTACCCTGCCTCCTGTCTGTTCTGTGTTCTACTGCTCATTATTGGTTTTGTTTTTAATTTAAATAAAAGTTTCTTCCTCTCAAAATAAAAACGATTTTTACTTTGGTTAAATTTGCGCTGTAGCTTAAGTTACAGGTTCCCCCCTGGGGGTATTAGGGTTAGAAAAGTCTTAAATTCACACCAGTTATTCACACAAGTTTAACTGGTGTGAGTTAAGAAATCCTCAAAGTAAAGTCTACAATTGAATGGCATATTATTCTTTGTGATGCTGTATGGAGATAAATCCTTAAACCTTTGTTCACATAGTATACATTTTTAAGGTGGCATTATACAACCAGTTGTGGGTGTGATTAGCTGTTACAAGCCGGTTTGAAAATCGGCCTCTTCTGACATCACAAGTGGGCGTGTCCACCTAGATAATTACACTAACACCTGGTGGTATATGTAACCATTTTAATAAAGTTTTTGCAGCGCTTATGTTGTCGAGCTTTATGTCGTGAGCGTAGTTCCAATCCTGCCAGAATCAAACCTTTGTTGGCCTGCAGGTTCTGGCCAAGAAGGTACGAGCCTTAGGGATGGATGATACTTTGTTTGTCGGACATTGGTAGTCAATTGAAATTTAAAGAGTGCTTCGTTGAAATCTGTATATAGCTCTTTCCATTGTTCACACCGACAAGTATGCTGGAGTCATACAAGTATATTTTTATTTTCTTTGCTGGACAGAGTAAAAAAAAAACGGATTTCATAAATATATATATATCTATATCAGTATGATAAAACACAGGTTGCTATACAAAAGCCAGTCGGTTTTCAGATTTTCATAAAGAGAAAATTAGTTTTAGGCAAGCTGAGGGTATATAACAGTAGAGTGAGGTCACTTCCTGCCAAGGTACAGGAAGTGACCTCAAGCTCCTGGTTGGGAACCTCTCACGCCCTAAACATTTTCTAAAAATCTTCAGAGCTTGCCTCATTCCTTCCCTATTACGTTCCTTCCTACGTTCCATCCTTCTTTCTTATTACATTTCTCTGAGCAGGAGGGATGAGGGAAGGATCCTTCATTTCCCTATTCTCACCCTTCATCCTCCTTCATTTATTATTTCCTTTCCTATCTGTATTTTTACCCAAGAAATTTTCTTCGTAAAACCCAGAACATAGAACATGTTGGAATATTTACTGCCTCTATCAAACATCTCTTCACCAGAGAGCCAAGCAGTCCAGATGCTTTCCCAGGTTGTGGTTCCACATCCTCGCCAGCAGGGGACAGCATTTAGCACGTAACGATAGAGATAACGACAGAGCTTCATCACTTTGTTCTATGAGGTGATCTGGTTATGTTTGGTTGTTTAGTATTGTGATCTTGTTCAGTCTACATCTATAATACGGATCTAGGTTTTTTTATTTCTATAATGTGGTAATCATGTTCGTTTTGGTTACGTAATATGGTCACCTGGGTGATTTGGTTCTATAGTATAATTATCTGTTGGCGATCTAGCTCTATAGCATGGGAATCTAGATCTATAATAAGGGTATCTTGGTGTTTTAGTTCCATAGGAGGGTGATCTACGTCGTTCTAAAGTATAGTTATCAGTAGTAGTTATCTAGGTGGTCTGGTTCTATAGTAGGGTTATCTAGGTGGTCTTCTTCGATAGCATGCTTATCTGGCTGGTCTGGCTCTATAGTATGGTTATATGGGTGGTCTGGATCATAGGGTTATCTGGTTGATCTGGTTCTATAGTAGGGTTATCTGGTTGGTCTGGTTCTATAGTAGGGTTATCTGGGTGGTCTGGTTCTATAGTAGGGTTATCTGGTTAGTCTGGTTCTATAGTAGGGTTATCTGGTTTGTCTGGTTCTATAGTAGGGTTATCTGGTTTGTCTGGTTCTATAGTAGGGTTATCTGGGTGGTCTGGTTCTATAGTAGGGTTATCTGGTTAGTCTGGTTCTATAGTAGGGTTATCTGGTTAGTCTGGTTCTATAGTAGGGTTATCTGGTTTGTCTGGTTCTATAGTAGGGTTATCTGGGTGGTCTGGTTCTACAGTGGGGTTATCTGGTTGGTCTGGTTCTATAGTAGGGTTATCTAGGTGGTCTGGTTCTATAGTATGGTTATCTGGGTGTACTGGTTCTGGTACGTCTCGTCCTGCAGTTCTATGTTGAGCTGGTCCATCTTCTGAAAGCCTGAGTAACCCTTCTTACCTAGGAGGGGAGAAAGAGGGAGAGAAGGGGGGGGAGAGATCCAGAGAGAGTGATGAGTCTATGGAGGGTTGAAAGGAATGAACGGGATGGATATATGTGTAAATACAGTGTTGATGCATGGGTAAGGGCGGGATGATAGAAGGGCCGTTGGTTAGAGGGGTGGGTGGATGACGATTGGATGACGGATGGATGGTTGATGATGGATTAATGGGTGACGATGGGGGAATAGATGATGATGAATCGAGGGAGGGGTGGGTGGGTGTTGGAGGGGTGGGTGAAAGGGGTGAGGGTGGAGGGATGGAGGGGTGGAGGGGTGGAGGGAAGGGTGTACCGAAGGAGAGAACAGTCTCTCTGGCTGCGTTGCGTACGTCCTCATCCTCACTTCTCCACAACTCGGCGACCTGCTGTACACTCTCGGTAGCCTGACACACACACACACACACACACACACACACACACACACACACACACACACACACACACACACACACACACACACACACACACACATTAATTAAACTCTGCTACCTGCTGAACACTTTCTGTAGCCTGACTCAGGCACACACGCATGCAGAAAATATACAAAGTTGGGGTCGCAACGATGTTCAGACCTATATGATGGGGAAACAGGCAAATACAAGGTCTTTGTGTGTTCTCACTCTGAGGTGTTTGAGGGCCAAACAGGAGGCTTGTTGGATCTTCACCTCGTTCTGCTTCAAGCTCTCTGTGTAGAACACTACTGCCTGGGGGAGGGAGGGAGGGAGGGAGGGAGGGAGAGAGGGAGAGAGGGAGAGAGGGAGAGAGAGAGGGAGAGAGGGAGAGAGAGAGAGAGAGAGAGAGAGAGAGAGAGAGATTACTCTTATTGTGAAGGAGCATCAGTTTCTTTTCAAAAGTATTGAGACTCTTACTGTGAAGGAGGGTTTGAATCAGGATTCAAAGTTAACAGGATCTGTTACTTAACTTCCCTGAAGGCCTAGAAACTCATTGTGAAGTGACAGGGTCTGTCCAAAGTCTTGGGACTCTTATTGTGGAGGGCATTCCGTACCTTATTCCTGAAGGCCTTGCAGCCGAAGCCCCTGGCCAGGCATCTGGATGCAGCCTTGCACACTTTGAGGCTGCTGTCCATCTGCAGGCCAGCCAGCGTCTCTAGGGTCACGCCCAGTGGGAGGAGCTCTGCAAAACCACGTCCCCTCAGCTTCTTTAGAGCCCGCCTCCTCTTGGAGCTTCGCAGTG
Organism: Gadus macrocephalus; assembly: GCF_031168955.1. Classification (NCBI taxonomy): domain Eukaryota; kingdom Metazoa; phylum Chordata; class Actinopteri; order Gadiformes; family Gadidae; genus Gadus; species Gadus macrocephalus. Next base: position 8,613,642 of record NC_082394.1, read on the forward strand.
CAGAGAGCAGGTAGACTGAAGCACATACAACATATTCAGTATAGAATACTGTCCTACCAGTATACGTGCGTGAGGTACGTACTAGCACTCGAGTACTACTAATAGTGTGAAAACATGATTCGTACAGTCTCGTGATGCTTGGGTCTCTTTGACTTTGGTGAGTGTCGCGAGTGACGTGGTGAGTGTAGTCAACCAAAGGTGACATCCGGGTATCTTGATAATGTCGTTCAACTGAACAGTTATGTCCATCTTCCCAACTAGTCTATCATATTTGAAGCGTAACAGTTCTCATTTTCTGGAGAGGTAGCAAACGTGCCTATTTGACATAGACAGAATTTTTAGTTTATTCCCTCACAGGCAGCTTATTTTATGAAGCAGCAGAGTTCACACAGTTTTCTTCATACCCTCCCAGGCGAGGCGTGAGATGTGCTGTCCCAGATCCTGGATGCCCCAGCGCTGCAGGTAGACCGACAGCTGGAACACGGTGACTCTGTCTGGGCTGCAGGCGGGCCGGAGACAGGGTACCACCATGGAGCTGGCCTGGATCTGCTCCAGAAGCTCCTTGAACACTAGCGGGAAAACAAGCTGGATATCACTTCAATATCCTCCCGGGATATTAGACTTCCTCCAACCTTCAAGGTTGTATGTGTCCGAATCAGACATTCCTTCAGAGCATTGGAGTGCGAGCTCCTTAGGGTTGAGTGAATACAAATCCTAAACAAATATGAGTTATAATCAGAAATAAACTTACAAATTGAAAGGTTATGAAAGATCAGACATATTAGCCATTAGCCCGGCTTCTGCCTGCACAGCCTCGACACTGGTGCTTTCATGCGTGGTTCGTGATCTGATTCTGAGCGTAGTAAAAAAAGTCCCTAATTCAGTGACATCGGGTGATCTTCATGAGGTGAAGGCGATGTGTCGTACAAACAGACATATAAGTGAAGCTCCTCAACTCGTCAGGCATTTATGAACCAGAAGATGTTGTCAGGGTGATGGACAGCCTCTGTTGGCTACTCAGGGGACGCAGACTAAATAATGGGTCACCTGAAAGGTCCTCTGTATTGCCCTTGTATTGCGTGATGCTCTGGGCCGTACCTTTCTCTGATTGGCCGGGGTGCTTGGCCTTCAGCTTGTGCGTGTAGCGTTTCCTTAGCGATCTGGAGAAGCTGTCGACATGGCAACAGAATGGAGTTTCGTCTTCAGCAACGCAGTCGTCCCAGAACAAGGACAGGTCCTTCGTCCTCTTGGGAAGTACTGAGGAGGAAACAATAGCAGGTTGATCTACTGTACTGAATACCATCTACTGAACATTTTATTAATACAGTAATAATAAGTGGATACTTTATGATAATTACATGAATCAATTATTAATACAGTTTACCATTAGCCTCTAACATAAGACAGACGGTCATAGAGACAGACAGTCAAGCAGACAGACAGAACAGCAGTCAGACCAACAGACAGACAAACAGACAGACAGATGGACGGACTACTGACTGTCTGTAGCATGGTCATTCTCCAGCATCATGCGAGAGGCGGTTTCCAGCACGTCATGTTGGAGAACGGTCTCCTCTAGCAGATATCTCCTGGCCCCGCTGGAGTCCACCGTGGCCAGCGCCTGAGACCAACCACGACACAGACACACATCCACTGTTCAGGGTGGAGAGGATGGCTTGTATGGGCTTTTGTTTTAACTTGGGAGTGGTCATACATAAGCACTGATGATGCATGGTCATACATCGTGGAACTGGTCTTTGGGTGTAACTGGTCTTTGGGTACATGGCAATACGCCGGGTTCAGACTACACAAATGCAATTGATTGAGTTTCAACACAATTACGCTGTTGCAGACTAAATTAAAGTGTCGAGGGTCGATCATGAACGTTGAAATCGTGATCGGTTGTCTTTACCCTGTGTAGTCTGTCATGGTCAAACACGGTCAGCTGATTTTAGGGTATATCTGGTGTTTTGGTTTGCTGGGTAGTGGTTCTGGTGTGATGGGTGAATGGTAACTACCTCTAAAATAATACTGCAAATGTCCAGGTGGGTCTCCAGAGCCTGGTCAAGACTCCAGTTCCCAGAAGTCAGTGGGGCAACAGGTAGCTGTTCCTCCTCAGAAGCTGATTGGCTGCTGTGGGAAAGAAGGCCCATGCTCTTTAGAGTGTTCTGGCGGAAGGAATCAATCCTGAAGGACAAAGAATATCTTTTTTTATTTATCTTCGGTCTGAGCTTCCGATGCATCATCCATCAGTTAATAATTCCTTCTATCAATCAGTATATCCATCCTCCATCCATCCAACTTAAAATCACCCAGTGTCTTTCAGTCTCAAGCTCCCCATACAAGAGGTGTCATCTTCTGCATTCAGGTCATTTGACAGGAAGTCAAAACTTTCCAGGACTTCGTCGACAGCCAGGGTCTCTGCGGATGACGGCTTCTTTAGCAATGAAAGGTTGTTCTAGTGAAAGAATGAACAAAAATACATCCAAATATGCATTGGTGTTTTTTTTATAACATGTATTTAACTGTATATCAACACAGACGAATGTATGTTGTGCTAGTAATAGGTATATGCTCCTACCTTCAGTATTGTAGCCAGGTGGTTCACCTTAGAGTTGAGGGCCCTCAGTTCCTTCTCTTGCGCCTCCTGGTGGTGGAGGAGGGTCTCTAGCTGGGTGATCAGTACCCCCAGCCTGGCTGCCTGGAGCCGGCGTTGGGGCCCGCTCACCTCCAGCCCCCACGGACCCCCGGCTGGGGGGCTGGGCTGGGCAGATAGGTCCTCTGTGGACCCCTATCACAATATGGAAGCAGAGAGGAGATTACACTTTATTAACCACAGAAGGGAAATCCGTGGAATTAAACGTTACAGAAAATACTTTGAAGTTAAATCTTTTTTATTTTTTTTGTATGATTAGCCATTATGAAAATCACAAGTGGGCGTGTCCACCTAGATGTATGACGTATAGATGAGCAACGTTTGCTATAGTCCACTGGGTAGGCTGGTAGACTGATCTATCCAGCATAAATCTAGGTGAAAAGTGGACACGCCCACTTGTGATGTCAGAAGAGGCAGTTTTCAAAACGGCTTGTAGTGGCTAATCACACTCACACCTGGTTGTATAATATGTCACCTTTAATGTGAAAGGGTAATGCCCATACTGGGGAGTCTAAAGTGTGTGGCTTTAGCCTTCCTCTAGAGAGAGGGGAATGCGGGTGTCCTACCTGCCCGTTGTCGGTGTCCTGAACTGGGGCAGGGTTCAGTCCGATGCCTTGGAGGTCTCGGTGGTCTAGCTCTCCTACTGGGTTCTTTCTGAGGATGTCTGGAGTGCTACACCTGTTAGCATCGCAGCAATAAATAGTTATTTATATATCGGGTTGGAAGATCTCTTACTTATTTTAAGTATAGATGTAGATAAGTAGAAGGTTAGCAGTAGTGTACCAATCAGTTTAATAGAGAAGTAGATAGAGTTCAGTTTTTTAGATTGGTAGTAAGTCGTTTTCTAACCTTGGTGGAGCCAGCAGGGAAAGTGTTTTATTCTCCTCTTGTATGAAGGGAGTCTCCCCTCCTCTCCAGTGCTCCTCTGTCCCCTCTCCTCCCTCCCCCTCCATCCTCACCCAGTCCTCTTTCTCCTCTCCTCCCTCCCCCACCGCCCTCCTCCTCTTCTCACTCCCCCCTGAAGGGAGCTCCGTGGGGCTCGGGACCCCCAGGGAGAGCTGGGGGTGGCTTCCCCCCAGACTGCAGCCCTGGCTGGGGTCTGAGCCCTGGCTGTGGGCGGGTTGGTATGTTAATCAAAGACATGAAATTAATGCAACGCAATATACTCTGGAGGACTCTGTCCACCACTGTCCTAAAATCCTTTTACACTCAATATGTCTACATGCTACTAACATACGGAATAACTAATCTGGTAGGGTACTAGTTAAGGCTCTAACTCACTAATCTGCTCAGTACTGCTAGCTCACCAGCTAACAAACAAACTAACAAAGGGAATAGTTACTAATAACTAACTCACTTTACCTACTTACTCACCAACTAACCGATTATCATCGATCTAACCAGCTTATCAGATACTTTTACTAGTAACTGCAATAACTTGTAAATTGATAACTGTACATTATTATACCTCCAACAATTGATCTTACCTGGGCTGGTCTGTCGGGCTTAGGGGGCTGTCAGAGCAGGTGATTTTATCGGTTGGAATGAGGGTGGGGTCAGACATGTAGCTGAGTAAGGACACCCCTCCTCTAGAGGGGCGGGCTCTGGGGATGAGAGACTGCATGGATCCCTCTCCGTCCTGCAGATGAACCATAGACTAGAGAGAGAGAGACATGGACATAGTTAGAGAGGGGGAGTAAGAGAGAGAAGTAGAGAGAGAGAGAAAGAAAGACTGGTGCGGACTGGAGTATATGTGTCTTTATGTGGTTGCGTGTAGTGTATATTCTGTTTAACGTGTGTGTTTGGGTCTACTCACTACAAAGGTATTAAGTATTGTGTGTAGGCCGTATAGTGTGTGCACACAAGGAAGTATAAAGTGCAGTGTGTATTTGGTGTATAGTTTACTCACTATGAAGTATTTCTCAGTGAAGGAGGTGGAGGTTCTGCTGTAGGAACTCTTCCTTCTTGAGGACACAGGGCGCAACCGGTCCCCACACACACTGTCAAACGGACTACACACACACACACACACACACACACACACACACACACACACACACACACACACACACACACACACACACACACACACACACACACACACACACACACACACACACACACACACAGACAGCTGTAAGTCATTAATGGTAACCACAATCTATCAGAAACTTGAAACTTGTTCCATAGGCAGACAGTATTATTGATGTGTGTGGGTGTGTGTTGTGGGGAGAGGGGGATAAGTGAGCCTGTGGTGTGTGTGTGTGTGTGTGTGTGTGTGTGTGTTGTGGGGGGAGGGGGATAAGTGAGCCTGTGGTGTGTGTGTGTGTGTGTGTGTTGTGGGGGGAGGGGGATAAGTGTGTGTGTGTGTGTGTGCATGGGGGGTCGATTATGGGGGCAAGTGGTGTGTGTGTGTGTTGGGGGGTATTTCCTGTGAAAGAGGGTTCCTCCATGATAAGAACATAGAGCTCCACAACCCCTTTGTTTGAGCGCAGAGCTCATGGAGTTCGGCTTTCGGTAAAAAATTTTTTTTAGCTCAACACAAACTAGAACTAGAATAAGTGTGTGGAGCAGGAATGTAGCAAGCTGTATGTTTTGGCTTGCATCGTACAGGACTCTACTCTATTGCGGACATGTTAATGTAAAAACACACAAAACACACAGTGTGGGTACACAGCGTGCAGTTTGAGCTGTGGGGACCTGTTGTGGCTCTGTGGGGACCTAGGGTTGCTCTGTGGGGACCTGGGGTTGCTTTGTTGGGACCTGTGGTGGCTCTGTGGGGACCTGTGGTGGCTCTGTGGGGACCTGAGGTTGCTTTGTGGGGGCCTGTTCTGCCTTTGTGGGGACCTAGGGTTGCTTTGTGGGGACCTGTTGTGGCTCCGTGGGGACCTGGGGTGGCTCTGTGGGGACCTGGGTTTGCTTTGTGGGGAGCTGTGGTGGCTTGGTGGGGACATACTTCCAGGTGACCTCTAGTTGGAGCTTGATGGTCCCCAGCTCGGTGACGTCCACCAGCATGAGCTGTGGCCGAGCCACAAAGAAGTCGGCGCTGGCGCACGTTACCATGCCGACTAGCAGCTGGCTAAGGCCCTTGGCTTCCGTCACCTGAACAAGAAAACACAGAGACATGAGAGAGAGGGAGACGGAGGCTGATCCGGAACGTTCTATGAGACATTCTAGAACGGTGGTTCTCAACTGGTCTCGCCTCAGGAGCCACATGTGTCATTATCACAGCCCGAAAATATAAAAAAAGTTTGACCAATATTGCAGTAATAAGCAATGCCTTCATGAACTAAAAACATGGAGGGAACAAAAAGCTGCGACAAATGAGTCGCAACTCAATTAAATAGTACAACTTTGAAACATGAATTAAGATTGAAGACATAAGTAAATTCACGGGCTTCTTTCTGAAGATCAAGGTTTGAAATATGCTCTGCTGCAACCCACTGAAAATGCCGTTGCGAACACAAGAAGCATATAGACCCAGAGAGGGGTGCAGTGTGTGTAGTGGGTGTGGGTGCATGCCGTTTATACCTTGATCTCAAAGTTGTGGTGTGTGTGCGGGAGGAAGACCATTTCCTCTTCATCCCAGAGCTGCGAGTCATCTGATTGGATCTTTCCACGGATCCTCCACCGCTGACGACCCAATCGCACCACCACCTAGTCAGGTGATGTCATCATCAGGTGACGTGATCTCATCATCAGGCCCCGCGAAGTCCTCAGGTCACATGATAATGTCAACCACAGTCTGACTAATGAATCCATTAAGTCTAGTCAGTCTAAATGAATTGATTCATTATAATGAATAACTATAATGATTTAATTATAACAGTTGCAGTATTTCAGTTAGTATTTAACCTCACCAGTACATGAACAGTTGCAGTATTTCAGTTAGTATTTAACCTATACAGTACATAAATACTTTCAGTTTTTCAGTTAGTAATTCATCTCTACGTTACATGAACAATAGCAGCATTTCAGTACTTAACCTCACCAGTTCCACCAGTTATGCTGGGAGACTCACCTCAAACTGGTCTCCAGGACAGAGTCTAGCGAACCCGATTAGCCCTGCAACACACAATACAGCATGACAAACGTGTGTGTGTGTGTGTGTGTGTGTGTGTGTGTGTGTGTGTGTGTGTGTGTGTGTGTGTGTGTGTGTGTGTGTGTGTGTGTGTGTGTGTGTGTGTGTGTGTGTGTGTGTACCTTTCATCTTGATGTGTAACTCTCCCAGTAATATTTCTAATTCTCCTTCCATTGCTGACATATCCTTGGGAAACAAACAACCATAAATGAATAACTTCATTGTTCATGATTAAAGTAACATGAATTGGGCACATAACCACCATTAAAGAACTGTATCCTGATCCAAATTCTGTTGAGTATAGTTTTGTATATTCATATATTATACATTTATACATAAGGAAGTTGACAGAAAAATGCATATTTGCTTAGTTTAGTGAGTTAGTGAAATTGAGAGGGACATGTTCATGAGTACATCTTACTGTATAAACATTTTACATTGTTTTCTTACTGTGATTTATTATTTGTCATTTATTTTGTTACAGGCCCATTTTTCTTTTTATTTGCTTTCACTATGAAAATGCGTATCATAATACCATTTTTATTGAAATTGGGTGAGGCCGGCAAAGAGAGCGGGAAGGTTTTGAGAAGGAGAAACTAACAGACAGTGAGGAAAGGAGAGTGAGAGAAAGAAAATAGAGAGAAAGAGAGATAGGCAGAGAGAGAGGTGGTGTAACTTGGTCTTTCTTTTTGTTTAAATGATCCTTAGCCCACAACGCAGTCTAGGGAACATCTATCCCATAATAATAAGACTACCATCCTAATGCTCAGGATTCTCCTAGATTCTTGAGTAATTAACATCATTTTGTGGGGACTGAAATGGTTTCGGTTTGCATTTCTGATGAGTGATCTTTAAACAATTCGACAGAGACTCTCTGTTCAGGCTTGATGAAGGACCAATCGGAGAGCTTAGATTCATCTCAGTCTCTCTGGAAATACATTGTTAGTTTAGTTTTCATTTCATGACCACATTATACTCTGCAAACTCTTGCTTGGGAAAAGACACATGGGTTCTGTACGTTATCTGACCGCGACCCACCTCCAACTGGACATGACCCATTCTGAGTCCTGACCCTGAGCCCTGGTTAAGAGGAATTCATCTCTCTCTCTCTCTCTCTCTCTCTCTCTCTCTCTCTCTCTCTCTCTCTCTCTCTCTCTCTCTCTCTCTCTCTCTCTCTCTCTCTCTCTCTCTCTCTCTCTCTCTCTCTCTCTCTCCCGCTCCCCTTTTAAGATCCAACTTAAATAATACCAGATGTCAAATTTAACAAACGTATAAAAACAATGATTTATTAATCAGGACTTTTATGTTTGTGTCGAATGTTGAACTTAAATAATGAGCTGATAATGAGCAGCACATAGTTACTGATATACTACCTATAGTAATATCTATCATCATCATCATCATCATCATCATCATCATCAACATCAGTGTGATGCCTTTGATTGAGTTTATCCCTGACCCCGTCTGGTGAACACTTGTTTAATGTTTAATTTACCTGCTTATTTAAAAAAGATAAAATAGTGTTTTAAATAACAACAGATGTCTGAGACAGGCGTTTTTGAGCAGCAACGTAGCAGCTACAGCTACATAGTGCAATTTTCATAGCAGTAGCTTGCAGCTACATAGCACCAGCTACAAAGCATAGCAGGCTAATACATAGCACCAGGTACATAGCATTTGCTGGGCAACTACCTAGCAGTGCAAGCCATTTAAAAATGTTCCCTTTCGTGACATCACAACACTGTGTCCAGGTGAATGATGGCTTTATCAGCCTACCGGTTGAAAAAGTCCCCTGGGATGACTGGTAGGCTTATCTATCCATCATACATGTAGATGGACACTCCCACTTTTGATGTCTCAAGTTGGCAAATTCAAATCACACCTGTTGGTAAAATAGTGACCCCTCACAGTGCATAAAGTAAAGACCCTTTAAATCACACATTAAGTACTGCACGTACTGTACAATGCAGCGCTTGTGCACACACACACACACACACACACACACACACACACACACACACACACACACACACACACACACACACACACACACACACACACACACACACACACACACACACACACACACACACACACACACACACACACACACACTCCTACCTGCAGGCTGTGTGTGTGTGTGCGGCTGAGCTCCAGCAGGCTGTCCCTGGAGGCCCGGGTGGAGGGAGAGAGAGAGAAGGCTTTCTTCATGTTGATCGCCCCTTGACTCAGCCTCCATTGGATGCAGTACATCTCATAGAGCTCCTCCAACTGAAACACAAAGCACTATGGTAGTACTACAGTACTACTACAGTATCACTACATCTCATTGAGCTCCTCCCCCTGAAACACAAAGCACTACGGTAGTACTACAGTAGTACCACAGTGGTAGTACATCTCACACAGCTCCTCTCAATGGTACTACAGTTCTACCTCAGTACCTCAACTGTTGATTGATTGTTTGATGAGTAAGGCATGCAACGTACTTAAAAATAAATGGATTTTCTTTGACATAGAAAATTGTTTTATACTCAGTTTGGTTGCTGAACGTTCCATTATAGTTGAAAACAGTGTGGGGTCAATGGAGGAAGGGGAAATCAAATCAAAGTGAATCACCCTGGCCTTGCATATCTGACTAATCCAACTTAATCTTGGCATTGCCGTCATCTGTTTTTGGAAAAAATAAGGAATCTTGGAGGCGCAAGAAGCGCCGCAAGCTGTGTTTTTTTTTTATTTTTTTAGCAATCACATCATCAACTGTTTCTGCTTGACGTATGCAGCCTGCTTTAGCATACCTTGCTCATGTGGAACTCGAGTCTACGGATGTAGCGCTCCAGGGCCCGCATCTCCTGCAAATCACATCTCATGTTAGCATTGCATAACACTCAAATAATAACTCATCATAGTACCGATTAGGAGAGAAAAACTGTTTTAATAACATTACTACCCAAAGCGAGGGTTAGCATAGACTGCTTTTAACATTTTAACAATACCAATCATAGCAGTGGTGACCATAGCAAGCTGTATAATATCTGCACTATCACTATCTGAAGCATCACAAGCATAAGCATCAGGTTGCTGGTTAAGCTAACTGTTACCTTTTCCAGGTCATAGAGGAAGGCCTGCGAACACAGAGAGACAAGAGTATCATCAATGACGCGCACACACACACACACACACACACACACACACACACACACACACACACACACACACACACACACACACACACACACACACACACACACACACACACACACACACACACACACACACACACACACACACACACACACACACACACACACACACACACACACACACACACACACACACACCAGTCTGGAGTTCCTCTTGGTCTCTCTCTGGTGAGACGACAGGAAGTCCATCTCCGTCTGGTGAACCTTCAGGTACTCCCTACAGGAAGTGACATGTGCAGTGTGTGTGAGTGTCAAGGTGATTCATACACTTAATAGTAAACATAGCTGAGTCCTGAAGTACTTCATAGTTAAGTACTATCACAGGTGATGCGGTACCAGTAAGTGTACTAGTACTAGCTAACGTACTGTGGTAATAGTTAGTGTAATACTAACTTAAGTACTGTGGTACTAGTTAGTGTAGCAGTAGCTTAGGTACTTTGGTACTAGTTAGTGTAGTACTAGCTTACGTACTGTGATACTAGTAAGTGTAGTACTAGCTTTAGGTACTTTGGTCCTAGTTTACTGTAGTTCTAACTTAGGTACTGTGGTACTAGTTAGTGTAGTACTAGCTTACGTACTCCAGTCCGTCGCGCAGCGCTCTGAAGATTCCATCCACCTGCTCCGGGGGCTGACCCGACATGACCCCGCCCACTCTGGACATGACCCCGCCCACTCTGCTGGGATACAGGTGCATCCTTGGAGCTCTGTTACTAATCAGAGACTTGGAGCGTAGAGAGTGACGAACTGAGGGGGGTCTGAGAGGGAGAGGGAGAGAGAGAGAGGGAGAGAGAGAGAGAATTCATAATATGGTATTAAACATCTTCCCCTCTTTTTATTTGTATGGCCTATGTTCTGTGTCATTGCCCTCCTGCCTCTTGCTGTGTGTGTGTGTGTGTGTGTGTGTGTGTGTGTGTGTGTGTGTGTGTGTGTGTGTGTGTGTGTGTGTGTGTGTGTGTGTGTGTGTGTGTGTGTGTGTGTGTGTGTGTGTGTGTGTGTGTGTGTGTGTGTGTGTGTGTGTGTGTGTGTGTGTGGTACACACAGAGACAGGAAGAGCATTCCAATTGAAGTGAACATTTAGTTTCTGGAACAAATAGAATCCTGGTTTAGTACTTAGGGGAAATACTATTGAGCGTTTAATGGGACATACTGGTTTAGTGGTTAAGGGGACATACTGTTTAAGTGTTTAAGAGGACATACTGGTTTAGTGTTTAAGGGGACATGCTGCTTTGGTGTTGAGGGGGACATGATGCTTTAGTTTTAAATGTTGGTAAAGTGTTTAAACGGACCTGGTTTATTGTTTAAGGGGTTCTGGTTGAGGGTCTGCTAAGCACTCCATGATTGACCTGTATCTGCATTAAACAATCTCTTCATAGCTGATGAGTCTATTAGGAGATGTCTATGTTATGCTGGCTGTCAGGTTCTCTGGATGAGAAACAGACTCGGGGAGACAGCATTTCCTCAGCAGACAGAGCCAGGGGATTTTCACATCAACATGTCGTAAAGTGTCTCCATGAGTGTACAAGTATTTGAGCATATGGGGCGCCGTTGTTGGCTGTGAGCCCTTGTCACTCACCGCCATTGTCCAGTCAGGGAGCTGAAGCCAGTGAATGACCGGCTCCTCTGGATCAAACTGCCGTTGGATGGCGAATCAAAATGTAGCTTGACCGACATCCTCTCTGGACAGAGAGAGAGGAATAGAGAGGGGATTAATACAATATGTCCATTTATCAGTTTGTCCATCTGTCTGTCTGTCTGTCTGTCTGTCTTTCTGCCTATCTTTCATATTGTAAACATTTGTCTTTTAAACTTCCAGCCAAAAGGTTTTTGGTAGGCTTTATATGGTTTATAAAGATTATATGGTTTTTATAATATACATATTTCCCATATCTATTTAGTTGATATGTTTCATAAAGTCTGTATCGCTTGTATAGTTTTTATGATAATACAATTGATGTGGAATGAGGGTCTTTCTTTTGGAGTATGTCAGCTTGTCACTGCAGGGGAGTGTTTATCCCTGGATCAGCGCCAGCTCCACGCTGATTGGCTCCTCAGGCAGAGGTCAAGGGTGAACACTGACTAGTGTCCCCTTGGGTGAAGAACTATGCTGCTCTGGAGAACAGAGAACTTTTACCCTCTGAAGAGACATGGTTATGTTGTTCTCCATAAAATGTGGTTGTGATCTCTTTATCTGTCCTCCCTTGCAACATTTTTACAACTTTGGAGTTTAGAGAGGACGATAAACAAGGACAAACACAACTAAGAGAAAATGGCGAATATGTTGCATGGACTGATGTTGAAGCAACAGATCCAAGACGTATTTACGGTTAGAGTTACGGTTCTATAGAATTAATATCTAGAAGTTATCGATCGCGAAAGTAAAGAACTAGAATGTGTAGATCTAGAAAGTAAAGTACTTTGCGCAGATCTAAGTTAAAAACAACAAGCTACTTTGCATTAACATTTACACTTGGGGCATTTAGCAGAAACTATTATCCAAAGCAAATTACCATTGTACATTTGTGGAATAAAGGTAGAATAAACAATACATCGCTGTCGGTGCAGTGAAGATATTCATAAAAACAAGTGCCAAGCACTTACAATTGCTAGGTTAACCAATTCCCGTATACAGTAAAGATTGCTAGGATAAGCTACTTCTTGTAAGAGCTGATGGAGGGATAGGTTGGGCAAGGAGGGGAAGCAAGGGGAACAAAGAATTGGAAGAAATTAAAGCTGCAATAGATACAGCGAGCAGGAGGAAAGAGAGGGAGTAAGAGAGAGACAAAGAATATTGGAGGTTTTTGCTCTCTCTCTCTCCCTCCAACCCCTTTCTCTCTCTCTCTCACACTCTCTCTCTATTTTTCACTCTCTCTCTATGTGATGATTTATGGTTTAATAACTATGGTTTAGCAACTATGGTGACGATGGTTACTTTGGCTTTCGAATCAGGATTAAAACTATCTCAAATAACTTAATCCTTCCATCTGTTGACTTTATCTCTCTCTCTCTCTCTCAATCACGAAAACACGCACACACACACACACACACACACACACACACACACACACACACACACACACACACACACACACACACACACACACACACACACACACACACACACACACACACACACACACACACACACACACACACACACACACACATATACACACTATAGATTCAACATATTTGGACTCCAAAGTGCACAGATGCTCATGCTCAGGGATGTTTATTTGCATGCGCAATGTGGATTACAAATGCCTGCATAACCACACAGATCCATTATGTCTATTGTAGTCTGGTGTAGTCTAGTCTAGTCCAGTCTAGTCTAGTCTATTATGTTATATCATATTATTTGATATTATAATATTATATTTAATTATAATCTATTGTACTATATTTTAGCGTAGTCTGGTCTGGTCACTTCTGGTCTGGTCTAGTATGATGTGGACACACCATTGCACATAAAATCTGTTATTTACATTTCCTGGTTAGGAAGTGTGCGCGTGTGTCTGTGAGGTTGTGTGTGTCTCTCTGAGGTTGTGTGTGTGTGTGTGTGTGTGTGTGTGTGTGTGTGTGTGTGTGTGTGTGTGTGCGATACTCATTTGCCCTGTTGAGAATCAGGTGAGTGGGTTCAAACACGGACACACACACACACACACACACACACACACACACACACACACTCAGAGAGACACACACAACCTCACAGACACACGCACATGTGTGTGTGTGTGTGTGTGTGTGTGTGTGTGTGTGTGTGTGTGTGTGTGTGTGTGTGTGTGTGTGTGTGTGTGTGTGTGTGTGTGTGTGTGTGTGTGTGTGTGTGTGTGTGTGTGTGTGTGTATGTGTGTGTGTGTCTATGTTCTTATGAAGAAGGTAACCTGAGCAATGGTCTTATATTCAGCCCAACAGCCCCCACACCATCTCTCTCTGTAGGACACAAAACAACCCTCCTGATGGTGTTTTAAAATTCTGCATGGAATAACGGATTGTTTACTCTCTGTAGAAGGGCAGGATCTATGAAGAAAAAATGCTTGCTTCTCACGCCTCAACCCTCCCCTCCCCAGATTAACTCAGACAAATATTGTGTGTAATTTGTGATGCCACTAATAGTGCTGTTATATGCTGTGAGCAACCTCATAAATCAGGGAGTAACCAATAATCTCCCACGGTTGAACGATGAAGGCTAAAAACTTTAAAGTTAAAAAGTGAAGTAGAAGGAAAGAAGTAGAAGAAGGAAAATAAGTAAAATAAGGCAATGCAATAGAGGTAGAAGAAGGATAAGAAGAAGAAGAAAAATAAGAAGAAGCTATTCCTTATTAATCCCTGAAGTGAATTCATTCTCTACATCTAACCCATCCTAACCAGCTAGGATGGGCTGCCTGCCAGGGTAGCTCTTGGGGAGCAACTCCAGTTGTTAGTGCGCTAGTGGTGTAGCGGGGCAATCTTGTGTTATGCTGGGTTCGTTTTTAGATGTTTTTTGTTCGAAATGTTTCCCACATTTTTGACTGAATATAAAACCAAGAGACAAATCAGAAATAAACTTGAATCACAAAAAATACGCAGCTTAAAGATGTTGCAAAGAGCAAAGAATATTCTCTGAATGGGACTGAGTATGGCACAGTGCATCCTCAGATACTATTCTGAATATTTAAATACTGGTGGATCAGGAAGGTGGACTTTGTGTGTGTGTGTGTGTGCGTGCGTGCGTGCGTGCGTGCGTGCGTGTGTGCGTGCGTTCGCGCGTGTGAGTGAGAGAGACCAGTTGATATATGTTCAACAGAACCCCGTTGGCCAACCAGTTCAACTAGTCCAACACCAGTATGGGAGTGCCTTGTTTCATCTGCTCATCCGTTGTGTGGATCAGGTTGAGTAGAGCAAATAATCAACAATATTCACCTCTCACGTTAATAATCAATAATCATTTTTGTTGTCCCACACTGATTCTGTAGTTGCTCTACTCTACTCTACTCTACTTAACACTTGTTTCTACCCTACTCTACACTTACTCTACTCTACTGTATTCCGCACTACTATAGTTGCTACTCTTCTCTTCTCTACTACCATACTCTACTCAATGATACTATATTATACAACTGTAAAATGTAAAGGTGGACTATTGATCTTGTCAACTGTTAAGACTTATCACAAAGCCTAGGATTATATTCAACCAGTAGCATCAAAGACGATCTGGTGAACTGGTCCACTGACCTCGTCTCAAAGAAGCCTTCACACTCCTGCTAATTAAAGAGCAGCCTTCAGATTATTCAATTAAACAACAATGAGACCTTATGTAGACTTTGTGACATCACAAAGGCCCCCCTGGCGTTCTGACGACCCACATGCATTGTTCCCTAATTTGAGAACCTCGATTATTCTTTGCAACACACACACACACACACACACACACACACACACACACACACACACACACACACACACACACACACACACACACACACACGCACGCACGCACACGCACACGTACACACACGCATACTTTATCCAGCTCTGCCAAAACAAAACCAGAAATTCAGGAGTACCAGCCTGTCTGCCAGCTGATGTGTGTGTGTTTGTGTGCGGATGTATGTGCGTGTGTGTGTGTGTGTATATAAATATTTGAATACATAAATATGATAAATGTATTTATTAATTAAATAGTAACAATGCTTGCCGTGTAAAAACCATCAGGTCAGAAACCATTATCTAGGTCAATCGAGGTTACCGACCACAACCCAAGCAACGTTACCCGGGCCGGGCTGACCCGTGCTTACCCACGCTTGCACGTCCTACCCTGCGCTTACTCTGTGATGATGAAAAACATTCATCAAATATAAAAGATATAAGATTTAATGGGAACCGTATACCTTGACCATAGTGGAAGAACATTCATTGTAACCAGTACCATAGCGGTCTCAGCAACACAATGCAAGATTACAATAAATCTGATGAGTAATACTAACGTAGAAGGAGAGGCAGTAGTCACGTAGTCCTCATAATATATCTAACAAAAATTACATACTTTAAGTGTACTCACCACTGGCTGGGGATGTGAGCTGGTCAGTGCTGCTTCACAACACACACTGTCATATCTACACACACAGCCCTGAGCTGTGTGTGATAGGCAGCTGTCTGCTGGCTGACTGATAGCACGGTGATAGCACGCCGAGCCTCTCCTTCACCCCCAAACCAATTTTAAAAACAAGAAACGTTTCAGCCAGATATAAACTGTCAGTCTTTTGCCTGTCTGTCAGTCGTCTACCTGTCTTTCTGTCTGTCTTTCTATCTGTCTGTCCTTCTATCTGTCAGTCTTTCTGCCTGTCTTTCTGTCTATCTTTCTATCTGTCTGTCTGTCTGCCTCTCTACTCTAAGCTGCTCAAGCAACCCAGTTAATTCCACTATTTGGTTTTTCTTCTCCTCCTTTGTCCCGCCCCTTTTCTTTAAACATTCTCTCTCTCTCTCTCTCTCTCTCTCTCTCTCTCTCTCTCTCTCTCTCTCTCTCTCTCTCTCTCTCTCTCTCTCTCTCAATATCTCCTTGCTGTTTCTCTCAGTAGATCCAGCTGTTCTAAGCCACCCCCCTTTTTTCCAACTTAGTCTCATTCTACACACCAACGCTGACACACCCACACACACACACACACACACACACACACACACACACACACACACACACACACACACACACACACACACACACACACACACACACACACACACACACACACACACACACACACACACACACACATGCACAAAGGCACTGTTGCATTGAAACATCATGATTGGGAGGGTAAGCTCTCTTTCCCGGACTCCCTTTCTTCTCATTCTCTCTCTCTCTCCCCCCCGCACACACACTGTGCTGACCAACTGTCACCTGACTCATCATATGATCAGCCACACCTGCAAATCTCACCTATGCCACAAGCTTGAAAAGATAAGTTAAGGCCAAGATAAGTTAAGAAGAGGGGATTTTATTTAAGTCAAGTTAGATGTGGGGAGTTAAGATGAGTTGAAGGCACCCAGTGCAACTTTCGAGGCTTAAAAATAAACATTCAATTTCTAGTCTTTTTTACACGTAGTAAGTTTCAATAACTCCATACCATTACATACAGACATTTAAGCAGCAAAGATGAGACGTCGTTGTGTGGTGAGAACTGATACAAAATCGATAACAACAACAATGCCGCCATTTTCTTTATTTTTTGTAACCTACAATAAATAAAGCAGGCTTCCAGTCAATGGAAAAATGGCTTCTCCCCACCGGCGATTGTTGTTGTTTACGATTTTCAATCAGTTCTCACCACACAACGACGTCTCATCTTTGCTCCTTGAATGTCGATATGTAATGGTATGGAGTTATTGAAACTTACTACGGGTAAAAAAGACTAGAAATTGAATGTTTATTTTTCATTGAATGTTTACATAAAGTTGCACTGGGTGCCTTTAAGGAAGGTTAAGATAAAATGAGATGAGGGGAGCTAGTTTTAGATGTGATGAGGTGAGTGAAGTAAAGATGAGACACGGTGAGTTAAGTCATGAGATGAGGGGAGTGAAGAGAAGGGAGGAGGAAAGAGAGGGACAGGAAAAGATGTGCGGGGGAGAAGGTAGGAGGAGACAAGGAAGGAGGATGAGAGGGGAGAGGATAAGGGGAGAGGAGAGGAGCTGGAGAGAATAAAAGAGAAGATAGTAAAGAAGAGAAGAGGCGAGGAGGAGAGGAGAGAACAGTACAGAGGATAGTTTGATCCGTTGCATGTTTGTAGTGTTGTGTGTGGGGGACGGTTGGAACCTCCACCAGCTCAGACCAACATGTGTGGCTGGAGCAACACATCTGGGGTCTGGTCGCTGTTTAGCATTCCAGCTACAGAAAGAACAACACACACCAAAGAGAAGGAGAGAGGGGGGCTAGGCAGGAGAGAGAGAGAGAGAGAGAGAGAGAGAGAGAGAGAGAGAGAGAGAGAGAGAGAGAGAGAGAGAGAGAGAGAGAGAGAGAGAGAGAGAGAGAGAGAGAGAGAGAGAGAGAGAGAGAGAGAGAGAGAGAGAGAGAGAGAGAGAGAGAGAGAGAGAGAGAGAGAGAGAGAGAGAGAGAGAGAGAGAGAGAGAGAGAGAGAGAGAGAGAGAGAGAGAGAGAGAGAGAGAGAGAGAGAGAGAGAGAGAGAGAGAGAGAGAGATGTTGAGAGAGAGAGAGATGTTGAGAGAGAGACTGAGAGAGACTGAGAGAGACTGAGAGAAAGAGAGAGAGACTGAGAGAAAGAGAGAGAGACTGAGAGAGACTGAGAGAAAGATAGAGAAAGAGAGAGAAAGAGAGAGATAGGAAGAAGATAATGATGGGCAGATACCAGAGAGAGAGACATAGAGAGCTGTGATCTGTAGTAGAATGCCTCTCTCTAGTGTTTGCTTGGTGTTATGAACTTGTCACCAGTACATTTAGTGTGCTTAACGGGTTCACCCGTGTATTCCACATGGGTGCTACTTTAACTCAGACAAGTCTAGTGAAAGATATGTTTTTCCCCACTATATAGCTGTATAGAAATATAATGATATATTACTTAATAATAAAATATTTTGGCATCAAACCATACAGACACATTTCACCCAACAACAGCAGAAATGTGTCATTGTTGTAGTGCAATGCACGATGACAGCAGGTTCATAGGACATGCGTGCCGGGTCTGTTCTGTGATTGTTGACACCTTCGTCCCTGACGTCATCTAGTTTTTATTCTATATATTGGAATAGTGAATAGTTGTTTTAAAGATAGAATCTTTTTTTTTTTATATAGTTTACTTTTACAGAAGAGCTGTTTTGGTATAGTGAGAGTGAGAGTGAGAGAGAGAGAGAGAGTGAGAGTGAGAGTGAGAGAGAGAGAGAGAGAGTGAGAGTGAGAGAGAGAGAGAGAGAGAGAGAGAGAGAGAGAGAGAGAGAGAGAGAGAGAGAGAGAGAGTGAGAGTGAGAGTGAGAGTGAGAGTGAGAGTGAGAGTGAGAGTGAGAGTGAGAGTGAGAGTGAGAGTGAGAGTGAGAGTGAAGGATAGAGAGACACAAAGAGACAAAGACAGACAGATTAAGATGGAGTCTGAAAGTGAACAGGCCAGACGGTTACTTTTATGAAGTTCAGAACAACTGTGATAAAGGACAGACTGCAGCTGTGATGAAGGGCAGACTGTTACTGTATCGAAGGGGGTAAAATGTGATTGGACAGATTTTAATAAAGGATAGACTGTAACTGTGATAAAGCTTGGCCTGAAGCTGTGATAAAGTCCTGCGCTAATTAACTTGACTGGAAGATAATTGTAAGCCAATTGAATAGATCACTCGTCACATTAAAGGATGAATTATTAATAGTTACCTTCATTAGAATAGCCCCTTTAAAACATTAAGGACCTGTGACTGCTTTCTGTACTCGAGAACGTACTAAACTGAACTTAACTCAACCTTATCTTGGTGCTAAATGATATATACGTCTGTGAAGTACACCTATAGAGTCAGTTTTTCATCAAACCAATTCACTAATTAAATAATTAGTCTGATCCCGTTGCCTCCTTGTCCACCAACAGCATCACCAGTATATCAAAGAGACAAAGGAAACCAATGTAAGGATATTTATTAAGTTAAACTGAAACATAATAACACAGTGAGCAAGAGGGGTAGTGAATCTGAGCATGGAATTGTGTCTTTTCAGCCCAGGTGACAAGAGCAAGGGTGTATTCCCAGGCTGTAGCCTGAGTGCTAATTAATAAATTAGCCTAACCACTAAGGAGGCATATTAACAATGGGGTCATGGTACTACACAGCGGTGTCAGGATTAGCATGCTTATAATCACCTGCTGTATAATTACACTGTACTCCACATTCAGCAGGGGCTAGCCCTGGTGCTAGTACCACTAGCTGCTAGAGGAGCTAGCGTCATACTTTTTGTTTTTATCTACAACCACATCTGTGGAACTAGCTTCCAGAACACTTGCGTCAACCCTTTTTTCTTTTAAATAGAGTCTTGAGAGTTTGACTCAGTTTAATTTTTGGTGATTTATCAGGATTTGCCAAACCTTTTTGTAAGATAGATTAATACTTAAGTCATCCCAGAAAGAATAAAAAATATATATCTGCACCGGCATTTGTATTATTTCACCTGGTTGTACTTTTATTTTATAAGCATCTGTTTTTTGTCCTATCATTGCATTTCATTGATTGTGCTTTAAATGCGAGTCCTGCCAACAAAAAGCCTATGATTTGATAGGTGCTGTAAAAATAAACTTGGCTTGCCTTGCTGCTGACACTCTTGACCTAAGTCATGAAGCACATGTAACATCATCCAATGTGATATCATAGATATGACTTCATAGAGCTCTATGAGGAAATGCGAGTGGGTTTTGAGTTCTATCCCATCTGAGTGAACACATGTGGGTCGGGACCGCGATTTGGTCCACCTAATTTGCATATGGGGTTGTAAGTGTTTGCTGACTCACAGAGAAGACATGGGGATTTTTTTTTAAACATCCAAAAATGGTCCACTTTAAAGAAAAGGTCCCTACTAACAGACTGCCTCATGATATATATCCACCAGTAATTTAGGCTAATCACTAAATGTGGTGTGATTTTTTGTCTGCATACTTCACATTGATATTACTGTCAGATGTTGAACAAGTTGTGTTAACAAGGATTTCCAGACCTTAAAAGGGGTCGAAGGCCCAAAGGTTTGGAACCACTAAACTTTTACACCCCCTGCTAGGAAAGTATTTAATGAGATCATGAGCAGGGGAACATTTTATTCTGAACTCAATGGTTTAGTTCTAGATGCCTGAAATAGTTAAACTTTGTGTATGATTAGTAAAAAGTGGCGGCACACCGCATACATTAACTATTGGGACTGACTTTGCCAAGGGTCGTGTCAATTATTGCGTTATTAATATGTACTCGAATGCAGTGTAACAGGGTTGGTTGAAAACATTGAGTAAAATACGCGTTCCGTGGCAAAACCTCACCTACATTACAAATGAACTCAAAGCAATACAGGTAGTCACAGGTAGAATGAAGCCAGGATCTGACCGAAGATAACATTTGAATGGTAACGGCGTCATCAAATTGGACCAGAGGATGAAACACAATGAGACACAATGCAATGGCAACAAAGAACCCCAACCACTTCATTTGTAGGTATCCAAATCTCAAATCATCCCCCCGATAAACCCCCAAAAGAAAACACCTAAATTCACCGGTGCCTCCTAGAAAACCCTTAATACGGCCGTCGTAGGCTACACACTGCATCTGTCGCATAACACACAAGGACATAATAAATCCAGTAAACTGAACATCCGGGAAACGAAACATGATCTGCAAAGACGTGGAATGTTTCATTTTTTCCGCCCTTCAACCTCGTAATGATGGAGTAAAAAGCGACATGATTGGTGGATGCGGCAAAGGAGAAATGTAAAGCGCGAGTCCGTACGGCTCCGTGTGTTGCATTGATGTGCTGTGCTCGTCTGGGCTGCGCGTCTCCTCTCCTGTGACAGCGGCCAACGGGACGCGGTGCGATCCCTGGGTCGGAAAAGACGATTCTCCCATTCTCTCGTTCTGCGGTAAGAAAACCTCGACTAGATCACGCGCCATACGATCGCTATACGCTATCAACGTGAATAAGCAGGGGGAAAGTGCACACAATGGTGCTGGTCTGCGATGTGCCGCTAGCTCTCAGCCAAACGCAGAAAAGACACTCCTTTTGCTTGACAGCTGCGGGGCCAATGGAAATATGCATCGACCCAGCTGCGCTAAGCTGCAGCCAATGAACGATCCCAGAGCTGCGGGTCCAATGGTAGGTTAGGGTGCTGCAGCTCCACCGCTGCTAAACTTCCACCAAATAATAGCTGTTTGTATTTTGGCTGCTGCAGTGGCCATTTTAGGTAAGTCATGTCTTTTTAACTTTTGCGTTTCGGACCCGCCGTGTCTCCGTGGACATGTGTGTGTGGGACGTGGACAGTGTGGAAGTGTGGTAGTGGAGTGAATGAAGTCCTCCACGGAACGGGTAGCTGCTGGCTTTGTGGAGGATTTGAAGAAATTGCTCGGAGTTCCCCCCTCCTCCTCCCTCTCTCGCTCGCTCTCTCTCCCCTCCTCCTCCTCCACCCGTCTCCCACCGCCTCCTTCTAATTTTTTATGCATTTTTCTAAACTGTCATGGCGTATTTGTGTCCTTGGAAATAAATGCGGCTGAAAGCGCTAGTGTTTGGTGATAACCGGAGGATGACTCTCTGGTGAGCGGGGGGTCCGGTGTCCGGAGCAGGTGAGCAGTCGCCGGAGAGGGAAGGAGGTGATGTCCCTGAGAAGGACTTTAGAGGGTGTTCACACGTGGAAGGAGCGGAATATATAACACTGATGCAGTGACATTACACCGCTAGCAAAGCGGGCTAGCTCAGCAGCTAAGATTGCTAACGTGAAATAGGACACGCTGTGTCCTTTCTATGTCGGTTGTGTGTTATTTTATTTTGAGGCGCCGTTTTGCTGCTGGGAAAACAGTGGGAAGTTTGTTTTGCTCTGCAACTTGTGGCGATTGTATGGCTGAGTGTATCTGGGGCTAGCTGCATTAGCTGGGGTAGCCGTTACGACTGGCAGTCGTTATAAACCAACATGAAATCAAAGCTAGCTGATTAGCCTACTAGCTTACTGACACATTGCATAGGGGGACCATGCATGTGTTTGGCTGACACGCACACACACCTTGACCTGGCCAGGTGCAATAGCGCGCACGCGCCCGTGCCCCAGACAAAGGGCGCGCGTGCAGGTAACCAAATTGCAGCTCTGCTATTCTGGTTAAATGATAATGCACCAAACCAAGCGACTGCTTACAATATGAAAATAACATAATAGAAATTATAACGGTTACAACGTTTTGTCTCGTTATAGGCAGCTATGGAAAGTTGTTTGCTAGCAGCAGAAATGACTAATTCATTAGGCGAGTAAAGTGTTTCTAGCTTCGGTTTCCATGGAAATTAATACATAAAGTGGGTGACTTTAAACATATTTTGAAGAGGTACGGATGCTGTAGGATGTGTGTTTAAGTTGAGAGTTGGGGTCTTGGTTTTTCTTCACCAGTGGTTCACAACCTTTTAGTCGGGACAACAATTGGGATCCCCTGATATGCGTGTGGGTACCATTATATTGCTGACACAAGTTATTGATATTTGATGAACCATTTTAGCAAATAAGATGATCCATTTAATAATAAAACGTCTCAGAGACGTTTTGTGTATCTGACTGCGTAATAAACTATAGCCATGAGCAAATCCCTAATGTGTTGTAGAGCGATCTGATAATGTTCACTGGTACGTAGATATAACTGACATATGTGGTTTAGGTAAAAACAATCAGTGTGGAAGCAGATGCACAAAAGTTTGAAAAGCTCGTAATGGGGTCACGGCCGGGCTAAAAAAGTTTTGAACCACTGGTTCCCACTCTGATGATCTAGGGTGTTCAAACCGTCTAAAAACTTTTTTTCCCTTGTGGAAGGAACATCAGCGTTTGTCCGACCAATTAGACTTTGGTCGAACACGTGCATATCAAAGAACCAACCAATGGATCAACCGAGCAGAACTCTACGGCTGTAAAAGAACAACAAGAAAGACCATCTATTGTTTGGATGTAAAGTACACCAGACTTGCCTTCGGGACATACATCGGCCCTCTTTGTCTTGCTCATCCTCAAATCCTTGCCTGATGTGGGAGGGGTTTGCTGTACTTAGCACACAAAACTGGGTGTTGATGCGAGTGTGTGTGAGTGCACGTGGTGACTGCCAGATGTTTATCTCATTGACACTATTCTTAAGCTTTCACTATTTTATACCTCCTCATCCTGTAGCTGATGACTCATCTAAGTCATAGCGGTTGATTTCAAAGCACATCATGATTCTTTAGTCTTGACTCATTTAGCCGACACTTTCACTCAGAGCCACTCGCGGTGAATTCAGACGCAGGCCTTGAAGGAACAGGTAGCGGCCTCTCACTCAAGGAGGCCTACGGCTAGACTGTGTGGATGTTGGGATTCAAACCCAGAACCTTTCAGCTGAGAGTCAGACACTCTAAAGTCTAGACTATCCCGTCATGGGTTGCAGGGAAAACCAATACTAGAAAAATATTGCAATTGTTTCCTACGAGTTGCATCCATGTGAAACAGCGGGAACGTGTTTGTCTGTGTGTTTGTGCTGCGTCTCGTTTCCATTCCCTGGAGGCATAGCGGGCATGCCAAGCGTTTATTGTCCCTCATACGCACGCTAGCTTTCATGTGAGGATGAAAGGCGGGGCGGCAAGTTACGCTTTAACTGTGCGGACGTCGTAGTCTGAACGTATCGTTTTGCGGAATGTACGTATGCATGAAAGTATTGACTTGTCGTCTTTTTCTAGCTTCTTTCAACATTCCTCTCGAAGCAATGCCTTTCACTGCCACACCTGACAAACAAAACAAAAGCGTTGTAGCCAGTTACCTGTTTCTGTTATAATTTCTTTAAATTAAGAAGAACTTGCATAT
Source organism: Gadus macrocephalus (assembly GCF_031168955.1). Taxonomy (NCBI): domain Eukaryota; kingdom Metazoa; phylum Chordata; class Actinopteri; order Gadiformes; family Gadidae; genus Gadus; species Gadus macrocephalus. The sequence goes on from NC_082394.1 coordinate 8,638,086, forward strand.
TTGTGGTAAAATAATAGAGTTTGCAAACTTACCTTAAAGGTTGGGTATGGAATTCGCTTTTTTGGCCATTTTTGCAAAATTACTTGAAATCCTTATCATAACCCCTTACAGCCACTGAGTTAGAAGTACTGACATGAAAATTAAACAAGTCAATCATCTGTGGAACGGGCAGGGCTCGAAAAACTCCAGCCAATGATTTCCAGAGCCACCGAGTTGCATTGGACAGTAAGTACGTCAATCAAACGGTCGTACTGCACTCCCCCGCGTGCAGTACTCGTGACCCAGAGCTCGTGACCCAGAGCAAGCTCCTGTTTGTTGTTATCCTGCGGTAGCTACTGGAACTAGTTAACCCACATTTGGACCTAGCAGTAGAAGACAATTTCCATGGCAGACAAGACGCCACCATCCCCATGTTGTTTTTTTAATGTTGCCATGTTGTGCCTGGCACGCCACCATCCCCATGTTTTTTTTTTAATGTTGCCATGTTGTGCCTGGCTCGCTCTTGTGCATCTGTGTTCGCGCTCGTGCATGATTGCGCGTCCAGGTACTTGGAATGGGTGGAGTCAGAGTCAGCGTTGAAGGAGAGGGGGTAGGACCATTTGAGTTGTGTATTTTCAAAATCTGCTGGCGTTTCGCAAATCCCATACCCAACCTTTAAGGAATCACAAACTCAAGTATAGGGGAACTGGGGAAGTCAGATTACTGCATACCATGTCAAAGCTTTAATAACACTGACCTTGATCTCAATGTTGACATTATATAAATGTACTCATTCATTGTCAAAACACACCTACATGTATGAAAAAAACCAACAAGCAAGAAAACCCTTAACAACACAAACCAACATTTCATTGAGCATGAAATTAATAACCATAAAATACATTAAATGTAAGGCTGCCCCTTCATTGTGATGGAGCTCAAAAGATTATTAGGCCGTACATGGCATTAGTGCATTAGAGTAGGGCGAACACAAATTACTCAATACACCTCCTAAGGTCTCCGGTATCCTGATGTTTAGGGGGTTTGCCGTAGTATAGTTTGGCATCAAAATAGGTGTTGTAGAAGTCATCATTTTGGTAACGTGACATGACTAATTCTGAATTCTAAAAAAGTCTTCTGGATATATATTTACGTGCCCCTGGCCGATATGACCTTCGTGAATAAGTGTGTGTGTGTATGTGTGTTAATCCTGAATGGTGTGTGTGATAACTGGGGTATGCTCTGTTGTTTCCACTGCTCATCCAGCAGCGTATTGGATGCCAGCCCGACGGTTGCAGATCTGTAGCTCCACCCCCTCAAGATGACCTGTTAGGAAAAATCAAGCTTTCCTGCAGAAGTAGCAGGAAATGATCTGGGTCCTAAAGCCAGTTGTTTTATAAAATAGCCTGGAAGTTTGCATACCTGCTACAGTCCGACCAGCTGTCTCTCAAATCTATCTGCTCTCTAAATGCTACCATCATCATTTATCACACTCTTCTGTCCAAAGCTACTTACATTGGAGCTGGTAGGGATTAGGGGATCTTACTCAAGGTTGTCTACAGGTAGGATATTGGAGATACAACCCTGGACCTTTTACCTGGGATCAGAACACCCTCAACACTAGACTACCCTGCCTCTCTCCTATGAAACCTAATGGAGTTCATAGTGCCTGCTGTGAACCATAGCTGATGCAAGCAGCAGTACAGAGCTGTTTGTCTGCCTTGTTCTCCTATCTCTTCCCCTGATGCCAGATATCAATCAGAATCAGAATCTCCTCCTCGAGTGGGGATGGGTACTGAAACCTGGTTATTAAATGGGCCCCGAATTCAACATTTTAAATACCATATCGGTAAGCTCAGATGATATCGTTTCTGCTCTCGGTACTGGGTAGAAATAACTAGTCGTTATCTTGCACATTTGATCTCGTATACGCCGTTTCCATTCCGCAACACGATTTTAACAATCGTCTATGTTTGTGTCTCTTCCCAATCCAAGAGGGATCTCTCTCGGAGCGCCTGTGTGTGAGGCCGGGGGCGGGGCAGCTCTATAGCGAGTCGCTTGCTACACACTGCAACACGGCAGCACGCAAACACAGATACGCACACAACAATGGCGAAAATAACTAAATGTTCAAAAATGCGGTTTCACTTCACCAAAGTTACCGCTGTGCTTGTGGCCTTAAGTGCAACAAATAACGTGAGCCCAGCCCAGCCACACACGGACTTAAAGGTGTGATATCATGCTTCGTCGACTTTTCCCTTTGCTGACTGTTATTTGCCGTATACATGTTTTACGACTGCTAAACTGGAAAAATCTAAGTCTGAGCCAGGGGGAGTATTCGCGGCCATAGCTAATGCCCCTCAATAGGTGCGTGTAACAGCTCGTTTGCGCTCAAACTTTACTTCTGTAATAGTGTGACTTCAGATTGTGCAGTTGGCGGCGCTGAAGTGCAGAAGTCAGACCTCCCGGCTACCCTCAATGTTAACTACTTCTCAGGGACATGAATTTGCCATCACATGAATTTGATCTGAAACAACCGGTTAATTTATTTATTGTTTTTAGCCTTACATTTATTAGCACAATTTACGACCCATTACATCTGTTGAAGGTGGATTTTAATTAATATTAATGTGTCATATATTTCATCCATTATATTCTCAGTAAAATCGATGACGCTTGGTCCAAAATCAAACAAAAGAACTGTTAAGAGTACCGTTAAAATCGTAACAATACCCGTCCCTAATCTCAAGATTTGCTTTGCGATGCTTGAAACCTTCCAAGTGGATATTTGGATAACCCTCCAGTCTGTTGGCTGGAGGGTTAACACAACGCTATCCTGACCCCCAAAAGTTATTTCAAATAATGGTGTGTGTGTGTGTGTGTGTGTGTGTGTGTGTGTGTGTGTGTGTGTGTGTGTGTGTGTGTGTGTGTCCAACGCATGAATAAGGAACCAATCAGCAACATACATAGAAGCAGATGTCCCCCCGGCAGTCATACATGACCACACTCCATACATAGTGTAGTGCTTATTATAGGTGCTGATAGAATTTAGAAAGGTATGTGTTTGTATGGTTTTTGAAAATGGCAAGGTTCAGAGATGGTTGTATAGTCTGTGAAACTAGTCTTACTCTCCAGAAACCATTATAAACTTAAAAGAGAGAGGGAGAGTGATCGGTTTTTGTCAGTGGTTAAGTTTTCAGAGGTCAGTTCTTGAGATTATTCCTCATTTGGCCGTCATAGTAATACTTGGTCTCTACTCATTGCTGACTCTATCCACAGCTAACGCATTAGTTTAGATTTCTCCCTCACAGGTTTCTCATCCGTTGTTTCACAAAGAGGTTTGACAAGCACACGAAGGGGCACAGGATGTCAAATCCCTTTTGATGTCATTTGATGTCATAGTTTTCACTGTAACTGTTGAACTTAATGTATATAAATTCGTCTACAAATTGAGTCAAATTTATTAAACATAAAATCTCCAACCCTTTTCCATCTTAATCTTTTTTTGTTTCAATTGTTTTGAATTCTCTTTGCACCACAATACTACTCAATTAATCAAATGCTCTTACTTCAATTATTGGATGGCTTACCTGTCTGTCTACCTACCCGATTGGCTACTAGGGGTGTAACGGTACACTGAAGTCATGGTTTGGTTCATACCTCGGTTCAGACATCACAGTTCGCTACGTGTTTGGAACAATGAAGGGAAAAGAAAAAACAAAAAAGCAGAAGGCAATTCTTTTTTTATTGTGCATGTCTCAGGTTGTACCACCTAGTGTCATACAGTTTCTCCCCTGAGCTAGCCTGAACTGTTTAATCTAAGATGTAAACCGTGAACAATAAGTACCCCACATCATCTTCAGACTCCATCCGTAACTTGTAAACAATATAAGACAATCACTTATAAAACTGAAAATGCAGCATGTTTTATTTATGAAAGTGCAAAGTACACAGAATTACAGCCACTACGAGCCAGTCCCCCAATGAGCTTTCCACAAACGTGCTGTTTTTTTAGAGGCGGGTCAAGGTGGAGGGTGGGGCTGTGGCCCTGAGCAGCTTGCGGCCACGATATCATGCGCTCGTGTTTACAGTGGATGTATCGCAATGGCGAGGTGCACACAGCTTTTGGACGTGTTCTGTTAATATTCTAGAACACTCCAGGTGCTCCAGCGGGAATCCTGGAGCTCCGACGATATCTAAATACATAGGGATGGGTCAGAATATTTGATTATTCGTTCCCGAGGGTCAATATCGATTTTTACCATTTGGGCCGCTAACATTTTTTCCCATTCAAATATAAAGTTTTTCACAAGCCTTTGTTTCCCTGGTAACACCTGAGGGTTTGACTAATACCTGGAACAATCATTACCTTCCCGTAAGGTTCTTATGCAACGGAAACGTTGTTTACTCATCCAGTAAATAGGACAGACCTTAGCTACGACGGCAACGGGAGGTATTCTAGTCCACTCAGCTATGAGCAAGAGAGCTAACGTTATGCATTGTACATATTTATAATTCAAGATTCGTCCCAGCCTTTATACAACAGATACTCTAGGGTCTATATAACCGCGTTGTCTGATTAGTTTAATAAATTTTTCACAATTTACCGGCTCTCGTTTTGAAGACCGAATCACCGCGCCATTCGTTTCAATGGGATTCGCGACGGCCTATACTTTCAACACAAAGTGTACATATTTATTGTTTGAAATTCGTCCCAGCCTTTACACCACTGATACTATAGGGTCTATAGCATATAACCGCGTTTTCTGGTTAGTTTAAGGCATTTTTCACAACAGACATTTTGACTCGAACTACTTTGCAGGTATTTTTTTTTTAATTTAAGATATTAAGTGATTTCTTGTCAATGATCCATGGCTGCCTTTGTGAATGTCGGCACTAGGGCTGCAACTAACGATTATTTTTATAATCGATTGATCGATCGATCCTTTTTTAGATTAATCGATGAATCGGATAAAAAAACATTTGTAATTGCCGCATCTTTATTCAAAAACTGAACATTACATCAAATTCACAGTGCAGACTGAAGTGTAAAAACACCAGGTTATTGCTCCAACGTCGCGGAACTATTAAAAGTCATATTAAATGATAAAAAAATAAAAAAACATAACTGGGATAACACAAAAACAACAATGTATGATATACATTTATATATACCCAGTATATCTCTGTGTAAATCCATGCACCGAACCGTGACGTCCGTACCGACTCGGTTCAATACAAATACATGTATCGTTCCACCCTACCTACATTCGCATTCTGTCCCTGCACTCATTGGTCTGCCTCGCCTTCCAAAAGGCGAGGCAGACCTCTTGCTTAATCTAGGGAGCTTTTCATGTGTTTAGGGGAGAGTCTTTGGAGTCTCGCCTGGACACTTTCAAATACTAGTGTAATCTGGATAGTCTCTCCGAATTGCCTACCCCACCTTTAAACGCTGGTCTACATTCCATTTTAAAAACCACACCTGTATATTAAGTAGGTGTATAGAATTGTCGTGTTTGCATTGGCATATGATTAATGTCCAATAATAGCCATGCAAGTCATTCGTTATCAAAGCCGTTGTGTATTTATGGTGTTCAGGTGGGGCTGTTTATATAAGCATTAGGGATGGGCATTTGAAGAAATTTTCTTGATCGAGCATCGCTAGAGTTATCGATCAATTATCGATTAATCATTAACTTTTTTCTATTTTTTTTCTAATGTTTTTATCAATTAAATCTTTATTCCAACAATAATGTATGGGCCAAAATTAATACAATACAGTTAACTTGAAGACCTACAACTGTTTAACAGTTTTAAAATAATAAATACAGGCATTATAGGTTATAGGCCTATGCGGCGCTCGTAAAGTCCGAACAATGCGCCTACAGGCGCTCTTAAAGGTTTGGAAACGATTCAACAAGACTAAATCTGTAGCCTATTCCAATTACAATAAGTAGCGAACTTATCGGACAACAATAATCAAACAAAGGCAGTAGGCTAAAAGTGGGCATTAAACTGTATAACTGTTATGAAAAAAAGGGGGGGGAAAAGGCCGACATATAATGCCTGCAGCCGGCGCGCGGAAAAGGCTCGCAACAAAAAGATGAGCCACCCATTTACAAACAATTGCATGAACTAGTCTATCTAAAAGCAATACCTTATTGAACATATATAAGGCTGGACTTGTTGCTAAAATATCACAGTTTTGGCAAAATGTAACGACTCCAAGAGGCACCAAGCGGAGCGAGAGTCAACACATTAAGAAAGAAAAGAGCGACTCACATACGGTGGTGACTGTCCCTACTGTCCATAGCATACAGTAACTCCAGCCTACATATTTTTGTTTAGGAATATAAGCATGTTAACATGCTCGGGGGTCAGACGCGAACGCAGCCTTGTAACTGTCAGTCCAGCAGCAGAAAACACCCGCTCTGACGGGACCGAAGTTGCGGGGAGAGGTATTGTCGCGCTAACTTTGACAGCCTGGGGAACCTTCTTCCATTCACTTTCCACCAGTCGTCAGGGTTATATTCAATTAAATGCTTCAAGACTCACAGTATGCAACACAACGTCCTTTTGATCGATAACAATATAAATTGATCGACGCATTTCTTAACGATCAATTATCGAGCATCGATTAATTATGCCCATCCCTAATAAGCATACTAACCCCTATCTGAACTTTAAACATCCAGCACCAGCAATGTCCTGATTGCTCATATTTGTCTTATTGTTGATAAGGTGTGATCTTCTGTTCACCACAGAAAATTTCTGGAGGGGGAAACCCTTCCCTCTATTTGTGAATGCCCCACACCATCACACACTGTCACTTTTGAGAAAAATCTAGTTTGAACGAATATCGAATATATTTGAATATCTACAAGTGCGGCTCTTTTTTTTATTCACAATTTTACCTGCAGTGGAGAACTCCTGTTCGGAGCGCACCGATGTGCCTGGTACAAACAGGTATTTGCACGTCAATGTTGAGAGAAGCAGGTATTTGTGGCAGCCTCTGGCTCTCCACCAATGCGGCGTGTTTGTTGTCTGCGAGGATGACTTGGGCTGGGGTAGAACTTTTCCGCTCAGGCTGGCCGCTCTGTGCATTATTCGTTTTCGAAACAGGATATACTATTATTCGCTTGATCAGCGCGCGTGCTACTGCGATGAGATGGCAAACAATAAAATAAAAACCCAATGGTCTAATCATAGACTTTAAAAAATGCGCTACACAACATGTCACTAATATCGAATAAAAAGTGACAACCCTAATATGCTTATATATTGACAAGAAAATTTGCTTGTACTTTTTTGAATTCGAAAAGCATTTGAAAATTCTTTTCGTTTGACCTGTCTCGGCCACAGTCAATGCACGCACTCTGTGAATGGTAAACTATGAAAATGGGCAACAGGCCTGATGATGACGGTGACACACGGATACCATCGACTGTTGAGGAGGAGAGAGCCTTTGGCTCCAGAATGGAAGATAATATCCCAGACGGGGCTCAACTTTACTGGTCACATTACTGATTTTCTGTTCACATTTCTCATTTTTTATTTATCCATTTTCCATCTAAATTGCTCTAAAATACACCTCTGCAACCGCTTCCTTATCTTTGCCATTCTACGCTCGGTCATTGGTGGCAGGTGGCGTTTCATCACTTGTTTTAGGAGGGTGTGTGAGTGTGTGTGTGGGAACCTCTTCTCCCTCACTAATGTTTAAAGGCCTTTTGATTATGTGACCGGGTCATGTGACTCTTTTCTCCTCCTATGTTCACAGATGCAGTGAAGGATAGACGATGAAGATACACAAAAAGGACAAGCAGCAGGTTTGTACACACACACACACACACACACACACACACACACACACACACACACACACACACACACACACACACACACACACACACACACACACACACACACACACACACACACACACACACCCCTCTATCTGTGTCATACGATTTACTCTCTTTGATAGTTAGTATTTCACGCTGGCCTTGTGATCAGAAACCTTCTCTCGAGCAGAAGAAGTGTCTTGTGATGTCAGAACACTGATACTCCAGCAGTTCTTGTTCTCTAACTGATTTTACATTAGTTCTAGAAGTCTGATACTCGATCAGCTCTGGAAGTGTGATACTCCGGCAGTTCTAGAACTGATGCTATATGTGCTGGTCTCTGAACTGTTGTTTTGAAACTGTGTCAAGCATCGTCCGTCTAAAAACTTGGGACTGTAGGATGTTCTGTTTTGGTCCACCCTGGTGTATCCACCAGCACTACCTTTATCTATCCCTATCGTCTGTTCTGCTCTTCTGCTGACCAAGAGGCCTCTGAGCTGGGTGTGGGTGTTATGGAGATTTTTCTGAGAGGCCATTAAAAAGTAGTAAATGTCATCTGACGAGGTATTAGATTTCCAACAAGGCCTATGAGATTTTAAATTTGTGTAATTTACGTGCATCTCCTATAATTACTAAAACTTGCATGGATTTAGTTTTATGTTGCGAGTAGGACCTGAGTGATATCAATGATGTCACGTGGTGTGTGTGCGCTGAAACATCTGGATATACCCGGCTGGCTTGCTGCCAAACCACTTGAGTTTGCTTCTGTTAGTTCAAAGTCATTTGATGAATGGGGAATGCAAATTTTTTTGAAGTTACCGTGAGACCGGTAGACACAGGCGTTTACATGGACACTTCTGATCCGATTAGAAGTGGAAGAACGGCTCAATCGGAATAAAAAATGATCATATATACGGCTCAATCGGAATACAATTCTCTGATCGGAATATAATTCCATGCGGAATAGAAGAGCTGGTGTAGTCCACTATAATCAAAATGTATAAACTTATTCCGATTGGTTTGGGGTGGGTGCGGCTAATTTTTTACTTAGAGAGATTGCATCAGCAGCTGCAGTATTTCGCGATTGGTCAGTCGGTACTTGTATGCATACTGAACTTGACCGCTGTCAAGGAAAGTGGATTTTTCTTTCTTAGCACTCCGTAAGTAGTCCGGTAACTTATCAACCCCAGCGTGTCTGGTTTCTAAGTGACGTTAACGTCTTTGGCAGACTATTTCTCTGCTGATCAACACTACGAATGGTAATTGTAAAATGACACACCGTGTGAAGATATTGTTTCGTTTTGGCAAGGTGCCGTGTAATAATGTATAGAACGTCGCCGGTCATCATCGAAAATAATACCCTTCAGGGCGAAGCAAGACACCTCCGCTTCGCATCACAGTCCGGTTTGCCCTGTCTGGGCTTATTTACCTGGTAATGACTGGCGTTCTGTACTACAACATTATCCCTTACATATATCATATAAGTCCAGACCAACCTAACGGTTGTGCGCGAGAGACATACGAACGTAAGCTCACCAATTTTGTAAATGCCATAGGCCTATATACAGTACAGTCGGATTGCATGATAGGAATAGATCTATTCTGATTAGAAATCTAATTGGATCAGAAGTGTCCATGTAAACGCGGCTAGTGTTGTGTGTAACGCGGTACTTTTTCATGTAAAACCACACTGTAATAACAATATTTAACGAGGTAATTATAACTTAATTTCAACACTGGACACAAAAACTCTCTCTCACTGGAACTCTCTGTCTATGTCTACTTTGTAACATATTGATTAAAAACTATGGACCGAGTACCGTTGGGACATCTTGATTCATCCAACTCCTATGGTCTCTCTCTCTCTCTCTTTCTCTTTCTCTTTCTCTCTTTCTCTCTCTCTCGTGTGCTGGTATTAAAAAAATATGGTGACGGTATTAAAAGGTAGTAAATTCTAATTAAGAATTTCTGTATAAACCCTGATATTGGAAAGGTTGGTTTCTCCTTTTTTCGAACCAGTACATTAATGTAAACGGCTCCTACTTTTCCATTTATACCTGAAATTCTAAATGCATAGAATTTGCAAGTTCACCTTTTTAAATTCACCAACAACTCAATAACAGACTCCTCTGAATTTGATAGATATTGAAACCTGTAGCACCATGGCTAATTCTCATCATCTGCTTGGTCTCCTTGCATAGCTGGCTAGCTGTGGGCATTAAGCCTGAAGCCAGTGCATGTAGCATATTTGATGTGCTAGGTTAGTAGCGTGTCAGTTCAGTGTGAAGCACTAGCGATATCCCAGAATTAGCATGAGCTAATTTTACAGCTGCAGTTAAAGATGTGTGTATTGTGTTGTTTGATAAAATGTGTGTGGTGTGCCAAGACAAAATAACACGGCAGATGATAAATTAATTGTTTACCTTTTCTTCACAATACCGTTTTTAAATAAAAGTATTGAAATATCAACTGCATGATTCTTTATTTTTCCATTACGTTAATAGGTATAATTTACTACAGCTAATTTTAATTTATTAAGCTATTGCTTAATCATACAATATAGCCTATACCTTGTCAAGCACTCTAAAGCAGATGGAATCAGACTTGCCAAAGAGAGGGAGAAGAAGGAATCCTTGTGAAAATAGGACTGCAATTACCTCTTGTCTGTTTTGCGTTGATGTCAATGCTTTGTCCAAAAGAATAAAGACTGTTGGAATTGGAGAGGGAGGGAGTGAGGGAGGGGTCCGGTAGGGGGAGTCCAGAAGGGGGGAGTATCTCCACTCATGCGGTGAATGACTCACTCATGAGATCACCAGGTGAACTCCTCACTGATGACATCACCAGGTGAACGCCTCATTGATGACATCAGCAGGCATAGCGTTGTGACTTCACCATATGCCAAACTGCGTCGTGGTGACATCACCAGGTGCAGACCTGGATTCTAGCATGCTGCTAGGTTGACCTAGTTATGGGGCAGAGAGTCTGCTGCTGGTGGCCCACTTACCCTCTATATTATCTGAATGGATGTCCGTATATAAACCTCAGAGAATTGTATTTTAATTATTTTTTAAGTTAGAGAGTAAGTAAAGAAATGTGCTATTAAGGAGCAGGTATAGGTTGGACCTTGGATACAGAGACGGGTCATTAAGGAGCAGGTAGGAGGTAGGCAATAAGAAGGGTTATTCAGAAGCAGTTAGGGGTTAGACAGTGAATGCAGAGATGGGTCATTCAGGAGCAGGTAGGGGTTAGACAAATAGGACATTAAGCAGCAGGTAGGGGTTGGACAGTGAATACAGAAACGGGTCATTAAGGAACGGGTCGCGGTTAGTCAAAACAGGCAGGAAACTAACGAGCACAAGAAGGTGCTAGACAGTATAGAGACGGGTCATTAAGGAGCAGGTAGTGGTTAGACAGTATAGAGACTGGTCATTAAGGAGCAGGTAGGGGTTAGACAGTATAGAGACTGGTCATTAAGGAGCAGGTAGGGGTTAGACTACGGAAAAGGGTAATTAAGGAGCAGGTAGGGTTAGATAGTACAGAAACTGGTCCTTTAGGAGCGGTTAGGGGGTAGAGAAATGTCCTTAAGGAGCCCGTAGGCATAGGGGTTTGACTACAGAAGGCTCATTATGGAGCAGGTAGGTCATTAAGGAGCAGTTTGGGGTTAGACTGTACAGAGATGGATCATTAAGGAGCAGGTAGGGGCTCGACTGAATACAGAGACGGATAATCAAGGACCAGTAGGGGTGGACGGTGGATGAACCATTCAAGTTATTGACATATGTAGAAATATAAAGATTGAGGTAGACAGGTGGATGAAGTAGAGCGTTACCTTGGTAACCATGTGTTTATGTCCACCTCCCCACAGCTTTGGCACAAAGAGCCTGTTTCCATGGCTACCGTCCTGGACTTCAAAAAAAAAAAAATGGTATACTGTGTGATCCACTAAGATGATATCGAACCTCTGAGTGTGGTCACATCTGGTTTAGCTACGCTTTGGCAACCCTGTACAAGGTGGACTCACTCTTTTGGTCTCTGAATTTCAGTGGCTAGCTCTCCATTCAATTTCACAATAGCTTTATTTGGATGGAAAATAAACATTGACAACTGCCAATGCAGTCAAAATATTTGGGGAAAATAAATGTCTAATTCTATAAAACATTTTAAAGTGCAGCAGAAAGAGGTGGTTCTCTATTTTGCCTTCTTTCCGTTTGATTCTGTCACTGTCTATACATATTTCTGTCTGTCAATTTCGCTCTATATATTAGAATTTCCGTTTGTCTCACTATATCTCTAGATATTTCTGTATTGAATATATATTTATTTATGTGTCTGTCCCTATCTATCTTTCTGTTTATCTTTCTGTTTGTCTCTGTCCTCCCTATCTATCCATCTATCTCTCTCTCTCTCTCTCTATATATATATATATATATATATATATATATATATATATATATATATATATATATATATATATATATATATATATATATATATATATATATATATATATATATATCTTTCTGTTTGTCTCTGTCACTATCTATCTATATATTTGTCACTTAAAGACAAAGGTGGCTATTGGGAACAAACACACACACACACACACACACACACGCACACTGTCTGTGTGTCTGGGAATCCAGGTGAACCACTGGGTAATAAGAGGTTTGTGGCTTTCCATTGTTGTCATATTTAATACACATGTTCCCTGTCTGCTGCAGTTTTTTATTCTGTTTTATTATGATATAAAGTTCATTATAATAAAATATTCTGTTCAAATTGTAGATAACATACCATACCACACCCTTACCCAATTTTATCCGATTGCATATCGGAAGTCTGATAACGAAAGCAAAGGCAGCATTTGGCTATAAGCACCTATTAATAGTCAGTCGTTGATATTATACTGTATATCAACTACATAAACATGGTAGTATGATGTTGGAGTTGATGCAATATAAACTGACCTAGCCATGGTTAATTTTAATGTTTGTTGGGAGTGTCCAACCATGGTTGATATACCAGTCTACCCAGTGGACTAACCCATCTATCCCTCATTAGTCTGGGTGGACACTCCCACTTGTGATGTCACTAATCAGTAGATTTTGAAAGGAATTTTAACGGTAAATCAACATCACTCCTGTTGATTTAATAGGGACCTAAAAAACCTTTTAACAAAGGTATTTGAGTATTTTAATGTTCGGTACTCTGTAGTTCTGTCCTTGAATCCCGCATCACCCCCTGATTCGATAACATAAAACATTACTTACTCTATGTCTGCACCGCCCCCCCTAATACGTTTGATTAATTACTGGGAATGACTTAATTAATAGCTTATGCACACAGCTAGCCTACTTAGCTGGCCCGCCAACGCTAGATGGATACAAAAGTAGGTCAGCTAACTTGACTGAGGTTAACTAAAATAGGTTGTTGTATAGCTACAGTAGGTGATCAGGTTAACTTCTCAGAAACCTATTTTGTCATTTTAAAGCTAACGTTTATTTTATTATCATATACACCCAGGCACACTTCAGGCAATCAGGTTTTGCGTCGCCGTGCTGGTTGCGTTGTCAACCTGTGCGTGCAGGCGCAATCGGAACTCCAGAGTGATTGGCGGCCAAATTTAGAAGCTTAATTACGAACCGCTGGGCTGCCATGGGAACCGTGGAAGCTTCCTACCGTGAAACACCAGCCCCGACGCTCGTATGCACCAAGGAAACCCATGGCTCAGAAATCAATGAGTTCTAAAGGCCAGCGCTGATCCTGGCTGGCGGAGAACAAAGACAGAGGATGTATAGTTTCATTGTCCGTATAGCGGCATACACGATCTATACCCCACAGGATGCACACATTCACACGCACGCAAACGCACATGCACACACATACAGCTGTGTACCTTGTTGTAGTGATTGCTAATATGTATCGTGAGACTTTTAGTTTGTTTACATTTATGATTCAGCTGCAATATGAAGGACTTGTTGATGGATTTTTAAAGCCAACAATGAAATCACGACCTCGACTGCAGTATTTCACATTGTGACATTGTGAAACGCTGTGCTTGTCTAGCACAGCACATGTCGACGAACTAGCTTGCTTTGGAATAGTTTGTGTTCAGCGTGCATGTGAGAAGACCAATTAATAATTAAAAAAAAAATATATATATATATACCGCATATATATAAAAAATGATTAATGTCTGCACGATAGTTTGCCCACATGTCTGACCCCAGCGTCACGGTGTGGTGAACAGTGGTGAATATTCATATCGGTGTGTGTTTTATGCACACCAGAACTTGTTATTCCTTCCCACCTCCGCACCTCGCCACCTCAGAGGCGAGGACGTGAATGTTCATCCTCATGATCATCATCCTCATCCATTAGGGCCCGCATCAACAATACACGGGTCCCCATGGTAACGAGGCATCTGTTTTATGCCCTTTATTATTATAACTACCAGTATTAGCAGTGCAATTTGCATGAACACCATAGAAGTTATTGACGATTCTGTATTGGGATAATAGAAGTCATTCTTTACACTGCATTAGTGCTATAGCTATCCATAGCGGTAGTTATTGGTACCCGTAACGTCCACAGGTGGAATAGGGATTGTATTTTCAAAGCTGTCTCTGCCATTTGGAAGGGCTGCAAAAGTACCAAAGATTGGTTGCATTGTTTGTTCTTTTTATAAATCCTTGTTTGATGCTCATTGGTTGTTTCAGCTCTTTGCACGTGATTGGTCTAGAACCAACGACCCGATTCCAGCTCATGAGAAGAGTCTGAATCTGACCGTGATGTTTTTAATAATATGCTACGGTGTATTATTAGTTTAGTCTAATTCTAATGTTCTACTCTAATGTTAACCAAAATAGAACATAATAATAATAAGCTAATTCTGGCAAACGTTCATGCCATGACTTTGTTAAATGTTAAGATCTAGAGAAATATTTCTGTAGTTCTGTTTCTCCCCTGCCCGTCCTGTAAGGGAGAAGGTTCAGGAATATCGACCTTTCCAATGTAATGTTAGTCACTTTTGTTTCGTGTCAAAATTGGCCACCAAGCTTTTGCGTAAAATATAACAGGAACCACAGAAGTTTTTTTTAGCCATTCAAATGACCAAATATTTGAATGACTAAAGATAGGATTTTGAAACAAGAGAATAAAACGCCAACATGTTGTCAAAATTCCCTCTCTCTACCTCTCCTCACCAGATGCATGGTGGCCTTTTGAAGCATACTCCTTCATCCTCCACTGCGGCAGCCTCCTCTTCCTCGGACCAAAACAGCAGCAACGCACAAACTACATTACCCACGATCCCGCGGGGCCAGCTGGTCCTGGGCCCCAAGGACCAGCTCCGCCTTCTCAACCCTGTGGGTGCCACAGCAACGACCAATCACATCACGGGCCATGCCTCCCGGCACTCCGGAGGAGGAAGAGGAAGTGATGAAGAGGATGGAGGTGGAGGAAGGGCCGGAGCCCGGGTGAAAAAAAAAAGAAAGAAAAAAGAGAAGCGAGAGAAGGAGAAAGCGGAGAAGGAGGAGAGGGAGAGCAGGAAACCAAAGAAACGACGGGAGGAGAAGGAGAGGGAGAAGGAGGTGGAGACGCCTCCTCCTCCCGGCAGGAGGTGGAAGGAAGGGAGGAAGGCGTCTCAGCGAGTGGAGCTGAAGCGGGCGGCGGAGAGGAAGGACCTCAGCCAGGTGCCCGTCAAGGTGCCCGCGAAGAGAGGGAGAAAGCCCAAGATTAAAATCATCCCTCCGGCCCCACCCCCAGGTATGACCGCACCACACCCATGTTTCATCTGTGCTCATATCGTCTGCCTGAAACCACCCTGCCACTTACTCTTTCATGACCCTTTGAACTGTGCTCTGTTACCACAGCAACGGATGCTGAGGCAGTCCCCATGCCCCTCCCCACCCTGGTGGTGAGCACCAAGGCGGGAGGACACCCCCGAATACAGACCTCCCTGGCCCAGGCCAAGGCCCAGAAACCCAGCCAACCCCCAGCCCACAAGCACCCCCCGGCACCCAGACAGACTCCAACACCCAAGCACTCCCCGGCCAACAAGCACGCCCCAGCAACCAGGCATCTCACGACACCCAGACAGGCGCCAGCACCCAAGCAGACCCCAGCATCGAAACACCCTGCAGCACCTAGAAACCCTCCAGCGCCTAAAAACCCTCCGGCGCCCAAGCAGAGGGGACGCAAGCCAAGGTAAGAGCATGACATGGTTTGACTCTGCCTGTGGCTGGCTGCCTGAATGTCTGACTGACAGAATGTCTTTGTGTGTGTGTGTGTGTGTGTGTGTGTGTGTGTGTGTGTGTGTGTGTGTGTGTGTGTGTGTGTGTGTGTGTGTGAGAGGGAGTCAGGGCTCTTGCTACTTGTTGGAGACTCAGTGTTAAAGAGAGGGGTAGGGGTGGAGAGATAGGGAGGTAGAGAGGGAGTTTCCAAAAAACTCCTGCTGTGTATTTTATTATTTTACTCCTGTTCGCTTTCCACTCTTCCAATTGTGTTGTTTTCTGTCCTCCTACTATAGCTGCATCACGCTTTCTGTCCTCTGCCTCTCTAAACCTTCTGATGATTTGGATGTAAAGTTAGAGAAAACTGGAGGTTCTGCGTTTGAGCCCCAATGTCTGGAGTCTCCCTGTAGGCATCCTAGCACAAGCCGTTCCCTAACCCCAACCTGCTCCTTAGAACCTGTCTCTTTAGAAATAAATCTGCTAAATGGCCAAAGTAAAGATTTTTACTTTGGGTAAATAGTAGGTAAAAAGTCTCATGAGCCATTGAGATGTTTCATATTAAAAACAGATCTGCGCTTGTCTTACTGCCATAATATACAACCAGAAATATCTTTAACTATAACTCCAGTCTGAAAGCAGGCAAGCAAGCTGTTTTGATCTATCAGGTCTTAATCAAACAATCTCTGAGATATGCTTAAACTATCTCTTACTTCAGTGTTTGAAGAAATACTCTCCAACTGTCGCTGAAAACCAAGTTTGAGACACAAAACAGCTGGTTGTTAGTTTACCTGTTGGGTGAATTACATGGATGAATATTTAAATGTGGTTATTAAAACCATTAATTAAGGATGTTTTGCGTCAGTCATCGGTTTGTTGTCTAATCACAGCACTGTTTTTGTATCAACATCCCTTATTTATCCTGACGTGATGTTCATTTTACACACTCAGCTCTTTCTGACGTTTTGATGTTTGTGTTGTAACAGTAATATTGGAAGTTCACTTGTACGTATCTTTAGTTAAATCTTAGATGTCAGTTATTCAATCAGTTATGTAAGGGATAATGTCCCACAGCATTGAGAAGAGCCGGGTAATAAATACTATTATTTTTTATTTATTTCTGCAGGTCATGTTAGGTACGATTTTCTTAGGGGTAGTCTAGTGCATCTGTAATTGCATTATTATTATTGGTTATCTTTGGTTATTTTGTGTGAGCTATAATAGCTTACAGTCTGTATTGTATGTAGTGTTTGCTAGCAGTTTTGATCTTTTTGTCTGATCCTGCTAATCAGGTCTCTTGGAAAAGATGTAGTGAGCTTATAAATGACGATTTGATAAAACATAGATTAGAGTTGGTTAGGAAGTTTTTGTTTTATAAGGTCATAGGTTAAGTTTGTGTTTTTGCTGTGTTTTATAGGGTCTTACGTGAAGTTATTTGTTTTCTGTTTTCTTTGGATCACATGGGAGTTTATCTATCGATGACGGGGCAAAACTAGTAGGTGACAGGAATTACCAAGACTTTTTTTGATGCCATAGACGCATTGTAAAATATGTGTCTCTTTACTGCTATTCCTCCATATTTGTATACATTTTTCTGTCATTTGATTGTCTTTTGTATCAAATATTCTCCAAAACATGGGACTTTTGTCATTAAAACATTTATTGTGTTCGCAAGACACTTTGTTAAGCCTTTGACACTTCTACTGCTAACGGTAAGGTTAAGGCTAATGACTCGGCCAAGGTCGTACTAACGATACAGCTGACCTCGCCCTAATAACTCAGTGAGGCTAACGCTAACAGAACAGCTGACATCATGCTAACGTTAATGACTAAGTGTGTGTGTTGTGCCCCCGATCTCCCAGAGATCCCGGCGT
>NC_082394.1:8658510-8711010 GCF_031168955.1 Gadus macrocephalus
TTTAATAATGTTAACCGACTTCTTACCTGAATTAACATACCTTTTAATACCTTTACCTGCAACTCAACACTGTATTTTTAACGTTGGCATTCAGATATTGAAACAAGCGAAAGAGTGTGTTGTGTTTGCTGTAAATAACTCTGGTAGTAACATCTCTCCTTCTGTCTGTCTGTCTGTCTGTCTGTTAGCCGGATGAGGATTTATTTAATCCAGACTACATAGAAGTAGACAGAATTCTGGAGGTAGCTGTTACCACGGATACTGAGACAGGCGAGGTAGGACATGCATACACACACACACGCACACATTATGTAACCTATTAAGATAACTAAGTATAAAACAGTCACAGTGTATATGGCTCTACATTTGTTCCCAACAAATTAATTAATTGATATAAACAGGAAGTTAATGTGTGTATCAAAAGGACATGACATTGACATATTTACTAACAGGAAGAGACTGTAAACAGGAAGTGACTCAGTACCTGGTGAAGTGGTAAAGTCTATTCTAAACAGGAAATGACTGTACATTAACAGGAAGTCACCCACTACTTGGTCAAGTGGTGCAGTCTGTCCTATGAGGAGGCTACCTGGGAGCTACAGGAGGACCTGGACGCCTCCAAGATCAAAGAGTTTGAGGAGATCCAGAAAATACCTGCTGACCTCCGATACATAGTGAGCACACACACACACACACACACACACACACACACACACACACACACACACACACACACACACACACACACACACACACACACACACTAGGGCTTTGACTTTTTCCCAAAAATCATTTGAAGTTCGTTTGTTTATTAATATTAATATTCGAATATATATTCGAATATTTACTAATAATATTTTGACCATTAAATGTAGTGGTGCAACGGTTCACGGGTTTCCCGTGATCCGTACGGATCAACCATCACGGTTCGGGACGCAAGTGATCCGCGGATCGGCTGATAAAAAAAAAAAATGTTGTGCGTTGACGTGATCAGCGCATGTTTAGAGGACAATTCGGGTATTAACAACATCATCAAGTATCGTAGCGAAATACAGTTTCTGTTGTGTTTTATTTGGCGTTCCGTAAATCCCATTGAACGTAAACCGGAACCGGAACCGGACGTGTTTAGGTTTGGTTGTAGTCTTTTCGCTCGGTTCGCCGTATCAACAGTAGGGCTAGAACCGAGCGAAAAGACTTCAACCAACCCCCTTGCAATGAGCAATGAGTCTCCCAACCGAAATCAATGGATTTACAAAATGCCAAATAAAACACCACAGAAACTGTATTTCGCTACCAAACTAAAAAAAAGAAGATACGGATTTCTGCATTGCCTTGGGAGAGTGTAGACTCTAAACTCTCCCCAGGAAATGCAGACATCCTGAATTGTAAATCCAGGATTAGGGATTATTTACCATCCTATCCATGTTAAAAAGAAGAAGGAATAATGCCTCAGATTGCACATTTTTTAAATATTGACCATGCTTAAAGGAAGCAGGATTATTAACTAATTTGTCACTTTATTTTGTTTTTACACAGTTGAAGATTTTATTTAACCGTTCCAACGGTTTATTAGGTTTCTAATAAATTGCTGTCTAATCAATGCTTCATTCACTGCCTCTTCCGTGGTCATTACAATATTATGAATAGACTGCGTCGGGTTCTCCGACGCAGGGGACAAAGCCCTAACACACACACTTTCACATCATTTTGGTGGGTGCTTCTAAGAAAAATATGAATTATTAAAAGTCATTTTTAGCTCTGCAAACACGTGGACACAAACCTGCACGCACAAGAGTTGTCAATGGACTGCATTTATAAAGCACTTTTTGCGACCTGAGGCCTTCAGAAGCACTTTGCGATTATTGGCTCAAATTCACCCATTCATACCCACATTCTCACATCGACAGTGGTGTCAGTCATGCAAGGCCACAGCCAGCTCGTCTGAAGCAGTTAGGTTACCAGTCTTGCTCAGGGACACCTCCGCACACAAACCTGCTCTACCTCACAAGCAACTATCTGACTGCACATCCCGACTGTGTGTGCGTGTGTTTGCTACGTGTTTGGCCTCGTTGTGGAAGTCTGAAAGCGAAGCATTTCCCGATCAGTGTCCAGTGCTGGTGGCTGTATTGATGTTCCCCTGACCCTGCCCTGTGTAGGAGCGACCCCTCCCTGATAAGTGGCAGAAGCTGGAGCACTCCAAAGACTACCGCGGGGCCAACCAGCTCCGAGAATACCAGCTGGAGGGCATGAACTGGCTGCTCTTCAACTGGTACCATCGGTACGGCTACACACATGCATGTACCCATGCACGCACGCAAGGACTGATTCATTTAGTCGGCATTCATATACATTTGCGCACCCTAGGTCATCGAGATAGCTCGTCTCTGTTCTCTCTCTCTCTCTCTCTTTGGAGAGAGAGAGAGAGGCATGACAAAAACACATTTGCATATTCCCAAAGTATGACAATATTATGTAGAAAACAGTGAATAAAATGAAACCAGAAATAAAGCGACGGTGAAGAAAATAGCGACACCAATGAGATGAATGAACACACAGACACAATCAAATCAGAATGCTGTCTCACAGTTGTACATGTTTTTCATCTCGTTCTGATCCCAACAGGAAGAACTGCATCCTGGCCGACGAGATGGGTCTGGGGAAGACCATCCAGTCCATCACCTTCCTGTACGAGATGTTCAGCCTGGGCATCCGCGGGCCCTTCCTGGTCATTGCACCCCTCTCCACCATCACCAACTGGGAGCGGGAGTTCCGCACGTGGACCCCCCTCAACGCCATCGTCTACCACGGCTCCCAGATCAGCCGGCAGATGATCCTGCAGTACGAGATGTTCTACCGAGACCCCCAGGTAGAGAGCCAAAGAGATGTATAGAAGGGAGGGGAGGGAAGAGGAGAGAGAGAGAGACCCCCAGATAGAGACACAGAGGTTTAGTGGGGGGGAGAGAGCGAGAGAGAGAGACCCCCAGATAGAGACATAGAGGTTTAGTGGGGGGGAGAGAGCGAGAGAGAGAGACCCCCAGATAGAGACATAGAGGTTTAGTGGGGGGGAGAGAGCGAGAGAGAGAGACCCCCAGATAGAGACATAGAGGTTTAGTGGGGGGGAGAGAGCGAGAGAGAGAGACCCCCAGATAGACATAGAGGTTTAGTGGGGGGGAAAGAGCGAGAGAGAGAGACCCCCAGATAGAGACACAGAGGTGCAGTGGGGGGAGAGCGAGAGAGAGAGACCCCCAGATAGAGACACAGAGGTGCAGTGGGGGGAGAGCGAGAGAGAGAGAGACCCCCAGGGGGAGAGACATTGCAGAGGTAAAGTCTGGAGAGAGGGAAGGAGAAAGAGACCCCCAGGCAGGGAGTGGTCATTCATCACCGTTGCATTATTGCGTTCTGCTATTTGCACACACCTTAACGGTCTCTTCTCTCTCCTCTCCCAGGGGAACTCTATCCCAGGGGTGCTGAAGTTCCACGGGGTGATCACCACCTTCGAGATGATCATGGCCGACTGCCCCGAGCTGAAGAAGCTCCACTGGCGCTGCGTGGTCATCGACGAGGCCCACCGCCTCAAGAACCGCAACTGTAAGCTGCTGGAGGGCCTGAAGATGATGAACCTGGTGCGTAGCCCCCCGCTCGGTCACAATACACAAACACACGCACATCTCTGTGCTCTGTTAGATGATGGTGTGCTTGAGGAGGAGATGAGATCCCCTCTGGTAGTCCCACACCAGGGGAAGTCACTTGGTACTGCAGCTCAAGAGTGTAAAGGATAAAGTGTGTGTGTGTGTGTGTGTGTGTGTGTGTGTGTGTGTGTGTGTGTGTGTGTGTTCCGAGCGAACAGCATGTGATCATTGGCTAGTGGTTCTAAGCTGTCTTCCAGAGGTAACAGATCCTGTCGCTTGCTTTGCTATAGGAACACAAGGTTCTGCTGACCGGCACTCCTCTGCAGAACTCTGTGGAGGAGCTGTTCAGTCTGCTGAACTTCCTGGAGCCGCTGCAGTTCCCCTCAGAGAGCACCTTCCTGGAGGAGTTTGGGGACCTGAAGACAGAGGAGCAGGTCTGTCCTCCCCTAGATTATATATAAAGTGTATGAAGACTTTTATGTTTGCTTTAGCGTTCTGCTAAATCTTAAATACATTGCACATGCTTTTTTAACTATGCCTTTATTTTCTATCTATTTTTGTTTTAATACTCTACAATGCCTTTGTTTTTTACTTTGCCTATGTTTTCTTTTACTTATTTATTATTTTCTATTATTGTTTGACGTTGTTTCTATGTGAAGCACTTTGAGTCTGCCTCGTGTATGAAAAGTGCTATATAAATAAAGTTGCCTTGCCTTGACTATGAGGACCATATCAATACAGAACATGATGTCTCTTCATACCAATCTCCTCCCCTCCCCAATCTCTTTCACCTCCCTCACCTCATCGTCTCCTCTCAGGTGAAGAAGCTACAGGCTATCTTGAAGCCCATGATGTTGAGGAGGCTGAAGGATGATGTAGAGAAGAACCTGGCACCTAAAGAAGAGACCATCATAGAGGTAGCTATCTGTTTTATCTGCCTGACTGATGTGAGGACGAGATGAGAAGTCCTGGAATATTGCCTTATTATTTATGTGTGTGTGTGTGAGTGAGATAAGGTGTGTTGGATTTGTGTGTGTATATATATGATGAGGTGCGCTGTGTGTGTGCATTATGTAAGTGACATTGGTGTGTACGTTTGTGCATTCTGTGTGCCAACATTTATGTGATGTGTGTTTGCACATTATATCAAATTTATTGATAAGATGCAGTCCTAACCTCTCTGGGTGATTGACATAAAGTGGAGTACTACATCTATCCTTGGAGGCTGGTTGCCAGCGTGTGTAACAGCCGGTGTGTTGCGGTGCTGCCCCCTGCAGGTCGAGCTGACCAATATGCAGAAGAAATACTACCGGGCCATCCTGGAGAAGAACTTCTCCTTCTTGTCTAAAGGTGCCAACCAGCACAACATGCCCAACCTCATCAACACCATGATGGAGCTACGCAAGTGCTGCAACCACCCCTACCTCATCACAGGTACACACACACACACACACACACACACACCCTGGCCTCTCAGGTACAAGCACAAACACCCCTAGCTCATCATAGGTACACACACACACACACACACACACACACACACACACACACACACACTTCTCCTTCCCTCTTTCTATCCTTCTCCATCCTTCTCTCTCATTCTCTGTCTCCTTCCCTCACTGTTGCTCTCCTTCCCTCTATCCCCTCGCTCTCCTCCTTCCCTCTCTCTATCATTTTCGCTCCTTTTCCCTCCTTCTCTGTCTCCTTCCCTCACTGTTACTCTCCTTCCCTGCATCCCTCTCTCTCTCACCTCCTTCCCTCTTCTGCTCTCTATCCTCCTCTCTCTTTCTCGCTCCACTCCTTCCAATTCTGTATTTGTTTTTTGTTTATGCTGCTGCCTGTCTCTGCCTGAAAAATGTATTCTGAAACTCAACGGGGATCTCCTGGTTGAATACTTGTTCAATGGATCTCCTCCCCTCCAGGAGCGGAGGAGAAGATCCTGGACAGCTTCAGGAAGAGCCACAGCCCGGATGCGTGGGACTTCCAGCTGCAGGCCATGATCCAGGGTGCGGGGAAGCTGGTGCTGATAGACAAGCTGCTGCCCAAGCTGCTGGCCGGGGGGCACAAGGTGCTCGTCTTCTCCCAGATGGTCCGCTGCCTCGACATCCTGGAGGACTACCTCATCCAGAGACGGTGGGCTCCCTAGAACAGAGCGTACTAAGCACTAGCCTCATCCAGAGACGGTGGAAAACTAGCGCAGAGCTAATGAAGCACTAGCCTCATCCAGAGACGGTGGAAAACTAGCGCAGAGCTAATTAAGCACTAGCCTCATCCAGTGACGGCGGAAAACTAGCGCAGAGCTAATTAAGCACTAGTCTCATCCAGAGACGGTTAGCTAACCAGCAAAGAATTAACTAAGTCCTAGCTTCATCCAGCAAAGTTGACTGGCTAAATAAACAGTAGCCTCATATGTATGGAGAAAAGGGAAGGTAGAGAGGGAGAGGGGAGGGCGGGAGAGATGCAGATTGAAGGAGAGACCGAAAGCGAGAGAGAGTTGGGGCGGTGGAGGAAAAGAGAAAAGTTGTGTATGTCAGCGTATTGCTTGGCAACGTTTTCTAATGACTTTATTCATCCATCTGGAAAGGGAGCACATAGTGTTCTTGACTCGACTGAGTGAGTGTGTGTGTGTGTCCCTACTGAATTAAGTTTAACATTGACCGTGGTCACGGGAATACAAAGGTCTCTCCTTTGCTTTAGAACCTGTTGAGTCGAGAACGTTCTTCCTCTGCTGGCCTGGTACTGAAACCTCCCCTGCTCTTCCTCAGCTACACGTACGAGCGCATCGACGGGCGCGTGCGTGGGAACCTCCGGCAGGCGGCCATCGATCGCTTCTCCCGGCCCGACTCGGACCGCTTTGTGTTCCTGCTGTGCACGCGGGCGGGGGGGCTGGGAATCAACCTCACCGCCGCGGACACCTGCATCATCTTCGACTCCGACTGGAACCCCCAGAACGACCTGCAGGTACACACACACGCACACACATGCCCGCACGCACGCACGCACGCACGCACGCACGCACGCACGCGCACACACACTGTAATACAGACACACACGCAGACCAGAACCGCATGCAGCTTCATCTCATCAAGCCCTTTTCAGTGTAAGTGTTTGAACTTCCCGTGTTGGCTCCACCCCCTCCCACCAGGCTCAGGCGCGCTGCCACCGGATTGGCCAGTCGAAGGCGGTGAAGGTGTATCGACTGATCACCAGGAACTCGTATGAGAGGGAGATGTTTGATAAGGCCAGCCTGAAGCTGGGTCTGGACAAGGCTGTTCTCCAGGACATCAACCGCAAAGGCAGCGTCAACGGGGTACATCATATCATAATATGCATGTTACATTATGCATACGATTTATTATATTGGGGGGAACAGTGCAGTTAGCACTGCTGCTGGACAGCAAGAAGGTTTCAAATCCAGGGTCGATCTTTCTTTGAAAAAGTGAAAAGCCGGTGAAAAAATGCTTAACGCTCGTATACTATACATGATGATAAAGTTTAAAGTCGCGATGTTTTAAGACTAAGCCTGC
The DNA here is from genome assembly GCF_031168955.1 of Gadus macrocephalus. Classification (NCBI taxonomy): domain Eukaryota; kingdom Metazoa; phylum Chordata; class Actinopteri; order Gadiformes; family Gadidae; genus Gadus; species Gadus macrocephalus. Next base: position 8,665,667 of record NC_082394.1, read on the forward strand.
GTCACAGACCGCTCCGTCCTTTCCTGTAAGCGTATGGCGACTGTGTGATTATTGACTGTAAGGCCTGCGTGTATCAAGACGCAGCAGTTGTCTAAGCTGGAGGTGGAGGACCTGCTGAGGAAGGGTGCGTACGGAGCCCTGATGGACGACGAGGACGAGGGCTCCAAGTTCTGTGAGGAAGACATCGACCAGATCCTCCAGAGGAGAACCCAGACCATCACCATCGAGTCTGAGGGCAAGGGCTCCACCTTCGCCAAGGTACCCTTCAGTCCCACGCCTCGGCGACCATCGTCTCGGCTATGGGCTTCGTTACTGCCGTCTCCTTAAAAGGGATCAGTCGCCCTCTGCTATGCTTTAGTATAAGACGGCTTCATATTTGTGGTTTGAAAATAAAAAGGCGGTTTACAAAATCCACTCTGCTGATAAATGTACGAAAAAATGTGTTCATTGATGTGATTGGTCTTTTTTTTATGTATATCTATAACTATATATTTTAGTCTTTTCACAACATTTGTATTGAGCAGTCCTTCCTTAAATTAGAAAATAGCCCAGTGTGATGTTTCGTTGACATCTAATTGCACTATTAAAACCTCAGAATTACCACCTCTTTCCTTCTATAGCAATTAAAGGGGAGTCGTACAATAATTAAAAACTCTTTAACTACCAGACACCAATAATCACGGCTGGTTGGATCGTCCACTCGGCTGTAATGAAATCCCAGAGGAGCGATCATATTCCGCCTATGTTCTGTTCTATTTACCTGTTGTGACTTGGCAATATGTCAGGTGTAAGCTACCAGAAGTAGGATGCACTCTGATAACAGGTGGTTTGATCTCTCCTCCCCTCGGCCCACATGCCTACAGGCCAGTTTTGTGTCTTCTGGGAACAGGACAGACATCTCCCTTGACGACCCCAACTTCTGGGCCAAGTGGGCCAAGATTGCGGAGTTGGAGATAGACTCCAAATCAGAGAAGGTAGGGGAGAATACATTCCTCACTTCTCTTCCTTCTCTTCTGTCTCTTTTGTGCTTGCATCTGCTTTATTTGATTTCAATTGACCCCATATTCTATATATTGTCTCTCCCTCACTCTCATTCTTTCTTAAGCTATCTCTCTACCTATCTCTTCCAACCTCTCATTGTTCCTCTCACTGCTCTCCCTTTCTCACTCACTCACTCTCACTCCTTCTCTCTACCTCACCCTCTCACTCAATTCTCCTCTTCCCCACCCCCCCTACAACTTTCTCTCTCACGGTTCCTCTCCCTCTCTCTCTCTCTCTCTCTTTCTCTTCTCTCTCTCACCAACTCTCTTCCCACCCCTTGCTCTATTTCCCCGCACCCTTTTAATTTGCCTACCCCTCTCTCTCCCCCTCTCTCTCCCCCTCCCCAAGGAGTCCCTGGTCATCGACACCCCGCGGGTGAGGAAGCAGACCCGCCACTACAACTCGTTTGAGGACGACGAGCTGATGGAGTTCTCTGAGCTGGACAGCGACTCGGAGGAACGCCCCAGTCGCTCGCGCCGGCTGGGCGAACGAGCGCGGCGCTACCTCCGCGCCGAGTGCTTCCGGGTCGAGAAGAATCTGCTCATCTTCGGGTAGGCACACCTCGACCCCCACATGACCCCAGGGGTTCATTCGCTCCATGGTGGGAGGTGAAAAGCTGGACTGAACGGTCTACAAGCTAGGCTAAGAGCTGGATTGAATTTAGCTTGGAGCTAGTTCACGGAAAAGACTGGGCTAAGAGCTAGGCTAAGAGCTATATAACTCCCGAAAGCAATGTTGTGTATCATGGTGATGGTCGGAGCTACTTTCGTTTTTCTTTGTGGTACCTTTGGGGGTGTACGGTCGTGGCATGCGCTCGCTGGCGTCGATGGTACCGCCAGCAGCAGGCAGCAGTCTCACCTCAGTTGTCCATGACAACCATCTGCAGCGCAGTGGCAATATTGAGATGCAGGTGTCAATATGAGGCAGACCTGCTCACAGCCCATAATAACTCTTAGCACTTCAGTTGTGTAGTACTGCCCTGTAGGTCAATGGAGGTATCCAATGTTTTGATTGGATAATAATTAGAGCTGTCAGTTAAACGCGTTATTAACGGCGTTAACGCAAACCAGTTTTAACGGCGTTAAAAAACGGCGTTTTTTTTTTTTCTTTGGCTCAAAACAAAGAAGCAGTAGCCTGACTGCTATGTTCAAATGACATTTGTTCAAAGCAGTCGTTTAATTGCACTATAGGCTCTTTTTTTGTATCGTCCTGTTTTGATCAGTATATGCCAATGTTGTTATCAATAAAAAATCATTTGCACAAGACAAGCCGATGCACTTCACCATGTTGATAAGAGAATTAAAATGAGAAGAATTATGGGACAAAAAAATCAAGGGATATTTAGCATAGAAAAATAATTTGCGATTAATCGCGAGTTAACTATGACATTAATGCGATTAATCACGATTAAATATTTTAATCGCTTGACAGCTCTAATAATAATAAATGCGGCCTACTGGTAACAGCTTGTTCAATACATGTGTGACTATTAACACTGTTTTGGGCAATGTTTGAATATATAATGTCTCTCTTCCTCCATGTATCTCCCTCTCCCCCTCTCTCCTTCCCCTCTCTCCCCCCCAGTTGGGGGAGGTGGAAGGACATCTTGAACCACGGTCGGTTTAAGTGGCACCTGACAGAGAATGACATGGAGGCTGTCTGCAGGTAAGAGGACAGACCTGTGTAATACTGTGTGTGGGACACTTAGTTGTTGATGTTTGGTGTGCGTGACAATGATGTTGCTGGTGTGTGTGTGTGTGTGATACTAATGTTGTTTTTGTGTGTGTGTGTGTGTGTGTGTGTGTTACTGAAATGGTTGACTATATATTCATAAGGTTGTTGATGGTCAGGTTGTATGTTTATTGGGCTCTGTTTGAGACAGTGTTGTGTGTCTAACTAATATTGTGTATTTGTGTGTTAAAGGGCTCTACTGGTGTACTGCCTGAGACACTACAAAGGAGACGACAAGATCAAGAGCTTCATCTGGGACCTCATCACCCCCAGCAAGGAGGGCCAGGACCAGGCCTTGATGAACCACTCTGGTTAGCCTGGCTCCTATTCCTAACCCCTAACCCTAACCCCTCAGCCCCAAGCTAAACCACTCTGTTTAGCCTAGCCCCTAACCCTAACCCCTCAGCCCCAAGCTAAACCACTCTGTTTAGCCTAGCCCCTAACCCTAACCCCTTGGCCCCCGTCAGCTCAACTACTCTGTTACGCCTATTTCCTAACCCTAACCAACTCTGGTTAGCGTAGCTTCTTATAAGCATCTCACTTAATTGAACCATTCCTAACCACTGTCAAGATGGTTGGCATCTGCATAGCTTCCCATGTGCCTGTGGTGCTGATTGTTAATTCTCTATTTTTAACATGGGTATGAACTATGTCGGTGACATTGAGTAACACTTCAATCAAATTCCATTGATGATCATTGAAGGTCTGTCGGTGCCAGTCCCTCGCGGCCGGAAGGGCAAGAAGCTGAAGAACCAGCTGAACGCCCCTGAGGTGAAGAGCGCTGATTGGCTGGTCCACTGCAACCCCGAGGTGGTCCTTCAGGACGACAGCTACAAGAAACACCTCAAACAGCACTGCAACAAGTCAGTACCGGTGGCACCACATTACACAGCTGAACCAACCTAACAAGCCCTGCATGACGCTGGATGGATACTGATCCTCCCTTCCTTCCTTCCTTCCTTCCTTGTTTCCTTCCTCTCCTCCCAGGGTTCTGCTGAGGGTGCGGATGTTGTACTACCTAAAGGTGGAGGTGCTCGGAGAAGCGGCCAATCAGGCTCTGGAGGGAATCCCTGCCAGGTATGCAAGCCCCCCCTGCTTTAGTTGGCACACCTGGTAGAGGAGGTGCGCAGACCCACCTGTTTTAGACGGCGCACCTGCTGTGGACGCTGTGTATGAGTCGAGTGTCGTTGTGTTGTCAGTAAGCTGGAGGTGGCTCTCCCGGACATCGACTACATCGAGATCCCGGCTGGCTGGTGGGACAGAGAGGCAGACAAGTCCCTCCTCATAGGAGTACACAAACACGGTAACCGCTGTTCCTATGGCAATCGAATGGTTTCAACGTTAACACCGAATAGTTTAGACCTGAACACCGTAACTATGGCTGCTACAGCGGTTTAGACACAAACGGTAACCATTGCGTAAAAGGGTTTGATAGAACCACTGTAACTATGACAACTAACGTGTGTGTGTGTGTGTGTGTGTGTGTGTGTGTGTGTGTGTGTGTGTGTGTGTGTGTGTGTGTGTGTGTGTGTGTGTGTGTGTGTGTGTGTGTGTGTGCGCGCGTGTGTGCGTGCTCCAGGCTACGAGCGCTACATGGCTATGCGTGCGGACCCTGAGCTGTGCTTCCTGGAGAGGGTGGGCATGCCTGACGCTATGGCGCTATCCGCAGAACACACCGCCGGGGAGGGAGGGGCCGAGGCCGCAGACAGGTAGAGCACACACACACACACACACACACACACACACACACACACAGACAGACAGACAGACAGACAGACAGACAGACAGACAGACAGACAGACAGACAGACAGACAGACAGACAGACAGACAGACAGACAGACAGACAGACAGACAGACAGACAGACAGACAGACAGACAGACATTTTGGGTTTTCCAGTTTCAATGATCATTTGTCTCTTTCATATTCCCTACCTTCTACCCAAGGTGCTTGTTTGTTGTGTGAGCTTAAAGGCCTACTCCTTTCTTCCTTTTCTATTCTCCACCTCTTCTCTTGCTCTTTCCTCCCTTCCTCTCCTCTATTCTTTTCTCTCCTTCTCTTCTCCTGCTCTTCCCTCCTCTTCTCCTCTTCCATTCTCCTCTTCCCTCATCTACTTGTCTCCCCTCTTCTCACCTCCTCTCCTATTCTCTAATCATCCTCTTCTTCCTCTTCTCCCCCTTTGCAGTGTGTGTAAGAGCGAGGAGATGAAGGATGAGACGGAGTTGAAGGATGAAACGGAGATGAAGGATGAGACGGAGATCAAGCCTGACGGAGGAGAAGAGAGGGAGGAGAGGGAAGAGGTTGAGCAGAGGGAAGAGGGGGAGCAGAGAGAAGAGGGGGAGCAGAAGGAGGAGAGGGAAGGGGGGGAGCAGAAGGAAGAGGGGGAGCAGAGGCAGGAGAGGGAAGTGGAAGAACCAAGGGAAGATGAACCAAGGGAAGATGAGGAGGAGAGAGAGGAGGGCAACAAGGTGAGAACCAGCATGCCCGCGGACTAACTGTCACTCAAATACACTCACTCTGTTCATCCATCACTCACACACTCACTCCATTTAGCTCCATCACCCTCACACTCTGTCAATTTATCTCCATCACTCTCACAAAGACTCACTGCATTCATCCATCACTCTCCCACACCCACGCCATTTCTCTCATTCACTCTCACACACTTTCCATTTATCTCCATCACTGTCACACACTTTCCATTTAACTCTTTCACTCTCACACACTGTCCATTTATCTCCATCACTCTTGCTTTCATCATCTTTGTCTCTCTCTTCAATAAAGGTATTCATGTTTGCACTTCATTTGGGGACCATAAACTGGTGACTGATATCCCAGTGTTTAGCTGTAGATGTGAATCAGAGAACGTGAGAGTGAACACATTACACCATGTCCTGTAGGGGGAGGCCAGCAGCAGCACGCTGGTGAAGCCTGACGACGCCACGGCACCAGGTGAGACTCACGGGGTCAGAGGTCAGCCTCCACACTGTGACCTCCTTGTTATTGATGTCTTAATGTGTTATTTGAGGTATACATTCATTAGCGTGTTGGTGTTATTAGTTTGCTGTGTTGTACAGGTGTGTTTGTGCTGATGTGCTGTCTCCATGGTTACCAGCTGATTCCGAGTCGGCCGGCGAGCCGGGGGTCCTGGACGAAGCCCCGGCGGTCACCATGACAACAGCTGCCCCCCTGCCCCCTCCCCTCATTACGGACACTATGGCGACAGCGTTGGTAATGGCAACGCCTGGGACAGGAAGTGGGACAGGAAGTGGGGTGGCGGAACTGCAACTGGTGCAGGCTGGTCCCCGCCCCCCCACATGGCCCGCTGGCCCCGCCCTCACGGCCCGGCTGCGGCGCTTGGTCGCCGCCTACCAGCGCTTCACGCTGCGCCGCGAACCCCTCCCCCTCCGCCCCGACTACCTGATGCACGACGGCCTGGTCGGCATGACGATGGGAGGGGGTGGGCTCCAGCAGCAGCAGCATCACCAACAACAACAACATCAGCAACAACAACAACAACAACAGCACCAACAATTCCTCCATCAGCACACCCATCACTCCCACCATGGTGGGGCTGGGGGCCCGTTGGCGTGGCAACTTGGGGAGGAGCTGCGGCGGTGTTCCGTGGTCGCCACGGAGACGGACCCACTCTTTCTGGAGTGGCAGCGGAGGTAACCAATCAGAACTCGTCTTTGTTTGATCAATGTGGATGTCGGAGGGACTTTCTCAAAGACCTTTGATTAAAAAATGTTAAAAAGTGTGGGGTCTTTTTGTAGGTGGACGCGGCGCGAACAGGCGGACTTCTACCGCACAGTGTCGTCGTTCGGCGTGGTGTACGACCCCGAGAGGAAGGCGTTTGATTGGTCAACGTTCCGGGCGCTGGCACGGCTGGAGAGGAAGACGGACCAGAGCCTGGAGAGATACTTCAGCTCCTTCGTCAACATGTGCAGGACCGCCTGCAGACTGCCGCCCAGGAAGGACGAAGGTGAAAGCCAGCAAACTGCTATAGACAGACAGACAGACAGACAGACAGACACAATGTATCTTCTCCATTTTCTCATTTCATGTTGAAGCTGTTCTTTAATTCTATTGTTGCAGACATCCACACACATCTCTCTGTTTCTCTTTCCTGTGCCTCTCTACTGACTGTTTCCATGTCTTTCGCCCAGGCCTGATGGATGCGGCAGTGTTTGTGGAGCCGCTGACAGAGGAGAGAGCAGCAAGGACACTGTACCGCATTGAACTGCTCCGCAAAATCAGAGAACAGGTAAGGTCGAGTCCGGTGTGTTAGAGAACAGAGAGGTCTGGTCAGGTGTGTTAGAGAACAGGTAAGGTCGAGTCCGGTGTGTTAGACAACAGAGAGGTCTGCTCAGGTGTGTTAGAGAACAGAGAGGTCTGGTCAGGTGTGTTAGAGAACAGGTAAGGTCGAGTCCGGTGTGTTAGACAACAGAGAGGTCTGCTCAGGTGTGTTAGAGAACAGAGAGGTCTGGTCAGGTGTGTTAGAGAACAGAGAGGTCTGGTCAGGTGTGTTAGAGAACAGAGAGGTCTGGTCAGGTGTGTTAGAGAACAGAGAGGTCTGGTCAGGTGTGTTAGAGAACAGAGAGGTCTGGTCAGGTGTGTTAGAGAACAGGTAAGGTCGGGTGGTCTTTGTATAAAGCATCCACTCAATGACTCTATAATCACAGTGCTATACCAATAGGCATAGTACCACTGACAGTAGTACATGCATACTACGAATACTTAATTTTTACGTTAATACACAAATAATGTTACTGCTGCTAACAGTGCATGGTTAATGTAGTAATATGCCCCCCCGTCCCCAGGTCCTGCGCCACCCGCTGCTGTCCGCCCGCCTCCAGCTGTGCCGGCCGTCTCTCTACCTCCCCGTGTGGTGGGAGGGCGGGAAGCACGACCGGGACCTGCTGATCGGGGCGGCCCGCCACGGCCTCAGCCGCACCGACTACTTCATCCTCAACGACCCCCAGCTCACCTTCCTGGACGCCCACCGCAACTACGTCCAGAAGGAGAGCCAGGCGGCCGTCCTCGCGGGCTACGGCCCCCACCACCACCTCCACGCCGCGGCCCAGCACCACCACCACCACCACCACCACCACCACCCCGCCGCCGCCGTCTCCTCCTCCTCCTCCTCCACGTCCTCCTCCTCGGCCCACCCGCAGCTGCCGCACCCCCACTGCTGCCTCTACGACTCGGGGCTGGGCTGCCACTCGCCCCAGCCCCCGGAGTACCCCCACCCCCACTCCACGCCGCCGCCGGTGCCCTCCCACCCCCACCACCACCACCCCCACCCCCACCTCCACCCGGCGAACCCCGACGGGGCCCAGGGCTCGGCCTCCCCCGGCCTGGCCATGGTGTCCGGACCCCGGGCGGACTTCCTGGACTGCCCCCCGCTGGACGACGGGCTGGAGCTGGGCTCGCTGTCGGCCGACGCCCTGCACGGGGGCAAGGCCTCCAAGGAAGCCCTCAACGGCTTCCCCTTCAACTCGGCCGCCGGGGGGCAGAGCATGCTCAACTCGTACGGGTTGGGGGGCCCGGGCCTGGGCTCCAAGCTGCGCAGTGACGTGCTGGTGGGCCAGCAGGGCTCCTCGGAGGAGACGGGCCTGATGGCTCCATCGGTGGAGCTGGACAGACTGCAGGTGACTCATTTGGTACAATGACCCAAGCGATTAATTGTATGTGTCGCACGTTGTATACATGAAAACGCATCACTCCCGTCATTGAGAATCGTCCTCCACCTCAAATCATGTCATGATGATATTGTTATTATTTCATTTTATTTACATATTTTTTTTGTGCAATCACACGTCGCAGCACTTTCAAACTCACTCGTCTGTTCCTCCGTCCATCCGTATATTCGTCTACCATTTGACCATCCTTATATGCATCCATTAATCTTCCATGGATCTGTCCATCGATCCGCAATGGATCTCCAACCCCCCATTTATCATCCATCCATCTCTATAAGTCCATAACCATCCATCCATCCTGCACCAGCCATTTACTCCCCATGGTCTAACCCCTGACTGGCCCCTCCTCCCCCCCCAGGCTCCCTGGGACGGGACGGACCACTCCAGCCCGGCCCACCACATGTTCAACGAGGCAGACCCCATCCTGGGCCCCCCTACACTGGAGCCGGGCTTCCTGGAGGAGGACGAGGAGGAGGCGCAGGGGCCCGACCCAGGGGGTGAGGAAGGAGGGACTCTGGAGGAGTGCCTGGGCCTCCCGCCCCCGTCCTCCTCCCACCCCTCGGCCGAGGACGCCGGGGAGCCGCTGTCCTCCAGCTACATGCTCTTTAAGGTCAGTCCCACCTGTAGTCCCACCTGTAGTCTCACCTGTAGTCTCACCTGTAGTCCCACCTGTAGTCCCACCTGTAGTCCCACCTGTAGTCCCACCTGTAGTCCCACCTGTAGTCCCACCTGTAGTCCAACCTGTAGTCCCACCTGTAGTCCAACCTGTAGTCTCACCTGTAGTCCCACCTGTAGTCCCACCTGTAGTCCCACCTGTAGTCCCACCTGTAGTCCCACCTGTAGTCCCACCTGTAGTCCAACCTGAAGCCTGTCTTATTGTCCGAGTTGTAGTTCCACCTCTAGTCCAAATTGTAGTCCAACTTGAAGCCTGATTTATTGTCCTGGTGGTAGTCCCTCCCTCTAGCCGAACTTGTAGTCCCTGTAGTCCAACTTGTAGCCTGACTCAGTCCAACATCCAGTCCAACTTGTAGCCCAGTCTTTAGGCCAACTTGTAACTCAACATGGGGTCCAACCTGTAGCCCAACCTCAAGCCAACTTGTATTTAACTGATCTTCTTAGGGTTATTGGTTATGTTTTGATCACATGTCAAAGTGATTCTGTATTTAATATGTGTCTATTGACCAGGACTTTCTGTATATAATTGACCAGGTGTCTCCATATCTAATTGACCATATGTTTCTCTATCTAATTGACCAGTTTTTTTTCTGTACTTCATCTACACAGGGGTTTCTATATTTTATTGACCACGTGTTGGGTTTATTTATTTCCATCCAGGATATCGGTGTGAGTGAAGAAGCCAGCGCTGACCACACCGACCTCTCAACCAGCCCCCCTCCACCCTACGTCCCGCCTCCCCCGCTCTCCCTCTCTGACATCACCGCCCCTGATCCTCACGATAGGCTAGGCCACTCTGATGTCACAGAGCCCCTAGCCAATCATGACGAGGATGAAGGATCCCGGCAGACAGGGAGTGGAGTGTTTGAATTTGATGACAAGGAGGAGGTGGAGGAGATGGATACGGACGACCTGGAGCGGAACTTGGACCCAACAGAGGACCAGGTGCTGGGACACGGAGAGTCCAGCACACACCAAGGTGGGTCACCCAGAGTTAGTGGTCTCAGTTTGGACATTTGTCATTCTAGGAGATACTTTATCCATTCATTGGGGCTGAGGAATGCAACACTAGACTAAGTTTAACTGCTACCACTCTACAATCTACAATCTGTTTTTTATTTTATTTATTTATTATTCATCAGACGGACTTTACCTTATAACCTCTTACATACAAATATTTATTTGTTGCTTTGGAAAGGATAAAAGGGTTTATCCTTACCATAAGGCTTGTGGTTTTATTATGGTAGCTAGTCACACATAGTATTACATCAAATGATGTCAGACTGATATCTCATTATTATTTTACATAACCATCGTAAGAAGGAAAAGCTGTTGTGCGTTCCTGACTTCTCCTTTGTCTCTGCAGCTGACGACCATAGTCTAGGTCTTCTGGACGGACCCTCCCTGGTAGGGGGCCCTATCATCGCCATGACCCCAGAACCAGACATGGAAGCCGGGGAGGAAGACAGCATGGAGACCCCACCCCAACCATCTCCTGACCTCCTGGAGCCACCTTGTTCCGGGGAGGACCTGGAGAACATGGCCCAGGAGGAGCTCGGCTCCCTGGGGAGGCTGGAGCTGAAGACAGCGGGCGACCCAATGGAGGAAGAGGAGAAGCAGGGGGAGGACGTGTTGGATGGACTGGGGCTTGGTCACAGAATCGAACAGAACGGAATGGATGGATGTTCACAGGACATTCCGTCAGCGGACCTCCCACTCATGGAAGGAATGCCAGAAGGTTCTAGTGCAGAAAGGACTCCCATGACCCCAGAAGTTCCGGACGACGATAACCTGGGCCAAGCCATTTCTCTCCCACCCGACTCTGCGTTGTCGCCCTGCGATCATGACGCAGAAGTCGTCACCGGGCAACCGGAGCCACACAAAGGAGAGCTGCAACAAAACCTTTACGCTGCACAATCCATCATCCACTGGTCCACCTCTGATTCGTCCCCGACCGATCTGTCTATGTCTGCCTTCGAGAGGAACGAGAAAGCAGGGTTCCAGCAGTCTCAACATGGAGTTGTAGACCAGGACGACATGGCCAACGCCAGGAGGATCTGTGAGGACAAACCTGGTCAGCTGGGACTGGATGGGAAGTTCTCCGCGTGGCAGGAGGATAGCAAACCGCACCTGGTGGGCCGACCCATCAAGAAGGAGGAGACCAAAGGGGAGGCAATGGAGGAGGAGTTACCTTTGTATCCACACAATGCTCCAGACGTCAAGCCCCCGAACCTCCTCGGATACACCGTCAAGACGGAGGGTCTTGTGCCCAAAACAGAGCAGTTCGAGTTCTCGGTGAAACCCGAAGAGATGGAGTCCAAGTCTGAAGATCTGAGCTTCTCCACCAAAGCCGAGAACCATCTTCAGTTCTCCTCATACGGTTCTGGAATAAAGTCAGAGTCAAAGCCAGGGAGCGTGGACTTGGTTGGGTATCCAGACTGTAACGAACTGAAGCCCGAGACCAAATCAGAAGGTCTTGGCTTTGACGGCTACCCGCACAGCTCTGAGATCAAGCCTGAACCCAAGCCTGAAGGGGTTGGGTTCACAGCCTACCCGGACACAAAGGTGGAGACCAAGAGGGAGTTTCTGGAGGCTGACAGCACGGTGCAGACCCACAAGCTGGAGCAAGGGGAGGGGCTGGCTGAAGCCCCTGAGAGCCCACAGGTCAAAGTTCAGATGAAGGAGGAGAGGCCAAAATCACCAGGTACGCATGGAGTCGAGATGTTTTGAGAAACTGTTGTCCTTAAAAGGATGTCCTTTACTTCATTATACCCTCCAAATACAGTGCTTTGATAAAAGCAAGTTTTCCATTAGTCAAAATAACATTAAGTTGAACGCACCTTGCGTTCCTCTAAAATGTAACATTGTGACCAGGTGTTTCAATATTGTGATGAAAGCATCTTCTGGCTTAGTGTCTAGTTGACCTTTAGCAACCCACTCATCCCCAAACTCCAGACCAACTAGTGAAGTGAAGAAGCCAGCCCCCTTGTAAGAAGTTGTCCCCTTGTAATTTTTGATTGCTCCCTAAAAAAATACTTTCCTCTGGTGCAGCCTTGTTTTATTTAATTTGGGAGGCGCACCTTGTTATTCATCAACTGAAGCTTCCTCCGCCGAGTGCTGATTGGTCCTATCATACCTCCCCCCGTGTGCTGATAAGTCCTAGCATCTTCACAAGTTTCGAAAAAGGCTATTAACCGGTTTAAGGCCAAGTTGATCTGTATAGAGGAACATAATGGGAACTTGCCAGATCGAGATGGTCTCTTGAAGCTCGAATGACCATGTGAATGAATGAACATGTGAAAGACAGTTGTGTTGAGTGATGTGACTGAAGCGTTGATGTTTGATTGCGTGTGAGGTTGTTTGTGTTTGACTTCCAGGCGGACGGTTCTGGGTTGAAACCCACTAACCTAGCAGTCTGACCTTCAAGCATCCAAGGGCAAGACGCACCCTTTGGATAACAGCGGCTCATAGTCAGTGGCCCACGTCTAAATAATAAACCCAAATCAACGTTCTACTGCCTGTGTTCCCCCGGTCCAGTGCCTGTGGTGGAGTCCTACCCGCCCAGCCCTCGCTTCGCCTCCTCCCTCGCCATGTGTGAGCTTCCAGACAGCCTCCATGACGCCCGCGAGCCCACCATCGCCCAGCTGCTGCAGGAGAAAGCCCTCTACTCCTTCTCCGAGTGGCCCAAGGTACCTCCAGAGTAGATTGTTGATGAATCCTGATTATCTACATTAACCTAATCCCAGGAGAACGCCCTCTTCTCTTTATCCCGTGGTCCAAGGTACATCCAGATTACATTTGATTATAAATTAGTATTGATTATATTCAATTATATATTTGTTTAAATGATTGATGATTCGTGATAAGATTGCGTGTATTCAACTAATCTCACAAGAAAGCCTTCTTCTCCTTCCTGAGGGGCCAAAACTACCTCTAGAATAAGATGATTAATTAGATTATAGATTAATCTTTAATTTATATTATGCACATACAATTATCTCAGGGGAAAGTCCCAAGATTATAGATATTATTATAGATTAATCTTGACTAGGTTACACACATTATAAATCCCGGGACTCCTTCTCCGGGTGGCCCAAATAAGAGATTATATAAAATGTTATATATTAGAATATGTACAATATGTATTACACTACATTCTCTAATGGATATTGTAGTTATCCCAGGACAATGTTTTCTACTCCTTCCCCAAGTGGCTCATTCTACTCTTTCAGATTGTATGACATGAATTTCTGACATTACATACGATTCTCTAATGATCAGGTTACTAAAACAAAAAACTGTATCGAAGGCGCTTAATCAGTGTGATGTTCCACTTCCTGTCAGGATCGCGTCATCATCAACCGCCTGGACAGCATCTGTCACGCTGTGCTGAAGGGGAAGTGGCCTTCGTCCAGTCAACAGTACGACTCCCCGAGCTCTCTGGCCGCTAACCCCTGCCTGGCCAACAGCCTAGCCCAGCATCATCCACTCCGGGCTGGCTACCTCCCTACTACAGCCCCCTGCTCCATCTCTGCAGGCCCCACAGGGCCCCACCAGGCCCGACTCCAACAGCCCAGCCCTGGGTTAGCCTTCTCTATCCCTCCCCCGCTCACCAGACTACCCAAGGTAAAACCAGTAATGATTATAATCAATAATGATCATTAATATGGGAATGACCCCCTCCATTCACTGTCTTGTACATATGATTGTATGTCTGCATAGAAACACATTCTGCCATGTCATTGGTCCATAAGTGTCCAGTCTAGTATTCACTGCTTGGAAAAAAAAGTATTCACTGCTAGTTTACCAGCCTTCTTTAGCAGACCTAGATTAGGAAATTGACATGAACTAACTCAGATGAGCAAGTATTCATAAATTGACCTACATTAAACTGAGCTATTTTAGTTTATCTAGCCTAGATTAGCTAATCATAAGAAGCAAGTCGACATCAGAAAACCTGTATGAAAGAACTAGATAAACAATATTATGTTTAATTACTTAAGCAATTCTTGGTTAACAAGCATATATTTGAATTAACCTACGTTGGCTAATTTAGGTCATTCAAGCGTAGATTAGCCCTCGGGTTGGTGCCTGGTGTAGCCGACAGGTGTATCAGAGTCTCAACTCAGATGTAGCAGACTTGTCTATCTCGGTTCTTTACCCAGGTGAAGCCGACAGGTGTATTAGGTTCTCTACTCAGTTGGAGCAGCATGTCTACCTGGGTTCTATACCCAGGTTAAGTGGACAGGTGTATCTGTGTTGTATCCAAGTCCATATGTGTGTCTAACGACATTATCTCTCATTCTCTATCTCCCTCCCACCCTGTCTGTCTCCTCACCTGTCTCTCTCGCTCACCTGCTTGCCCACCCGTCTCTGTCCCTCCCAACCTGTGTTACTCTCCATACCTGTCTCTCGCCCTTGTCCCGCTGTCCTCCTCCCTGTCTGTCTCCCTCTCCACCTCTATATCTCCCTCTCTTATTCCCACCAATCCATCTATCCCCCCACTCTACTCCACATCTCTCCCCCCACCTGTTTCGCCACCTGTCCCTCTCTCCCTGCTCCTGTCTCTCTCTCCCTACCTGTCTCTCCCTGCTCCTTTCCTGTCTCTCTCCCTACCCGTCCCTCTCTCCCTACCCGTCCCTCTCTCCCTACCTGTCTCTCTCTCCCTACCTGTCTCTCTCTCTCCCTACCTGTCTCTCTCTCCCTACCTGTCTCTCTCTCTCCCTACCCGTCCCTCTCTCCCTACCCGTCCCTCTCTCCCTGCTCCTTTCCTGTCTCTCTCCCTGCTCCTTTCCTGTCTCTCTCCCTGGACCTGACAGTACAAGGCCCGTGGCGGGGCTTCTGGGCGTGGTCAGTGGCGGCTCACGTCCTTGCCTCTCTTACAGGAGAGGTTGGTGGCCCCGCCCTACCTCCCTGAGCTCAAACGGGCCGGGGGGCGGCGGCCCTACGACTATGAGGCCGCCATCTTGGCCTCTGCCAGCAAAACGTCGGCCTCCTCTTCCTCATCCTTGTCCGGCGCCGTCGGCGGTGACAAACCCCCGTTGGTGGCTCCGCCCTCTCACCGCGCGGGCGGACCCATGTTGCTCAACGGCTGGCAGGAAGTGGCCATCGACCTGACCAAACCGTCGGGGGATATGGCCGGAGGCACCCGTACCAGCAGCAGCAGCAGTATGGGAGGAGGAGGGGGTGCCATGACGACCATGACGACGACGACAATGGCCGGCTCTGGCCACAAGCTCCCCCCGCCCATCACGGCGCCGCTGGGGGGTCTGGACATGGCGGGCATCCTCCAGGCGGGCCTCATCCACCCCGTGACGGGACAGATCGTCAACGGCAACACGAGGGGGGACGACTCGCTGAGGAGGAGGCGTGGCAGGAGGAGGAACATGGAGGCGCTGTACTCGGAGTTCGCCAAGAGCAGAGGACTCCAGCTGCAGGAGGCCATGGTACGAGGAGAGGAGGAGGAGGAGGAGGAGGAGGAGGAGGAGTAGGAGGAGGAAGAGGGAGAGGGAGGATTGAGATGTAATGTGTTGTTCTTTGGAACCCAACTAGATTACCACACTAATAACAGCTCTCTTCTCTTCCTCTCTTTTTCTCTCTCGCCACTCTCACCCCCTCTCATTCTTCCCTCCCTATCTCTACCGTCGCTCTCTTTCGCTGTTTCTTCCTCCATCCTCCCTTCCCCCCTTCCCCATCCCTCTTCCTCCCTTCTCTGGTGTCCACCTCTCCCCCTCATTCCCTATTCACCTCCCTTCACTCTCTCTGTCTGTATCTCTCTCTCACTCCCTCTTCTCTCACTCTCCCCCCCCCCTCCCCCACTCTATACAGGGCAGGGTGGAGGCAGTCAGCCACTCCTCCGTCTCCTCCTCCACCTCCTCGCCCTCTCCCTCGCCGTCGGACCGCCCCCCCGGCCCCCCAACCCCCTCCTCCTCCTGCTCCACCCCCACCCCCGCCCCCACCCCGCCCCAGACCGACACGTTGGCCGCTGATAGGCAGGCGGCCAGTAAGGGCCTTCTGGATTGGCTGAGGCAGAACCCGGGCTACAGCATGGACCTGCCAGCCTTCGCCCACGTGAGTCCCCAGGGCTCGGCCTCTCCGACCATGCTGTGACCTCACAGAAAATATTTTTTTACAAATTGTTCTCCTGTTCAGCTGAGCTTGGGTGCGATCGTTTTAGCACCCCAGAGGGGTTTCAGTTCCAAATACCTAATCAGTATCTTACCTACCGTACTAATGTGTTAATACATTTCTCTACAATAAATGAAGAAATTATGAAAGGCAGCTTAATAGAACCTTAGTGCCATTGGTTCCTTCCAGTCGAAGATGTTTAGTTGAGTTGAGACGTTACCCTCTCCCCCCCCCCCCCCCCACCCTCAGTCCGGGCTCCATGGCCTGGTGGAGCGGCCCAAGCAGCGCCGACATCGCTGTAAAGACCCCACCAAGCTGGACGTCAGCTCCCTCACCGGGGAGGAGAGGGTCCCTGTGGTGCACCGGGGGACCGGGCGCCGGGTACGCACACTCATCTGCACGCACAAACGCACACGCACGCACACATGCAGTCAGTGGCTCTCAGTCACTCGCATATTACCGATACACAAGTATATATCATCGTTATGTTAGCGTATATTCTGAGTATTATACAGTGATATTCGAGCCCCGAGCGCACGGATAGGCCGGGACCACTCTCAGTCTATCCAGCAGGAAGCGGCAGTGCCGATGTGTTGGTCATCTCTCCCCTGCTCTTCTCTGTGCTGCAGCTAGGGGGCGCCATGGCCCCAGCCATCAAGGAGCTGTCCCAGTGGTTGGACGCTAACTCAGAGTACTACGTAGCGCCAGATTGGGCCGATGTCATCAAGACCTCCGTGAGTAGCGCACGCAAACACCAAACGGTTACAAACCTGGACATGGCGTCCGTGAGGTCACCCATTGGTTCACACGCCGCCGCTTTGAGGGCGTAGATCTGCTGCTAGACCAGCAGCGGAGATGATCGGCGTTTGGCATATTGCTCAATCAGCGAACATAGGAGGCAGTGGTTGAGTAATGGTAATGCAGCATGAGTAAACATCGAGTAAACATTGAGTAAAAAAACAATGCTTTTCCCTGTGCCAGGGTTTCCTCCCGGAGGTGAAGTTCGGGCGGATCCTGACGGAGCCGATCCACAGGGACCCGGGGTCGCGCCGGCGGGGGCGTCGGCCTCGCAGCGAGATGCCCAAGCCCCTCCTCTCCGTGTCGGAGGCGTCGGGCCTGGCCCCGCCCCTCTTCCTGAACGGGGGTATGATGGGCAGCATGGACTCCATGGTGGCCATGCAGAACCTCCGCGCCGGCCTCCCGGGCATCCCCATCTCGGGCATCATGGCGGCCGGCTTCCCCCACGGCTTCGCCGCGGCCGTGTCGGCGGCGGGGGCAGGGGGCTCGTCGTCCGAGGACGGCAAGAACGGCCTGAGCATGCTGCCCATGATGCTCCACCACAGCATGTCCCACCCCCAGCACGCCATGTTCAGCGTGGGCGCGCTGATGTCGCCCCACCCCAGCTCCTCCTCCGCCGGGACCGCCATGGTCACCACGACGACCACGGTGCAGTCGGCGTCGGGCGACCTCAGCCCCTCCCCCTCCCAGAGGTCGATGACCCCGGCGGAGCGGGACGGCTCGTCCCCCTCCTCGCGTTTGGGAGGAGGAGGAGGAGGAGGAGAGGGGAAGGACCGCAGGAGGGAGGAGAAGGGAGGGTGTGGAGGAGGCGGAGGGGGAGCGGGCGGCGACGGGGGTCAAAGGTTATCGGGGGCGGACGCCGTAGCCATCATCACCTCCTCCAGCGGCGGTCACCTGACCTCGAGTCACCTGAGCTCGGGTCACCTGACCTCGCAGGGTGGTCACCTGAGCCTGCAGGGCGGTCACCTGACCTCGGGTCACATGACCTCACAGGGTGGTCACCTGGGCTTCAACCCCTTCCTCATCCCCAGCATGTCCCACGGCCTCCTCTACCCCCACATGTTCCTCCCCCACGGCGGGGTCATGACCCTGCCCGCCATGCCCCCCACCCCCCCCAACGGCCCCCCCGCTGGCAGCCCCAAGCGGAGGAGGAAGAGGGTGAGGGAGGAGGAGCGGTTCAGGGAGGAGGAGAGCGAGGCAAGAGGAGCCGAGGAGAGAGACGCTGCGGCGCAGGCGGAGGCTGAGGCTCTCCTTCATCCATCCAGCTCGTCCTCCTCGTCTTTAGTCCTCCCCTCCTCCTCCTCCTCCTCCTCGCTATCTGACCCCCCAGCGGCCAACCAGAACCCTATCACCCGGGAACCTCAACCCCCGAACCCCCCTCCAACAGGGGGCTGCTCTGGGGAGCAGAGAGAGGAGGCCGGCGAGGGAGGAGAGGAGGTGGAGAGAGGAGTGGAGATGAGGAGAGGAGAGGAGTTAGAAGGAGGAGAGGAGGTGGCGGGAGCGGTTGTTACCAGAGAGGAGGAGGAGGAGAAGGAGGTGTGTGAGCCCGACAGACGTATGGAAGGAGAGGAGGGCTAGTGGAGAACAGAAGGGAACAAGGGAACAAAGGAGTACAAGCGATTCCACCTTCACCTCCTCTCTCGGGCGCTCCTCCTTGACTGCAGTGTAAAGTTTGTGTCGTGTCCGTCGATGTTTATGTAAAAGACTTTGTAACGATGACCATGAGGACTCGGTATGATTCTATATGACATGTTTGTACACCTATAAGTACCCCACAACCCGCCTCTATAGTGCTCCTACAGAGGACAAACTCGTCTGTCAGTCTTTCTCTTGGTGCAGAGTGCAAACAAACTCCTCCCCGCCTCCTCCCGCCTCTTCATATCGGAGGAGCGCTTCAGTATTGGTGTGTGAATAGTATCGTAGTGATGTGAGCTGCTGTCTTGTTGATCTACTTTGGGAGGTTAGGGTGTTCCAACCGGGCACACTATGGTGGGACACTGAGCTTCTACACAGACATGGAGACGTGGCCTGTTGGTTGGGAGGGAAACTGACTGAACATGTGGTTCTACTCAGACGATGTTGTTACCGCAGGGTGAGAGGTGAAAAAGTTACAATCAACAATTGAGTCATTTTGGAGACTTACGGTGAATACAGTTAATCAAGGAGCTGGTAGGGGTTAGACAGTGAATACAGAGACAGTTCATTAAAGACCAGGTAGGGTTTGGAGAGTGACTACAGAGACGTTCATTAAGGGGCAGGTCAGGGTTAGACAGTAGATACAGAGAGAGACAGGTATGGGATAGACGTCTTTCTCACGGAGGCCTGCAGGTAGATGAAGTATGGAGAGCAGTTGTAGTCAGACCTCCCGTATAGTGCACAATTCTGTCGTTCATCCTGTGCTCCAAATTGACTTGGTTGTATGAATACAAGAGTCCAGATTTAATTTTACAGAAACATCTTTATCTTTACATATCTGCCGATAACTATAGATGAAGTGGTATTTGTAGATCTCCATCGATGAGTTCCCCATGGATGGTGAATCATATACAGGAATCTACACATACATGAAGAGGTGTGAGTAGATTCCTATAGATTCCGCTAATGACTAGTCCACCCTGAAGAAAATAAGACATGTCTGAGTCGGACTGCAGGAGAATGAGAGAGGTTCTGATGCTCAGAGTATTTCACCCTGCTCTCCCTTGCACACATTGGTGTTCTGAGCGACAAGTTGAACTAGCCGTAGGCTTTAATAGAGTTGGAGGAGCTAAGGACCCTCTAGGTCATGTGACTGGGACTTGGAGTACTTTCATTGGTTGGTTGGTGGCCAATATGATATGATTAGGGTTCTGAATGCAACAACATGGAGAGTCCATCAATTTAATCAGTTCCCAAATATTCCAGTCATGTAACTTAAATCTTAAGAATTTGTCCCCTTTTAATTTCCGAGACGATATCAATGTTAACGTTGGAAACGATCATTGGATATTGATTATGTATTTGTATTGTCCACCTTTTAACAGTAGGATCATGTTGTATCAGTGTTAGAATGCTACAAGTTGGATGAAACAATCCCGGGCATGAATGTTGTATCTTGAGTTAAACCAAGCCGTCTGCCAGTCACCCAGATTTCATTTTAGTTTCACTTTCACAATGTTTTTGTTTTGAAGCCACCATGCTGCTGTGTGGCCGCGTTCAAAAGAAAAGGTCATTGATCTCCTGTCTAGGAAAAAGAACCAGTGCTGTGTTCCAATATCCATACTTCCATGAGTCACTTAAACGTGGTGTTTGTAATAACACCGTTATTTTTTCAGTAACGGGGTAATCTAACTAATAACTGTTTCCGTCGTTACAACGCTGTTACTGTATGTTAAATGAGGTGCGTTACTATTAATTGATTGTGATTGAATTGCGTAATCCGAACGCACCCCTGGCTCCACACACAAACTGCTCGGGAGGAGACCGGGTGGGTTAACAACGAGATAAGCAATTATGATTGGCTAAGGCAGAGTCATATTTCATGGTAGCCAATCAGATCCAGTGTTTTTACAGTCCTTTCAGTACACTTATTTTCGCCCGATCTGAATTGGAACGCCCTACCCTACGTACTCAAACTAAGGCTAGTAAGTACGGATTGTGTGGATATTGGAACACAGGAGAGAACAAAGGAAGAAACCAAACTAAGATACTAAAATATGACTCCATAAACTACCTGGAAGGGTTTGATCGGACATGGGAGCTGAGAACAATCCTGAGATTATTTGGTTTCATTATTTTTGTGAGATGTTTGTCTAAAGATGTTTTTGTACATTTTTGCAACACATAGTCACTTTGAACCCCTGTTGGTCCTGTTACCAGGCCCTAATTAATGTACTTCCTGTTTGAAAGGCAACACACGACATCACACACTGTCCAATAAGCAGCCAGGGGGAGGGGAGAGGATCCCAGTAGAAGCGGTTCTATTGGTCGGTTGGGTTCAGAGGTGGAGGAGTTGGAAGCATTGTCAAGGGACTTGTAATGTTGTATTTCACGTAAATTGTTTGTTCGGAAAATCTGATGTGTCCGTATTCAGCCGTTTGTCTCAAAGGGAAGAATATGAGAAGCCAGTGGACAGGGAGAGGGGAAGAGGAGGGAGACAAATAGCGTTGTAATAATTATACTCCCGAGTTCCCCTCGATCCGCACGCAAGGACGAAAGGTGTCACTCCATCTCCATCCATGGCTGTATATCGCTTTCTAACTCTCCTCATTCACTCTGCGTTTTCTGGTCTTGATGGTCCACCGACCGATGGCGTGACTTACATGGTGTGTTTGTAAGGAACCATGTTGTCCTCTGTGGGATGCAACACTCTACATTAAGGGGCAAATCATAGGTTTTATTTGCTCTCATGACAGGGTATGTATTTTGGTAGGGGGTTGTACGTCAGTGTTGTTCTTTTTGAAACGATGTCGGCCTGTTTTTTTCTTCTGTTACCTGTAAATGAATACATTTTTGCACAGTATATTTTGATGAATGTTTACCTGTCAATGTACTGTCTGTTCTTTCCCCTTTTTTTGTTAGGGCGCGTGTTGCCTTTCTGTTTGTGTGCTTGTGTGCTTGCATGTGCACACGTGCACACACACAGTTCTGTCCCGGACATTATTATTATTATTATTATTATTATTACTGAGCTGTCTATTTTATCTCTCTCGCCCCCGAAGGACACCTTCAAAAAAACAAAAAAACATGACAGAAAAATTGTTGCCTTGTCACAATAATGTGGCTACATATAATTTATTGTACACTTTATCATTTTTTTTTTTTTTTGCTTTGCCAAATTCACACCAAATATGTTTTTTGTTTCTTAGATTTCATATACTCCACGTCACATGCCTTATTTAGCTAGCTTTATATAGCCACTTTGTTACGTCTTCATATTGGAAATTATTATATCAAGACTTAAGTTTAGTTGATGTTACCCATCAGATGCATGCATACACAGCCTTGCCCATGGGCAAGAACAACCAGAGGGGTAGAAGTGACCTGGTAGTACTCTGGTGCCCTAGTCCAAAGTCTCTCATTGAGACTCTTGTGTCGCCCACGTTGCCTTTTAAAAGTTTGATCTGGAATTCTAATCAATCGGCCTTGAAGCACAAAGGAGAATATGAAACAGCAGTGCCTCTGAAGTCCCTTTAGTCTCTATCGACTGTGTAACAGCCTGGCAGTGGCATAGTGGCTCCCATTGCTTGGAGGTGGGATCTCCCTGGCTGGGATGGCACTGTTTGCAGACGATTTCATGTTTTATCTGCAGTTGTTAAGGACTAAACCAGGTCTCTACAAGTAGCATCTGGCTAAGCAACGCACACGTTGTGTGCATACAAATTAAGAATTGGATCTTTTGAGTTCTTGTGTGTCTAAATATCGAGCGATTTGGCAACAACGTACCAAAAGATGACTATAATAGAGTTCAGTTTGTTTCCTATGTTTTTAACCAACAAAAACACCATCCACCATAATTCCACAGCCCACTCACGCACCCAATGTTTTGTTACTTGTTGGCTCAGGTGCGAAAGAACGAGTATAACATTCACAGGTCAAGTTTGTTACAACTGTCAGAGGATTTTCTAAGTCTTGTTATGCCATATATTATCTTTTCTTTGTCTTGGCTGTGTTGGTTGTTGGCTCTTCTCCTGTAACTCCTTTCATGGCACTTCAAATGTTACTTCAGCCTCAACACATAAAGTAATGCAGATGTATCTCTGGTCACAAATCTGATTTCAAAATATTGCAGATGAAGTCTGCTAATGTTTCACTAATTCTTGTTACATGTTCTGACAAGCAGTCAAACTGTGATGAACTTAACTTGTGCCACATAGCACATAGGTGGAGGGGTAAGTTAAATTAGCCTGTTATATAAACCAGTGAGTATTCGACTGAAATTCAACATTGTACCAAATGAATGAATCACATCAAGACTGTTTTTGTTATTGTATGCACATTAATTGGAAGATTAGTATTTAACAAGAACAGATGTCGTTCATGCAAGCAAAATATTTTTCATGTTCCAAGTTTCAAAAATAATTGATTGTTAGGGAAAATCCAAACCCGCTGATCCCAAACTGCCAGGATCCAGGGGCTAAACCTTCTCAAGATGTATTACATGTATTACTAATAGTGGGCTGTACCTTAGAAAGATCCACCCCCAAAAGTCTGTTGCAGGGGAAATTACTACATGTCTTCATGAATACTATTTCTTGTCTATATATTATTTAGCGTATTATTTCCCTCCACAGCAGCAAAGGAGTAACACTCCAGGTCCATTACTCTAATGCACTTTTAACACATTTGATCCGGTTTCGATGCGACTTCTGAGTTCGGATCGCAAACTGCGACAACTTTGCGATTGGGATTCAGTAGTCTCATGAAGCCCACCATCTAACAGAGAAACTGCCGTGTTGACGGTATTCAAAGCAGTTTCTCTCTACAGTCTGACAAAGGGTCACTTTTCATAGCAGAAAACGACAAGTTAAAATGGTAAAACAGGCAATCAGCATGCATTAGACACGTATCACTATAGAATGATATACCGAGAGAAATAAAAACACTTGCCAAACATGCCACCAACACACTGCAAATGGTTTAACTATTATTTTCAAGGTGTCAGTATCAAGTTGAGTTACGTTAATGTCTGTCTGTAAACCACCTCATCCGAACCGTTTTGCTAACCGCTATTAACATTGACCCAGCAGCACTGCTACATGACGCTAACGACGATACCTGGTTGATCCAGACGTACAACCTCCGATGGTGAATTAAAAACTGTTGTGGTGTGTTATTCAGTTATTTTTTTCTGTTTGTAGCTAGCTCTGTAGCTGGCGCTAGCTCGGTTCCCCCCATTTGGACCAATATCATCACCACAACTTGGTATGTGTGATCTTTTATTGTGCAATAAAAGACGACTTTCAACTTGTACCTCAGATGTCCTTGGTCTGATTATCCAAAATATGCCCTGTGCTTCTCTGTTCTAGGTTTTTCATACCAACCCTGTCAGTATCGTTCCTAATCACGGGCAGATCTACAGGGGGGCAAGGGGGGGCAGCCCAACTTTAGAGTCATGCAGCCTCCCTATTTTTTTTTTTTAAACTACTCATGAAAAATAAACCGTCACTATGTCCACAAGCCTCCCAAAGCATTGAAACAAACAATAATGAAGGAATAATGAATGAATATATAAAAAACTGACATTTGAAACCACTTCATAATGTTTAACAAGGGGTCCCCGTTTTAGGGCGAAGTTACAACACTACACAATTCTAGTTAGGAGATAAAGCATTTTTACCTCTTTTTTTTTTTTTTTTTTCTTAGCTAGGCTTTAACCGACCTAGGCGTACTACACAATTCACTTACTCTCTCAAATCTCAGCAATGAGAATGCACAAATTCAACCAAGTCACGTCCTTTACTTTAAAAATTGGGGAAATAAAAAATACAATTTGATGAAGTAGCCTAGTAGGACATGGCCATACAGTGTATATTTAATATAATGGTTTTAACCAAATCCTTTTACATCTTTTTAGACTCTTGCAGGCCAGATTAGCTGGACAGTGTCAATAATTATACTTGAAGAAAATACTTTTGTTTTGAGAATAATGAAAAGGAAAATTGCGAAGAAAATTCTGAGAAGTGCAAAGGAGGAAGAGAAGGAGGGAAAGGAAAAAGAAGACAATAGGCCTATAGTGAGAGCAGGAGGAGGCCACAGAATGAGATAAAATAAGTGAAAGAGAAGATGGAAAATAAGATGAACGTGAGGGATGAAGAGGAGGCTTCAGATTCAGACAGAGGCAGGGAGTGATCAGGAGGCAGATGAAGATGACAGGGATGCAGAGGGTCCTGAAGTCCCAGCTGGACCAAATGGTATGTTTCTATTCTCCTTACTATACATTTCAGTGCAGTAAAATAATATGTTACTCACTGTGTTATAAAGTGTTTATAGTTATTGCCTATTTTCTGTTGTATACTGTATGTTATGGGGTAATTATTTACTCTTATTTTATCTTTTTAAGGAAGAATTCGTTTTGTTAGTGGCTGAAATACACCAGGCAAAAATACTTAAATAAACAGAGAAAATGGCAAATTTCCACAAGTTTAATGAGGACTGCTATGCATGCATTTATTTATCTGTAAAAAAAAAAAAATAGAATCAATTCGTGTATCCAAATTTGCTTTATTTAATATAAACTAGCGTTTTTTATTGAAGTAAGGCTCAGGAATAATTAATTAATACACCAGGCATATAAAAGAATACTAGCCTTGTGTATAACTATGAATAGAGTCAGGAACAGGGCAATAAGAAGACGCTGAACAGGGGCCCATCGGAACCATCCCTCTTGTGGCCAGTAGAGGGCAATGACCTACTCAGGCCAGGGCTTTCCCGCTAGGAAACTCCTGTTAATGGTTTTTATTCGTGGCCTTAGGATGACTCTACCAGAGTTAATGTCCAAAAGAAGCCCCTCGTACCCCCCTCTGTTTCCACCTCCATACCCTTTGCAGAGCAGAGCATGTCGAGGGCAAAGAAGTCTTTTCCATCTTGTGGTAGAAGCGGCTAGGGATTACACAAATCCTGTCACCATAGTGTAATTTGTGCTCTATGTTCTATAGTTAAGATGGGGATGCAATGCACATAGAGACCTAGAACGTGTCTTATTGGAAAAGGTAATGCCTAACTCTTTACATACTAAGCTATTCCTGCATAGAATACGGTTAGGCTTTACACACAATCCAATAAAACACTAATTGAATTACTGAAACGCAGTTCTGACAGACATACATCTAAGAAGAAACGAGAGGGAGAGGGAAAGAGAAAGCAGATGGTGGGAGGTAAAGTGATTTTTACTTTGGGAGAAATCCCTGTGGTATCGAGAGCATCGCCTTCTGCCGTAAATCGTCCAACCTCCCTCGTACTACCAGTCCAATCAACCATCCTGTTTCCTTACATGAAGATGTCATGACCCTTAAACCCGGATAGATTTGAAAGGCTCCAAACCAATTAAAATGGTCCAAAAAGACCGGTTTAATTGGACAGTTCAAAATACAGAAATGGATTTAGGAACTACTGAAGTTCAAGAGTTTAAACTGTCCATGAAGAGTTATAGCAACACAATCATACAACATCAAAGTCCATAAAGAGATAAAACACCATTCATTAAGAGTCAAAACAGTCCATCAAGAGTTAAAGCAGAGCCTCACAATCGATAAATAGAAAAATAACAAGTTAAAAAAGCATATAAAGAGAACACTGTATATTATGAGTTAAAACAGTCCATAAAGAGTAAAAACAGCCTTTAGAGAGTTGAACCAGCCCATGAAGCGTTAAACAGCCTTTAAAGAGTTAACAGAGAAATCGGATAAGTGCAGATTGTTTGGCTCTAATTTTAAGGTGGGTGGCACATTGACCGTGTGTTTCGATAGGGCCCGCGACAGAGGTGAATCTCGCTCTCGCTCCAGTGCACCCCACTCCTATCTTCACCTCAACCTCTCCTCGTGGGTGAAAGGGGGAGTTCTCTCCTCCTCCTCTCCCACCTCTCCCTGGACGCTCCTCCTTTCTCTCCACCTCTTCCGGGATTTTCACACTCCTTTTCCCTCCGTCCGTCGAGGGAGACTCTGGATTATTAACCGACTTCAGACTACCAACCCTGGAGTGTGCCACGATGCCCTGCCCATGGGTGTGAGGCAGGCGCTCGACCAGCCGTCCCGATGCATCTGCTGTTGCTCTCCACCGTGACCTCCATCCTCTGGACCGTCGCTCGCATCACCTCCGCGCTCAAACCCTCCGGTGAGCTACCATCAAACTCCCAGGCGATGGGTTGTGGTTCTAGGCATGCGTGGGATTCATATGCAGCCTCACGATTTCAATGTCATCAAATATCATGGAAAATTATAGCAAAGCATTTTGATCCATGCTCTCAATACATGGGGAATGCTTTGAATTTCAACTTCACTGATGCCACATTTTGTCTTAGAATAATTTATTCATTTATTGAAAGATAATCCGAATAAACAGTTGTTTCTGATTGGTGTATAGGTTGTTTTCATAGTTTGTTTTGGAGACTTGCAATGCAATTGTTCCAATATTGCTTGATGGTTTTCAGCCTCACATGGAAAATGCTTTGCTATAAAACAAGACGTTTGCTTTGTTTTACTCTTTATGTTTTTTTATTTATTATTTTTATTGCTTCTTGGCACTTGGATATCTTGGAATTCATTATATGTTCTTAATGTTCTCAGCCTCACCTGGAAACGGCTGTAATAAAAGTGTAAACATAAAACAAAAAATGTAATATCTAAGCCAGTAAATACTCATAAATACACAAATTAAACTATTATTCATTCGGAAAGAAATACCTACTGCCTCAATACTACTTAGTGGTTGGCCTGTGTTGGAACAATTAAAGGAGTTAAAACTAATAATACGTAATTATAAAGTAATTTCTTCCCTACTAAGTACTGAACTTTATTGATCACTCCGTATCCGTCTGTATCGGTTGCACACAAGGCATGATCTCAAATAAACTAGATACTAAATGTATTGCCACTTATTGAGACAGAGTAGACTTGCTTGATTGTCTTTGAGCAAGACAGCATACCAATCATCCATGCTGATGTTGCTGTCTCTGTGTGGATTCATATGTGATTAATGCGATTCATAATTTAAATATAGGATTAATAATATTAATTATGTTATAAAACATACAATAATGTGTTTACTTTTCCAATTCGTTCAAATAACCTGATAGGTAATATGAACAATAATAAATACACTTTATCAGGTTAATTAATTGATTACTGCATTTTCACAATATATTTTCATTACTATTAGACAATATACATTTTATTTACTCGATTCGAGATGCAGTAAACCTTTTTACCTCTTTATAAATGAAAACTAAAAGGCAAATACATTTCCAAAAAATATAAATATTGAATATAATACATGCATCAGATAAAAAAAATCAAGCTTCATTCTAAAATGATGAATACATTTATTTATTAGTGCTATTATCGAAAGTGACTTTTAGGTGAGGCTGATAAATCAGATTGTTATTGATCAAACCAGGTGATCAATAACAATCTAAACTTCCGTTTAGCTGTTCAAGTTCTCCAGAAACCGAGGCGACGCCAAAGCAGATAAATGTTTCCTGCTGTTTGTTAGGATCACTCTGTCCGTCTCCTCCTCGCCGCCAACGCATTACAGTGTTAAGAGCATTCCCCCGGGCGAGAGAGGTGATTAGAGGGAGGGAGACGTCGGACGTCCCGCTCAGTTAAAGCGCTAACTGGTAGTGACAGCTGCTTAGCGCTATGCTAACCCATAATGACACCAATCTGGAGCGACACCGAACCACTGGCCGGTGCTTCAGTCAGTGCTGGACACGAGCGACGCAGCCATCTGGGTCGTTGGTGTTGCACTTGTTTGGTGTTTGGGCTGGCGGCTCTTGGGAAAGAGAATCCTCATGAGACTCAGCTGGTTGGGTAAAGGTTGAATAACAACGTTTTTCTGATCCACTACGAAAAGATGTCCTGTCTGTGTTTTGTTATAAAAATGATCTGAAACTAAACAGAAAATCCAGAACCAAAAAACTTTAGAGTTTATTAATAGCGGGGTAGGA
Organism: Gadus macrocephalus; assembly: GCF_031168955.1. Lineage (NCBI taxonomy): Eukaryota > Metazoa > Chordata > Actinopteri > Gadiformes > Gadidae > Gadus > Gadus macrocephalus. The sequence goes on from NC_082394.1 coordinate 8,694,382, forward strand.
GCCGGTCGGTGGGTTCTCAGAAGGGTTGCATGGCGTGCCGGTAGTCACGGTAACGCTTGTGAGAGTGGGGGGCCCGACGCCACTCAATGGCTCCTGGGGTCAAGCGAGGTGGTTGGCGAGGGGAGTTGACTTCTGACCTTCTCCTCAGAGTTAATGACGAGTGATTAACTATCTTCCTCTCTCTTTTTCATCATCATCATAATCATTAGCATCATCATCATCGTCACCTCCTCCTTTCATACCGCTACTCTCCTCTTTGGTCTCTCTCACCTTCTGTCAAACACACAGTAAGTGTGTGTGTGTGTGTGTGTGTGTGTGTGTGTGTGTGTGTGTGTGTGTGTGTGTGTGTGTGTGTGTGTGTGTGTGTGTGTGTGTGTGTGTGTGTGTGTGTGTGTGTGTGGAGCATGTTTGTTCTTTATGTGTGAGCGTGTGTGTACATATAAGTGTGCAAGAGTGTGTGTAACAGTGTTTTTAACAGTAAGTTTAAGCGGGTATGTGTGTGTGTTTGAAGTGTGGTCTACTCTTCTGGTCGCCGCAATATAGTGCATCATGTGTGTAATCATGCACGTGCTTTTCACATCTCCGCATTTTCACCCCCCTTTGCCCCTGTGGCAAATGCTAGCATACCATCATGAAAGCCTGGAGGAGCCTGGGCTACACCTGGCTTTGGTTAGAAAAACAACGCAATCGCATGCGAGGTCAAAGGTTAGTGTTTACCGCTACCTTCAGCCGTGCTCCTCTGGAGGTCTGCTGAACCCTCAGATCCCGCGGACCCCTCCGATGTGGATGGGGTGGGGGGCAGTGTGAGTGCCAGGAACGACTGGATGAGTCCCCCTACCTATTGTACAAATATAGCTTCCGCTTCCACCTGCTGACACTAGAGTTAATATAGTTTTGTTTAACATCTTGTCTGTACTTGTTATTAATTCTTTGAAGCATCATGTTTAACATAACGGTTGAATAAGGAAGGATTCCAGAGGAGCAAATCAGAACAGTTCAGGTCCTCTCTCTGGTCCTCTGCTAATTGTTATCTAATATCATGTACCCTGGGACCAATGAGTGGTGGGGTGGCGCACTCACCCTATTGGCTGGCAGCATCCGTCATGAGAACGCTGACCTATCAGACTTTGAGCCTGCCGTTTCTGGTTGACTGATTGGTAAGCATGTTCCCAGGTGTTCTCATCTGACGACGGAGGACCGTTGTAAGCGGGAGAAGGGCGGGACCTCCGGGTGTCTGTCTCACTTACATGTTTTGGATGTTGCTTTGTCAAATTCTGTGTAAATAATCCTCAATGTATATTTTTCTTGGAGTTTTTGTCGTTATTCTCTTTAATGTTCTAATTCCCTTTCTCTGGGGCTAACCACACAGCTCACAGGATGTTAGGAGAATCGAAAAGGCGTTGTGGTAGAGATGGTGCTATAATTCTTGACCATCTCTCAGCCTAGCTGATTGATACCAAAACGATACCCATTTCATAACTGATTGACAACTGTTAATACCCAATTGACAACGGATTGATTACATATTGATACCTTGAACGATACCGGATTGATAACTGATTGATTACCGGTTGATAGCGGGTCTGATTCATTCCTGATGGCTGCTTCTCTCTCTGCAGGTGACAGAGAGAGCCTGGAAGACTGCCGCAGCTGCCTGGATTGTTCCCAGGACAACGGCTGTGTGCGTTGCCCCGAGCGACTCTTCCTGTTCCTGCAGAGGGATGGGATGTCCCACCATGGTGTGTGTCTGCAGGCCTGCCCCCCCGGCCACTACGGACAGAGAGGGAAGCAAGCCAACATCTGCATGAGTAATTTGATCTTTAATATCATCTTTAATCTATGATATTATGAAATACAATTTATCATATCTATAATATATAATGATATATATATCAATAACATATCTTAATATGTATAATCATGTAATCAATTTAATTATATAATCTATACTCTGTAATAATACCAGCCATAATCTATCATTAAATCATCTACATAATATAATATAGTATGCATAATAATATGGTCTAGAATCTATCATAATATAATTTATTATCCATCGTATCGTTTATGATGTAAAAAAATATTCTCTATCATATTATCTATAAAGTAACATAATTGAATTGAATCAGTCATATTATTTAATCTGTAATATCAAGTATATTTTATATTAAGCCTTAATTATGTCCTCTTTAATCCATCATGACATCCTTCATAATCTTTAACCTGATTATCTATAATCTATAACAATATAATCAACTATCAGTAAGAGTCGGTCAGTCAGTCAGTGTGTCTGTCTGTCCGTCGGTCCGTCCGTCAGCCATTAAGTGCATTTCCTTGTGCTCTTCCAGGGTGCAAGTCTCTGGACTGTGAGCAGTGTTTCAACAGGGACTTCTGCACCCGGTGCCGTCCTGGGCTGCAGCTCTACAAGGGTCGGTGTCTGACCCGCTGCCCCGCCCGCACCTTCCACCACCACGGAGACTGCTTGGGTGAGTGGCCCGTGAGTTATTGAGCTAGCGCTAGCCATGTTGGCATGTAGAGGTTAGTGGTTGATTAGCCAAGCACAGTGAGGAGCTTTTAAGCCCGGGCCAGTTCAACAGTGCTGTGGTCAAGTCCTCTTCAGCTCCAGATCCAGAAGCTCTGTGAGGAGAGCTCTTTAAACATCTTGACAAGACACATATGGGAAGGGTTTTATTCTCTAGTGCCGTACAGCATATGATTTGCTTTTAGTCTTCACACATTCTGCTGCTGGAATGAAATCCTGAAGCCTGATTGTTTTTTTAAGATCACAGACTCCTCTCTGGTAGACCACGGAGAAGGGAATCGAGTTGGACGTTTAGTCCCTGACACACAGTTTTTAGTATCATTTAAAGTTTTAGTTTGCCGTATAAGTCAGTCCGTCGGCCTGACGTGTGGTTTTACATTTACAGAGCGGTGTCAGACCCAAGTCGAACCTATGGCAGTTCGTCTCCACAGAAAATAAAATCAAACTGCTAAACTGCAAAATCCAAAAATGTGAATTCAGCTTTGAATGCAAGCACTATTACAGCATTCATTTTAAGGTTATTAAAATCACGTCTCGAATCACTTTTGTTTTCTGCTGGGCTTTGCACAACGATACTGGTGACCCCTCCAATAACAACCACACTGATCTGATGCGCCCTCAAAGAAACAATCATCGGACAATAATCCGATTTGTTCAAGCCCAAATTTTGCTAGAAGGATCTTATCCAGTATGAAATGGAAAGTACAAAGAGGGAGGAAAAAAAAGTGAGCCCACCAGTTGGTTGTGGCACATGCAACAGCGGTGAGAGCCAAGACGGTGGGGCATGCCAGCGTATGCAATCCAATGTGGGGTGACTTTGCTGCAACGAGCGGGACTTTGGTGCAGGAATTACAATCTTATCGTTTGGGAGGCTTCCCTAACCTGATACACATAACCTTCTAGGAATGTTGCCCTTGGAAACTGTTTTAAAAAAATGATGTATCACCTAGATCAGGTAGTTTCTTATAGGACACAGATTGGTCGTAACCACTGGCTGGGTAACATGAATTTGAATGATCGTGATCCAGCTGCTTCGCAAGGTAAAGGCTTGACCTCTCTTGTGAAAATAGTTTGTCCGGAGCTTGAATCAATGAAAAGGGGCAGCATCCTCTTCAGTGTGATGCTGCTGTGGAGAATGTTTGTCACATCCCTAAAAATCCCAGGTAGTTGTGTAGGTTGTGATGCTATTGTCAGTGCTTCCTGTATCATTGCGCACAGCCCAGCGGAAGAAGAAACGGTTATTAGTTACAAATAGTGCTGAGAGACATCATTGAACCGTTAGATGAAGAAGTGGTCTCACTGTTTGGGTCCAACCCCTTAACACTACGCATACAAAATGTAAACAATCGTTTTCAATATTAGCAGAATATCAGATAAAAACATTTGATCTTAAATGTCAATGTTAAAGTTGAACAACTTATATTCTGAGTTCCATGAACAGGGCGGACTAGCATCTGAACACAAATTTTGATAAAAGGAGACTTTATCTCTGTGAACTGGTGTGCAGAGTTTAGACACATGATTCTGATTAGCTGGGCTTTCACGGGTTTCCCTTAATTTATCTCCTGATCTCTCAGCGGTCAGAACCTCCTACTGTTTCTCTTGGGGTAAGAGGGACGGATGGTTCCTACATCTGTCTTCACAACCTCATCCTTCACATACTGTATACACATTTTAACTCCAACCCGACCTCCAACCCCTCCTCTCTCTGCCCTCACCCCCAAACCTTTCTCTTCTTCTCTTCTCCTATCACCCCCAACCCTCTCTTTTCTTTCCTTTCACCCCCAACACCCTTCTCCTATCCTCTACACTCACCCCCCATCCCTTTCTCCTCTGGCTCTTCAACACCACCTTCCCTTCCTCCCCTTTGCCTCTCTTTTCTCTCTCTCTCTCTCTCTCTCTCTCTCTCTCTCTCTCTCTCTCTCTCTCTCTCTCTCTCTCTCTCTCTCTCCCTCTCATCTCTCTCTCTCTCTTTCTCTCTCTCTCTCTCTCTCTCTCTCTCTCTCTCTCTCTCTCTCTCTCTCTCTCTCTCTCTCTCTCTCCCTCTCATCTCTCTCTCTCTCTTTCTCTCTCTCTCTCTCTCTCTCTCTCTCTCTCTCTCCTCTCTCTCTCTTTATCGATTCATTCTTTCATCTGTCTCCTCCCTTCTTTCTCCATCTCATCCCTCCACCTTCTACTTCCCTATATCCTTCACCATCTAACCATATCTCTCTACCCCTCCCCTCCCCATATCTGTCCCACCATCTCCTTTATTTCCCCCCCCTCTCTATCTCTCTCGCTCTCACTCTCTTTCTCTACCCTTTCCCCTCCCCCTCTCTGTCTCTTTCCCTTTCTGTCCCCCCTTTCCCACATCTCATTTTCCTCTTGCTCTTTTCCCCTCTCTCACTCTCTCACTCTCTCTTTCTCTCTACCCCCTCCCTTCCCACTCTGTCTTTATCCCTTTCTCTCCCCCCATTCCCACCATCTCTCTTTTCCACTCTCCTGCCCTCTCTCTCTCTCTCTCTCTCTCTCTCTCTCTCTCTCTCTCTCTCTCTCTCTCTCTCTCTCTCTCTCTCTCTCTCTCTTTCTCTCTCTCTTGCTCTCTCTCCCGCTCTCTCTCTCTCTCTCCCGCTCTCTCGCTCTCTTGCTCTCTCTCTCGCTCTCTCGCTCTCTTGCTCTTGCTCACTCTCTCTCTCTCTCTCTCTCTCTCTCTCTCTCTCTCTCTCTCTCTCTCTCTCTCTCTCTCTCTCTCTCGCTCTCTCTCTCTCTCCAGAGGACTGTGTGTTGGTCCCGGGGGGGGAATGGGGGGAGTGGACTCCCTGTCTGCGTGGCGGCGCCCCCTGTGGCTTCCGCTGGGGCCGACAGAGGAGGACCCGCCAGCCGGAGCTGGCCCCCAATAGGCCTGAAGAGAAGTCCGAGCCCCCGTGTCCAGTGCACAGAGAGACACGCAGCTGTAGGATGAAGAAGAGATGTGAGAAAGGTGACCGCCAAAAACAGTTGCTTTTATTAGCGATGACTTTCTCCACAGAGAATTATCGCCGCTTGGGAAATTTGTCTCGGCAATTGTGAAAATTCTTTCTGGTTGTCAATCCCCTCGCTTAGAACACGTGTTGCCTTCCATGTATAGGGATTTCAAAATGCCTTTGTGGAGTCTCTGTGGTTGATGTCAAGTCGACTTTATTATACAGCACATTTCATACACAAAGCTGAAACATAAAAACATCTCAAACAATGAAATGAAAAAGGATTTAAGAAATGCCTGAAAGACTTTTATCAGATAGTTTATAATCAGTAAAAGACTAATCAAAACATGAATTAAAGAATGCATTAAAGACAATTGAATAAAATAATAGATTCAAATTGCATTATAATTTAGCAGAAAGTGTAGTCAGGGTTGGAGCAATTCTCAGATCTTCAGTTGCTTATTAGCTGAATCCTGCTCCTCCATGTTTCGTTTTGAGTTTGACCTGGTCCCAGTTGATCTCAAATGTCTAGAAGGTTCATATATCTTTCTATATTTATAGGTGAGCAGCAGTATTTTTTAATCAATCCTCTGACATACATGTAGCCGATGCAGGGATTTTAAGAATTGGTGTAATGCGTTCAAATATTTTGTTCTATGTAAGAACTCTAGCAGCTGCATTCTGAACAAGCTGTAGCTGCGTAATGGCTTTTTTTGGAAGGCCTGCAAAGAGAACCTATTAAAAGATGCATGGACAACTTTTTTTTTGACATGAGTCTTCTTAGTCTTGTTAGTCTTTCAGTTGATCGTAGGCCAATTTTATTTGACTTGTAATTTAGATCTGAATCCATTATAACGGCCAAGATTTCTGGCTTCTTTTTCGATTTTTAAGGAGAGGTACTCGAGGTGCTGGCTGACTGTCTCTCATTTTTGCACCAAAACAATTATATCAGTTTTGTCCTTATTTAGTTGCAAGTAAATCTGGCACATCCAGTCCTTGACCTGCTCATTGCACCGCAGATCTATAGGACGATAGTCAGTTGGTGATAGGGCTATATAGATTTATGAATCGTCCGCATAACAATGGCAAGCGAAGTTGTTATTTTGCATAATTAGGCCTAGTGGATGTAGATATAGAATAAAGATGGTCCTACAATGGAGCCTTGGGGGACTCCACACGTCACGTTAGTTATTTCAGATAAATAGTTAGTAATGGAGAAAAATAAGTTCCTGTCTTGTAGATTTGAGCTGAACCAGTTTAAGACTGTGCCGGAAAGCCCAACACAATTTTTCAATCTGTCCATAATGATTGAGTGCAGTGTGTAACAGTGGTCAATGCTAGGGTCCAATAGCATCGATATTGGATATTTTCTTTGAGCCTTTGAGAAGACAAATATCTTTTTACCACTTTAAAAATAACTGTTTCGCTGCTATGAAGGTGTTGAAAACCTGACTGGAAATTGACTTGCAGCTAATTGAGTTTTTAAGAAATCATTAATTTGCTTACAACTTTCTCTATGATTTTACTTATGAAGGGTCGATTTTATATTGGTCTGTGGTTGTTAATGATAGCATGGCCAAAACATGTGCAGGATTGCATGCTGTACCGTTTCTCCAGTGTCTTTACCAAAGCTGTAAACCCGGCCATGGTCCCCGTGTTGAGGGGCATCAAATCTTTCCCTTTGAACTCTGCTATCTCCTTAATAATTTTGCAGTGCAGTTTTGTATCTCGTTCCTATATACTCTTACATAAACATTTTAGTCAGTGATCTCTGCCGGCTGGTATTTGGCCTACTTGACAAACTAGTGGTTGGGTTGTCACGTGAGCGTAGGGAAGCGTTGTGTACACGTGAACCTCACATGGCCCTGTGTTTCAGATTCCTACCGCCTGATTGGTTAGATTGTGTAACACTAAAACAAACACTTCAAAATGGAAATGTTCTTGCTTTCTATTATATTGCGATGTCGTCTTGAATTTGATTAATCGTTCTGACCTAGAGGGTAAGATAGTGGAATTTCAGACTTTGGCTTACTCCAAAACAAATCGAGAGCATATTGAAGCCCTTAAATTCAAAAAGTAGCCCTTAAGCAGGTTGATTTACTGTCAGATCTTATACGCATGCAGGGCAGTTAGGCACCGGTCAATGATTGGCTCACTGTAGTTTTATAACGCTTTTTGGGATGTAATCGGGGAGGTCCGAGGCTGTATGAAGTGAGAGCCTGGCTATTTGAGTGTTGCCTCTGAGATAAATACATTTATTGTATTTCATTATTAAACCACAAAATGTTAAAGCTCATTCGTATCTCATGAGATCACCCATTCATGCTAACACCAGTTCTGACTAGTCTCTGCTTCAGAGTTTAGGTTCTAGACCATAACGTTTTTTGGTTGTGAGAATAATCACACCCTAGGCGTGGCTTCTTTACCATTCTGCCCATACCAACATAGATTGAAGATTTCCCTGGGTAAATCAGACCCTATAGGAATGTCTTCTTAACCATTCCGCCCCCACAATATATACTGAATTTTTACCTGGATAAGGCAGATCCCTGCATGAACCACCTCCAGAATCGATGTCCATGTGTTGTGTATTACCTTGTGTCTCTGAATTATCAATCGTGTTGAACCTTTACTATCCTTCGAGTCATGCCTACTCCCTACACCACAATACCTGAGGCACCAAAATTCCCGTTAATCTCCTCTCTTATGTAGGAGGGTGGTGGCATCTCTGTTGTCAAGATGGATAAGACATTTCGAAGACATTAGTCATTGAGAACTGGTCCCCTGAGTCCCTCCTGTGGAATCATTACAATAACCTGTCATACATCAGGACCAGACATACTGCGTGCCTGGCAGGTTGATCAGAAACTTTGTACATTTGATTTAGGAGGTTTTGGACCTCTCTAGCAGTTTTGGCCAAGGTACTGGTCTTATTTCGTTGGCCCAGGTAAAAGCATTTGATGGCGATGAACCCCAATACCTTTGGTGGAGTGACAACTGCTAAAAGGTGGTCCCAGACCAAAGGGATCATGGCATCGGGGCATGGTCTCTGAGATGAAGAGCTTTAGAGGGACATTTCTTTACACCAGGACCCCGAAACAGAGACTGAAGTGTTCGCAGGAAGACCTTGTACATGGGCTGTGTGCGGTCAATTCATCAACATAAGCTGAGAAGTTAAGACTGACCCTGTATGGAGGTAACAGTGGAGTTTGGCAGCTGACGAATGGCCTGTGTGCTGTAGATGTGAATGCCGTTGTTTGCGTTGAGGGGAGGTCGAGACGCTGTATCATTCTTACTGACGCATACATTTCAAAACTTTCTCGCCAAATGAAGAAAGACCTTGGCTCCTAAGGTGCACGTTGTGTGAATGGTAGGCAAGAACACCTTTACTGAGAAGTTGGGTTACGAGGACTTTGGGTCATGAGGGCCCTGTCGACGGAACAATGGGTGTGTTTGGACATTTTTCCAAACACCAGTTATTTTTATTTTTATTACATTTCTTTTCAATTTTGTATCCATATTTTTCCTTCTCTCCACATACTTAACTGGCAGCTGTCAAATAGTAAATGTGTAGAACTAATAAAGGTGCTTTGAAATGTTTGATAGAGAATGGCCTGACCTGAACGATGATCTATCTTCCAACACACTGGAACATACTGTCCTGCTTTTCCTCTCTCTCTGGAACACACAGGCCCTACCTTAACCACCTGTCTCTCTCGTGAACGATCAAACATTAGATTCTCTCTCTCTTTCTCCCTCTGTCTGGCTGGCTGTCTTTCTGTCTGTCTCCCCCTCCCTGTCTGTCTGTCTGTCTGTCTGTATGTCTACCTGCGTAGCTGGCTGTCTGTCTGCCATGTCTCTGTCTCTCTTCCGTGTGTCCATATTGGCTCCTTCTTAAGACAAAGGCGGTGCCAACGTAGCCTTCACTCTCAACCAGCCCGGAAAAAAGTTTTTTGAGAGTGATGGATACCAGCAGCTCTGAGCTACGAGCTGGGGAACTCGTAGCTGTGCATATGCATCCCGGGCTGTGCGTATGTACCCCGCAGTGCCCGGGGCTGGTCCTGCCCTGAGCCCCGTAGTCCTGTCCCCAGTGCCGCGGTCCAGGGCCCACATGCTTCACACGGGACACATGCTAGCATTTAGCTGAAAAGCTTTGTTAAGACGTATTTATGGTGGTGATAATCTTCCACTCACACACTGATTTACAACACATCAAGAGAGAGAGAGGGGGCGAGAGAGGGAGAGGGAAAGGAAGGAGAGGTTGTGGGAGAGAGAGCGAGAGGAAGGAGAGATGTTGGGAGAGAGAGAGAGAGAGAGAGAGAGAGAGAGAGAGAGCGTGGAAGGAGAGATGGTGGGAGTCAGGGAGAGGGAAGGGGTTGATTTACTGGTCCCTGGAGGGAGAGAGATATGATTTAAGTTTCCTTGTAGGGAGAAAGCATATTGCGGCACGCATTATTTATGAATCATGCAATGCCCACAGTTTTTTAAGAAGCTTAGAAGCTGCCCAGCCCGTAACTCAAAGCTGATGGTATCCATCACACTCAAACATTTTCCTGGGCTGGTTGAGAGTGGAGACTATGTTGGCTGACTATCAGGCTATCAGGGACCTGTTGAAGTCTGAAGACCGTTGAACACCAACGTACTCTGCGGAAAGAGGGTAGCAAATGCCAGCGTTATCCCTAACCCTAATACCTAAGAGCTGTGCACGCCATTTAACAGTCCCAGAGCGAGAATTATAAGATAATTTGGCACATATTTACCCATATTCTGTTGTTTTGTGCCAAATGCATCATTATACACGTCCACAAGGGGAGTTAGTGGGGCTCGAAAATCGCATTTGTATTTGCTATTTCCCCTCACATTTCAAGGGGAATGAACTTAATACACACCCTCTCTGGAGCGAACCCAAATGAGGGTCTAGTAGAAGTAGTAGAAGTAGAACCAGAACTAGAGATAGATAATAAGATGGATAGACAGATAAGGGAAGAATGTATGGCTAGATAAATAGATAGATAAAAGTATATTGAATGAAATAGATGGATAAGTCAAAAGAATTGATAGATCAAAATCTAAAGATATATAGAGATACATATGTAGTGTGTTTTTTCCTGGGGACTATCAACAGGAAATGATATCATAGCATTAGTCATTTCGTGAGGGACATTCTCCCTGATTATGTTGCTTAAACTGGGTGGAAACAATTAGAGAGTTTCAATAAAACCGGCCTAGCAGACCCAATCAAAGTCTTGAGGGCGTCCTTCCATCTCGGGGCGGTGACATGCAGAAGTCTTGTGTGCTTGTTAACACTATCGCACCAGCATGTCTTTCTTGTCCTGGGTTAAAAATTTGGACAACATTCGTGTGGACTGAGCATACGTGATGGACGTCCCATTGGGTGATCTGAGTTAGTCTAGATGATGTATTTCTACACAACGGACAGGTGGAGGGGAGGGTTGGATCTGTGTTGTGTTGTCAGGTCATTCAACCCAAAAAACACCTTATGCAGACATCTCCTCTCTTCTGAAGTACCTACCGGCTGACGGCATCGAACCCCGCACCTGCTGTTGTCAGCAGGGGGGACATTAGCTAAAGAAAAGGAAAGAGTCTGCCAAATGCCCGCTCCCTCTCGCCCTATCCAAATCGCGCTTGCTCCCTCTCTCTCCCTCTCGCGCTCTCCAACACTCGCTCACTCACTCTCTCCCGCTCTCTGTCTCGCTCTCACAATCGCTCACTCGCTCGCTCACTCTCTCTCCCCCCTTTCTTTTTATCTTCTGCCTCTTTTCTCTTTCTCTTTCGCCCTCTCTCTTTCTATTTTACTCTCTTTCTCTCCTCTCTCTCACTCACTCTCTTCGACCCTCTTTTAATTTCTTTTGCTGTCTTTTTTTCTATATCTCACACTCTTCTCCCTCCTCTCTCTCTCCCTCACACTCTGTTTCTAATGTTCTCTCAGTCTCCCACGGTGTCTCCGTTTCTTGTATCTCTTAGTGCACATGCCGAGGTTGAACTCAGCATGGGAGTGTAAGAGTTTGTCAGTTGTTTCACTTTGGTAGGACATTATGCGTAGTCATGCTACGATTCAGATACCGAATTACCGTTGAATTCTCTCATCTACTATTATAAGGGAGTCTAGTTGCAGCTCAAGGGTGGGTGAAAGGGGGAACACATACTGGATTAGGGTGATTGAAATGTCTAAAGTGTTGATCAGCTCAGCGATTGTGAAAATGTTCCAAAGTAGGAAATTAGGGAAATGTGGGGTTATGTTTGTCGGAGGGAGACCGACGGAGTTGACCTCCGGCTGACGTGACATGTGCAGACCCCAGCTCTCTGTTGACTGAATGGGCCATCGGATGGTTGTGGTTAGCTAGTCTATTCGGTCAGGAATCAACCACAACGGGTGGTCCCCTTAATGGGAATGAGTACATTAGTGTTTTATCTATATTTGGTATAGGTTTTTTCAGTTTTACCAAAGTTACCAACAATGATTAGATTTGAGTTATTTTCATCTATAACTTTATCAGCCCATTGTTTTTGTAAACCATCTGGTCGATGTTGGAAATGACCGTGGAGTTGATCTGATGCAGAATTGATTTAAAAGTGATTAAACGCAGAGGTATCCCGTTATTCAGAAATCTTGCACACCCTTGGAACATTATGTAGCAATAAGAATAAAGTATTCTACTAACCAAATGATTATGAAACACCCAAAGCATCCATTAGGAAAACCCACCTCTTCCAATGGGAATGGGGCATTCCATATAGCTTGACACATAATGGATTATTAGGCCCCTTTAAACGCAGCGTGTTTACTGGTGCTATGAGTCATATGAGTGTGTGAGAGATAAACAGGTATTATAGCTCAGATAACAGTGTGTTCCAGAGATGTAGAAAAATATAGCTAGTATAATCCAGAGAGAGAGAGAGAGAGAGAGAGAGAGAGAGAGAGAGAGAGAGAGAGAGAGAGAGAGAGAGAGAGAGAGAGAGAGAGAGAGAGAGAGAGAGAGAGAGAGAGAGAGACACACACACACACACACACACAGAGGGAGGTAGCTAAGGTACAACAAGTGTGTTCCAGAGAGAGAGAGACAGGTACAGCCAGTGTGTTCCAGAGAGAGCGATAGGTACAGCCAGTGCGTTCCAGAGAAAGAGGCAGGTAAAGACAGAGTGCTCCAGAGAGAGAGACAGGTAGATAAGGTAGGTTATTTTTTCCAGTCTGTTGAAGGATAGATTGATAATCGGTCAGGTTTTTATTATTGTACAAAAGGATGAAAAAAATCGGAGAGGCAGCGAATAACTCTCTGATCTCAGGACACTCATATTTATCCTTTAATTTATTGAATTATATGTTTTGTTGTGTTTCATTGTTCTATCAAGTTACAGACCACCTGTCCCTCTACCTATGTCTTTGAATATGTGTGTGTGTGTGTGTTTGTGTGTGTGTGTGTGTGTGTGTTTTTTGTGTGCGAGTATGAGTGTGTTTGTGCGTGTGTGTGTGTGTGCGTGCAAGTGTGTGTGTGTGTGTGTGTTTTGTTGGCCAATGAGCTAGATGTATTTCGACACAAATCTTGATTTACTTAAAATGGCTGAAAGATGAGTTGCCACTCATCTGGTTCTGTCTGTGGAGACAGAAAAATAAGGAGGGAGAGAGTGGGGGAGAGGGAGCTAAAGACTTGGCGAGGGAGAGGCAGGGGAAGGGAGGGAGAATGGGGGCGAACATCGAGGGTGAAGGAGATAGGGACAGACGTACACATTTTCTTTTTACCTAGTTTCTCTGAAATGTTCTGGTTGATGCAGAGTGGACACATGTTGTTGGCATATTTTGGTCCCATGTTTAGATGTGCCCTCTTATACCCTCACTGCACCATCAGAATATGAGTCTCATTCTCTCTCTCACTCTCTTTCTCGCCCCTGTCTCCTCAGTGGAGTGGAGCAGACGAGAGGGGACTTGAGGGGGGGGGGGGGGGGGGGAATGTTTGTTTGAGTTTTTGCAGACACAACTTATTTTTTTTGTTTCCTGTAATAAACCATCCCATAATAACTGTCATGTTGGTAGCAATCTGCAGCCCACACCATTAAACCCCCAGGCGAAGGTCCAGTTAGCTTCAAATCAAACAAAGTTTGTTTGCATTCCTAATTAACCAAAAACAACTGCGACCTAATGGCTTCAGAATGACAGCAATCATTTAGCAACTGTTAGCTAGCGGCTAGCGCGCTGGGCGGTGGGACAAGACCTCAGTGGCGCTAATGATTAGCTCCCGCTAACAACAGGAACCCCATGAGACGCGCTTAACAACAGCCTCGTAAACATTTTATTCGCTGCATATGTTCATATGCAGTATATTCTTAACTCGGGGGCAAGGTTAAATGGAAAACAACAGAATAATTTCTCAGACTCCAGCTAGGAGCCTATGTATGAACAGTGTACACATATATGTAGTATGCTAAAGGCATTGTATATGGGATTAAGATTTTGAAACACTGAACCATTTCAACAATTTATTCTTGGGGAAAAACTGTACATTGTATTGATTTCTTAGATTTTTATAGCCTTTTCTCTCCTCTAAGAAAACTCAAAGTTTTTCTCAGAACAGGACTGGACTCTGTACAGTACACACAGACACACGCAGGCTTTTCCACCTTTCAAAATTACAGCCCGCTGGTACCCCTCTCTGGTCATATCCCAGACGTAGGAGCGATTGGAAAGAACCCATTTGGCCGCCTGATATGGTGTTTGATGTTTGAGAGTTATGTCTGAACCCTTTCTGTACTTATTTACCATTTGCAAGGTAATTAAACACACGCTTGTCATGTATCTCAGTGAGTTAAAACCGGTCAAACAACAGATTTAGAAGGACGATGTTCAGACCAGGAGACAGGGTTTGTGTCCTGTTTTGATTATTTTAATCATTTTGACTCAAGATTCAGTTGTCCTCACTGTGGCTTGGAACCTACTTCTATTGAGGGCTGGGAGTTAAGCCCTCTGAGACATTGATGAAGCCCAGACCATAGCTGTAATCCGGAACAGACTAGCTGTGATAAAGGACAGACTGTAGCTGTGATAAAGGACAGACTTTAGCCGTGATGAAGACAAGACTTTAGCTGTGATAAAGCCAAGGACATAGGGACATGTGATAATGGATTGACTGTAACTGTGATAATGGATGACTGTAACTGTGATAATGGATTGACTGTAACTGTGATAATGGATGACTGTAACTGGGATAATGGATGGACTGTAGCTGTGATAATGGATGACTGTAACTGTGATAATGGATGACTGTAACTGTGATAATGGATGACTGTAACTGGGATAATGGATGACTGTAACTGGGATAATGGATGACTGTAACTGGGATAATGGATGACTGTAACTGGGATAATGGATGGACTGTAACTGGGATAATGGATGACTGTAACTGTGATAATGGATGACTGTAACTGTGATAATGGATGACTGTAACTGGGATAATGGATGACTGTAACTGGGATAATGGATGACTGTAACTGGGATAATGGATGACTGTAACTGGGATAATGGATGACTGTAACTGGGATAATGGATGACTGTAACTGGGATAATGGATGACTGTAACTGGGATAATGGATGACTGTAACTGGGATAATGGATGACTGTAACTGGGATAATGGATGGACTGTAGCTGTGATAAAGAACAGACTGTAGTCCATTATTTACATTCAAAACGTTTGTCTTCTGACAGAAAGGAAACCAGGACTTGGGAGAAAGAAAGAGAAGAAGAGATTGCTGCTTCAGTCCGGTGGAGTTCCAGAGATAGAGACACAGACACGGCGAGACACACAACCGACGCGAGAGACACAACCGACGCGGGAGACACAACCTACGCAAGAGACACAACCGACGCGAGAGACACAAGCAGAGCGAGAGACGAAACCAACGCAAGAGACACAATCGACGCAAGGGACACAATCGACGCAAGAGACACAAGTGGAGCGAGAGACGAAACCAATGCAAGAGACACAATCGACGCAAGGGACACAATCGACGCAAGAGACACAAGTGGAGCGAGAGACGAAACCAATGCAAGAGACACAATCGACGCAAGAGACACAAGTGGAGCGAGAGACACAACCGACGCGAGAGACACAAGCGGAGCAAGAGACACATCCGACGCGAGGGACACAACCGACGCGAGAGACACAACCGACGCGAGAGACACAACCGGATCGAGAGACACAAACGCAGCGAGACAGACAGACGGAGCAAGACAAGCAGACGGAGTGCCCGACACAGACGATTGGCTAAAGATTGACACGCTCACACGTAAACAAACGGCATATGTATGGCGGCATATCACTGCCAAAAAAATATAATAATCGAGAGCAAACACAACTAACACATCCGTGCACACAATTCATTATTACAAGCACTGTAACGGTACTCATGCTCAGTAATTCCCCAATCTCACATAAAGTGAAGAAGCAGCCAACTGACGCACCCATACGCACAAATGCTATCTTTGCTCTCGTGCTCGCAAAAGGTTTTCCTGCACGCTCTTATATTTTTTCCTCCTCAATCAGATATTTCTTCTACGAAAGAGATTCTGACATTATTCTTCCGAATTCTCAAACGTCCCTTATTTAACCTGTAAGATTTAGTCTGTGAGATTAAAGCCAGAATTCTGACTTTATTCTCAGAATTCTGATTTTAATTCTGATTTTAAACAAAAATAATGACAGCGCTTATTACACTTCATTAGACGATCGCTGTCTTATAATTTCACTAAACTACGTTACACGTTCTACTACGAGGCAATGCAGTACTTAACGTTTATATTTCCTGGTCTGTTGATATTCTATATACTCTAAGTATATTCTAAGTAATACCAATATTCAAGGCTGGCTATGGTTCACTGCGACTGACGATCCGGCTTTTATTGAAGAGACACATGGTAATATGTTCTGTTAAGGAGTGCCAGCTGTCTGAGGTGTCCCGCTGTGCTTTATTGTTCTCTACACCATGTTCTGAGACATCAGCTCTTGAGCAGGCTCTTTTGCTTCATACAGGGGCGTAGCCACATGGGGACACCCCCCCCCCCCCCCCCCCGAGTCTGAAAGAAACAAATACAAAAATGCTGAACGGCATAAAGGAAGCTGAAATATATGCACTAT
>NC_082394.1:8718510-8726010 GCF_031168955.1 Gadus macrocephalus
GGAGCAGTGCATACTTCCGCAATCCAACAGTGCTCAGCGGCCAAGCCTGGTGGTATTGCAGCTGTTTTAGCGGGCTGTGGCCGGGTCTCTTGATTCATGGAGTCCCAGAAGTAGACATCCCCGTTCAGTCAAATACAAGTGGGGAACAGGAACGTGTCTCCGCATTTTTTTTTTGGATATCAATCAAAGGCTCTTAATTATCTTTATACCATGTACTAATAAAATGTAAGTTTTCTCTTTTCAAAACACCACCTCAAGCGTTTTCTTTTATTTATGTTTTTTTTGCAGGAGAAGGAGGATTGGGCAGCTGAAAGGAGTCGCAGTGGAACAAATGTTGTATCGGCCCGGCATAATAATTGTTAAATAATAATTGTTGTCCAGATGGCAGATGGCAGGAGTGTAATTTAAAGATCACATATAGAGAATCGTCCGGGGAGTTATTAACTACTTCCATGGTCGGTAAACAATGAGACTGTGCTCGCTCAGACCTCTCGCTTATGATACTACAATGCTAACAATGCTAGTTAACGAGAATATTTCTGCATCCGGCACGTCATGCACTAGGGCGTGGCTAGGCGCCCATGATGCGGAAGCAAATCTCTCCATGATGTTGCCCTGCGCCATTGAGCAGTTTTCATAGAAATGAATGGGCGCCATTTTTTAATCTGCTGTCCTTTCCTTTAATATGTCCATGGTCCTTTCTTTAATAGGTCCATGAGCCGATCAGAACATCAGATGCGACTGACTCGAGGCTTTTGGCTGCTAAACAATAGCGCCCTCTGTAGGACAATTCGCCTTATTCACCTGGCGGCCATTTTAGCCCGTGAGGGGTACACAAACCCGGAAGTCGGACTCCGACGCATATGATCCATGGAAGATTCAGCAGCACAAGTGATGGAACCTCCAGTGTGGACTGTGGACCACCAATCTCTCCTGTCTGCCTGAATTAAGCATAACAAATGTGGAGCAATGGGCCAGTACTGACGGCAACATCCCTCGGGCTGTGTTACTCAAGGGATACAGTAACTGGATAGAAGGTTTTATCCACGACATTGAAGGTACGAATGGACGCTACCGCCTTTTCTCATAGCTTCTTATGCTAGAAGTAGTTAGCTGTGATATGGAGTTGTTGACTGTCTGTACTATGTTCGATTTTATTTAACACTGAACATGTATTTAATCCACAAGTGAATAGGAGACCACCACAGATATTTGTGAGGGCTAGGTCTTTTCCTTCTGTGCGGAAAAACGAGGCACCTTACATCATACAGGTATCAGGTGCTAAGTGGACAAACTGCTCAGTTCACAGAGCAGTGCCACAGTTAAACCAGCTTGCTAAAAGCAGTTCATTATGAGTTCATATCAACAATGTACCTTTCCCTGTCTGACCGAAAATAACATGTTGATTTTATCTCATTAACATGTTATCTGTAGCTGATGTAATATCACATAAGCCTCATTGATATATACTCTGATATGATACTTGTTTCAAATTAGCAAAGCAAGACAGGGCTAGGTGCATGTTGCTACTGTTGTTGACAATGATAGTATAATGACAGTATAACTATCAGGTAAGTGAGGGTAAGGTAAGCATTAACATTCATGTTAAGATAAGAGTTGCTCAGTTCTTGGAGCAGTGTATCCAGGGTTGAGGAAGGTTCTTCAAAATGTAATTAGCTTACAAATCCCTTGTCTTTTTTAAATTGACATAAGATGGAATGTCATAACTTAAAATAACACATATCTACCTCTAAAATCCACTGTTCAATCTTAATATGAGCTTTTCCACAACTCTGACTTTTTTGTACAATGAGTGTCCAAGGTATTAGGTATCTTTCTAGTTGTGTTCGCACGTATCACAGCTGTAAACAACCTACCACTACCAGCATGTCGCTGTAATATTTTCATGGCAGAACATTGAAATGCCAGATGTACCTAATTCACTGCACACTCAGTGTATTTTTGTGTGTGTGTGTGTATATATATATATATATATATATATATATATATAAATAAATAAATAATGTTATTTGTTAATAGCAACTCTGAAGTGTCGAGTGTCTAAAGTTTGATTATCTTTTCAGGTGGAGCTGTCACTTGAGCAGCCATTCATAAGGGATTGGTTCCTTTTCCATGCTTGCAGTATACAAGCAGGCCATTTTACTCTATTCCGCCGTACCAACTTCCATGTACAAAGTTACCTTTACAAACCTAGACCAGTGTGCCTATCAATGTTTTTGGAATGTTTTCTGATGTTCCGACCTGTTCTGGTTCCTGTATAATAAGTTATAAAGTTATGAAGGACATCATCCATGTGTAATACAATTGTACTTTATGCTTTAGATAGACATCCAGTAGCTTATACATACACGTAAAAAAACAACTCACAGGTATATAAAAGTAAAGAGCAAGTGAAATGATTACAAAGTCTGACAGGGATCCTGTGATACATTGACCATGATAAGGTGCTCTGGTAACAATACAAGTTCACATTGTATTGATTCGTAAAGATTAACAATAATGATGGTTAAGGATATGTATAGATTCATAAAGATAAACAATAATGATGGTTAAGGATTTGTATAGATTCATAAAGATGAACAATGATGGTTAAGGATTTGTATAGATTCATAAAGATGAACAATAATGATGGTTAAGGATTTGAATAGATTCATAAAGAACAATGATGGCTAAGGTTTTGAACAGATTCTTAAAGATGAACAATAATGATGGTCAAGGATTTGAATGAATTCGTAAAGAAGAACAATAATGATGCCTAAGGTTTTGTACAGATTCGTAAAGAACATAATCATGGCTAATGTTTTGTACAGATTCATACAGACAAACACTTTCTAATCAAGGTTTGAAAACATTTGTGGATATTAAGATTACAGTTGTAGAGATTTACATAACAATTTTAAAAGAGAGGACCTTGGAAATGTGTTAAAAGGGCACAGACAGCCCACAGTTGGTTAACGGAGCCCACCAGTGTCATGGGTAAGACTTTATCAAAAATATGGTACTCTTTAATCCGCCTAATAGCACGTTCTACATGAATTCGCAGTCTTGCTATCGCTTGAGTCTTTCGAACTTCCTCTGCAGTGAAGTGTCCACTTGGGCCTAAAAAAGGAGGGATTACAAGGGACACCTGTCTTTCAGAGAGAAGGTCCTTGATGAGAAAGCCTTTATCGGCCATTACCATATCTCCTTCTTCAAGCAAAGAAAGGATACCAGATTTTTTGGTAATTTCTTTGTCAGATATTGAACCTGTATACAAGTCACTGACAAAAGTCACTTCACCTGAGGGGACAATGCCTATTAGGCCTTTAAATGTGGTGTTAGATTTGTAGTGCGAGTAAATTGCCGAGTTAAGGACCTTGGAGCTAGGTTTCTGTACATGAATTTCTGTGCAATCCAATATAACTCTAGTAGCTGGGAACGTGCATTTAAAACAAGCTGGCATAAGTTCATCCACAGTTTTCCTTGAAGGCCACATTTGAAGTGATCCCAACATAAAATACAGAAAGTTGACCCAGGTCACACAGATCCTGCTTACTGTTGACTGTGATATACGGAATCGGGTTGCAAGGTCCTGCTCAGGAAATCCCTGCCTCAACCTACAGAGGAAAAGAAAAAACTGGTCCATATAGTGGACAATTTAGAGGCACTAAAGCCTTGACGAATTACCTCCCCACTGGTATGTTTGAATCGCTGAGCCTGACTCCATCCCACCATATTTTCTGCAGTAGGTTGCAGGGCCATAAACACAGCTTTAAATGTAGCATAATCCGGGAACCCTGTATAGAATGAGATCTGTTTATCATCACTTTGAAAATTTGAAACCCCAAACAGTTGTTGTTGAAGCTCTGCAATTAAAGTTTCTTGATCAGCGATGGTCTTTCGGGCTTCCTCAAGTTGATCTTGAAGCGAGGGAGGCAGTGCAGCATATTCGTGGTCTGGGTGCGGAGGGGGCGTCTCTTCACTGGAAGTATAAGAGAAACATATTGATGGACACATTAGGTCTTTTACAAGGATACTCATGTTCAATGCATGTAACACATTTTACGTACCTCAACACACTCAAAATACCTCAAAATGCATTACGAACTAGTAACTTAACTCATCTTAATACTACCTTGCAGTTCTAACAACACTCCTCTCTGGTCTGAAAGAACTCCATGCAAACACAGTCGGCACAGCTCCCTGTTTCAGCTTGGTGATCCCTGTCTTGGTTTTTACCAGGCAGTCTGGGAGGAAATGCTCCGAGCACACTTTTGTGTATGTGTTTATCTGCATCAGCAAATAAAACGTAATCATATAAACATTACATGTTTAATTTTATACATGTACATTTCAACAACTGTGCTCTCTGCCTTAATCTATCTACTAAAACGGGCAAGTTCTTGCTAGCCTGGCTAACTGCTAGCGATACGGAGACCGGGTTACAGCACCAGACATATCATAAAACGTACTTTAAAATGACGGCCAGAATCTCTTTTGATTTTAATAATCCATTCTCGACTTAGTCCCAGATCATTGGGGAAACGGTGAAAAGTTTGTCCTCTGTTCGATTTCTTCCTGTGTGATGAAGTGCATTGGGGAACACAGCAGTGAGGAGCCATTGCATCGCGTTGTGAAAACTCCCGGAAGTGGAAAGTGTACCCCTCAGGCTCCTACTTCCGTTCGAGGTGAATAAGGCGAATACCATTCACTTGGTTTTATCATGATTTCATTGACGTTTCTGGCGTAAAGAATCCCCCCCAAAAACGTATAAACAACCAACTGTCATGTTATTAATAAGAAGACAGAAGGGATGTCCTTGTGAACTGTATTTATGGAAATATTATTTATGCAGATGAGTTGAGAGTTAAGATCTGAATACAAATTATGTAATGATCTGACTCCTGGGTGAACCCTTCTGTTAACAGCACAGGAACAGATGTTGATCAGAAACATCACACACACACACACACACACACACACACACACACACACACACACACATAGGAGGAGATATCGAGGGAGAGGAGAGGGAGCGAAAATGAAATAGAGGGAGAGAGAGATAGAGAGACGAAGACATTCAGATGTGTAGTATGTGATGGAGTCTTTTTGTGTGCAGCCTCATGATAAAGAAAGACAAGAGAGGGACGAGTGAGGCTTAACCGGTGTGGTGAAAAGAGAGAGAGTAATGAGAGCAAGAGATGATCAAGCAACTTGTTTGGAGGATGGAGGGACGTAGCTCGAGGATAGCGACATTATACAATGTGGGCAGTCTGTGTGTGTATGTGTATAGGTATACATTATGTATTTGTGTGGGTGTGTGTTTGTGTGCGTGTGTGTGTGTGTGTGTTTGTTAAAGTGCGATGAAGTTTATTGCTCCAGGCCTGTGGTGACTTAAGGACCCGAGCTTCCTGCCAAGCTGCCCGCTGACATGCCCTACTAGAATGATGATGTGCCTCTAATGGGGCTCCTTCGGGGACCTGAAATTATCAATCACATACCCACACATGCACACACGCACGCACACGCACACTCAATTTCATGATTGTATAATTTGAGGGAGACATTGAGTTGAGAATGCACCACTCAGGTTAGGGGGGTCAACGTGACAGAATCGACACAGACTAGGAGAAGGTTAATTTGTTTGTGTTTGTGTTAGTGTGTGTGTGCATGCATTCGTGTTTTTCCGTGTGTGTGTGTGTGTCTGTGTGTGTGTGTGTCTGTGTCTGTGTCTGTGTCTCTGTGTGTGTGTGTGTGTGTGAGAGGTATGTGTATAATGAAGGACGTAACTCCAGAAGGAGTTAGAAGACTTGACAGAACTGTCTTTCCCTCACCCTCTCTTTCTCCCTCACGCTTTTCTCTCTCTCCCCCTCACTACATTCTCTCTAATTCTGTGTGCATTTATACAAAAAATGCTTAATCACAGTTATATTCTCAAATGGCTTTATAGGCCATATATCTATAACACCCCCCTGACCCTAGACCCTAGAGGGCAAGAAATACTCCCTTAATTAGCAAGAAAGAATTCTTGAGACGGAACGCAGAGTGAGGGATCCCTCCTTCCAGGGATGATCAAGAGTGCAATGGATGCCATAATTGACCAACATACATACATACATACATACATACATACATACATACATACATACATACATACATACATACATATAAACATACAGGCAAACATTTTTTAATCATTTAGTTTAGAAAATAAATGTCTATGGTGATGGGGAGCTGGCCGGTTAACTGTAAGGAGAGTCCAGGCAGTTGTAGTCACTGCGATATGACGCAGTGACTACATTAAATACATACATATATTGGCTCACATTCTTCCCCTCTATCTCCTCTCTCTCTCTCTGTCTCCCTCCTCACTCCCTCTCTCTCACTCCCCCTCTCTCTCTCTCTCTCCCTCCGCCCCCCTCTCTCTCTCTCTCTCCCTCACTCCCTCTCTCTCTCTCCCCCTCTCTCTCTCTCTCCCCCCCCCTCTCTCTCTCTCTCTCTCTCTCTCTCTCTCTCCCTCTCTCTCTCTCTCCCCCCCTCTCTCTCTCTCTCTCTCTCTCTCTCCCTCACCTCCTCTTCTCTCTCTCCCCCTCTCTCTCTCTCTCTCCCCCCCCCCCCTCTCTCTCTCTCTCTCTCTCTCTCTCTCTCTCTCTCTCTCTCTCTCTCTCGCTCTCTCTCGGTCTCTGTTGCTCACACACACACACACACACACACACACACACACACACACCACACACACACACACACACACACACACACCACACACTCGCAGGCACGCACGCACACACAAACACATACACACGCATATACATTGTCAATCACTACAAGCCATGACAATGTTATAATAAAATAAAATACTTATTAAATGACTAGATGACAACTATTGGATCTCTCTCTCATATCATTTAATTTTTTTCACTGAATAACAGACATCTGAATACAGATACCTGCCCCCCCCCCCCCCCAACCACACACACTGTTACCACACATCCCCCCCCCCCCTCCCCCCCCCCTTTCCCAGGTATGTGGTGATAGTAATCTGTTCATTCCAACATGAACAGTGGACTTCCCCAGCAGTAGCAGATGTGGGCCATCTCTGAGCCGGGGCAGACCATCAGGTCCGGTGATGATAACCCAGGTACCTCCAAAAAGAATCCTCCGCACATCTGCTGCTGCCGATAGGGGGATGGATGTTGTGTTGCCGTAGGTTACCCATTAAAATGCTATTCCTGCCGTTTTTTTCCGTCCATGTGCTTTTGATGCTTGAGGTCATCGGAGGCCGTGGCTCCGTCCTGCCCTCCATGGTGGAGGTGTGTCTTCCACTGAGAGAGTCCTGCAGGTCCCAGGGTCTACAGTGTAGGTGTAGGATCGTGGTTCATGTTCAAGGGAAATCTGGCCCACTCTGCTATTTTTCTAAGATAATAGAGACTCAGATTTTCCAAATCGGACATTGGGGGACTGTTACAAAGCATTAACCCTATATTTGCTTCTCTCCTCTCT
>NC_082394.1:8733510-8736010 GCF_031168955.1 Gadus macrocephalus
CAGGAGTTACCCAAGCAATCAGCGGCCTGACCTGACTGTCTCTCTCCCTCTAGACTGAGATCCTTTGCTCCAGTCCCTGTGAGGTAGGCTACAAACAGACACACACGCACGTGCGCACACACACGCACACACACGCACACACACGAACCCACACACACAAGCACAGACTACACACACACCCTGGCCTCCTTCCCGCTGCGCTAGATTTTGCCTAAGAAGCGCTGATCTTTGCATCGTTTGATGTAAATATGGCGGGAAATGAAAAGGAAACTGTTGGGCAACCTTATCTGTCTCGGGGAGAACCCACACCATCTGGTGCGCGGTTACTCCCAGGGCTTTTTTCACTCTGCCTTAGAAGATGTCGCTCCCTTTTGACTTTTCTACACATTTTCTCTTACTGTTTATTTATATTCACTTTCTCAGCGTTTATGTTCTTTCTTCATAAACGGTGTCTCTTGCAGTATTTCGGTGCGCTATCTGCCGCCGCAGTTCTAGAACTCGCCAACAGGGGCCGCCGTTGTACCACAGCAACCACGCGGTTTAGCACGTAGTGGGTCTTTATGGCCGCGGCAGAAACGTAATCTGCAGCAGTTTTTAGTTTGGAGCCCGAAATAAACGAGGAGTCTACGCTAAGCAACTGTTTAGATGGACGAAAGAGAAAGAGAGAGGGGGGAGGGGGTTAAGTGTGGAAAGGGGGGAAACAAAAGGGGAAGAAAATTAGAGAGAGATGGATACACCTGCTGCCAGGGGGAGGTGGGTTTGGTGCTATTACTCAGAGAAACGTTGAAAGGAATGATTTATTCTTTATTTTTGCACTTTGGGGATTTCTACCTGTTAATTGAAACGTTTTCCCTAAGTGAACTTTTCTTCAGTTTTTCAGAGTAGCCGACACATATTTCATTAGGACCACATAATCTGTAGCCTAGCTCCGTGCAGCTGAGGCGATACTAATACAATTATTATTATTATAGATTCAATTATCTCAAACAGTCTGCTGGGGATCGTTCATTTCGACGTAGGCCTACACAACCTATAGACATAGCGTATCATGAATAAAACTTCACCTGAACTCCCGATTCAAACTGCATGAAACTCTTGAACGTGCCTCTTTTGATTCACCTCTGCTTCACTTCTGCTGTTGTTCAACTCCAAGACAATGTCTGACACACGACAAGTTAGAAGTCAATAAGCTTCACCTCACCGGCCAAATAGATCCTATTCTCTCATTCCACCCATCCCGTCTGTTCTCTCGCCACTTTTCGTTCATTCTATCTCTTCTCTCTCTCTCCCAACTTATCTCCCAGTCTCCCTCTCTCTACTCTTCTCTCATTTGGTCTCTCCATCACCCCTCTCCGTTCCGTTCCATCTCTCCACTCCTCTCCCACACTGTCATTTTATCTAGCCCCCCCCCCCCCATGCTGTCTGTGGGCTATCCTTTCCTACCGTTTCATCCTTTCTTCCTTGCCCTCCATCCATACCTTCACTGCTCCCTCTCGCTCTGTATCTCCCAGTCTGTCATCCTGAGAGAGAGAGAGAGAGAGAGAGAGAGAGAGAGAGAGAGAGAGAGAGAGGGCGAGAGAGAGGGCGAGAGAGAGAGCGAGCAGCCGGAAGTGGTCTGACGTCATTAAGGACCTCTTGTCCCCTGCGGCGATGTTAAGTAGTTATACCGTTTATCCACTCTCCCGTTTATCCGTCATTCACCGCACATTCCACCTCACTCTATTGGACGCTCCTCATTCCTGCCTGACTTTGTAGTGGGGCTAATTTGTTTGTTTGTTGTTTGCTAACGTCTCTTCCTTCGATCTGACCAATTTATGAACCGCCGTCCTACACCAATTTATCCCCGCTAAACCTCTAACTAAACACACACACACGTCGGTTACATATTATAAGTGTCGTTCGATGGCTGCCCGTTGGATATATGTAGATGTGGGATTAGATGGCTGGGCGAGCCGTGTTGGGGGGTTGAGTCTATGGTTGAGTCTGCTAGCGGGGGTAACCTGCTGCCAAGGAGGATTCTGGGTCTTTGGCGGTGTTGTGAAACGAAAGAGGACATTGATTAAAGGATTTATGTCAAACTGGCCGTTTTTAAAGATTAGGAAAAATGTTGAGAGGTCTCAAAGTTCAAAGGAAATCAGGATGATGCTAAAAGGAGAGATTCTTACAAATCGTGTTTAAAGGCACCCAGTGCAACTTTATGTAAACATTCAATGAAAAATAAACATTACATTTCTAGTCTTTTTTACACGTAGTAAGTTTCAATAACTCCATACCATTACATATCGACATTCAAGGAGCAAAGATGAGACGTCGTTGTGTGGTGAGAACTGATAGAAAATCGTAAACAACAACAATCGCCGGTGGGGAGAAGCCATTTTTCCATTGACTGGAAGCCTGCTTTATTTATTGTAGGTTACAAAAAATAAAGAAAATGGCGGCATTGTTGTTGTTATCGATTTTGTATCAGTTCTCACCACACAACGACGTCTCATCTTTGCTG
>NC_082394.1:8741010-8753510 GCF_031168955.1 Gadus macrocephalus
ACAAACACGCTCTCTCTCTCCCCCGCTCTCACCCAGTGGTGGGACCAAGTGGTCGTCTTAAATTCACCTGATTGAACGATTGCCTGTCATACTGGCCCTTGATTGGCTGACAGGAAGTGATGACCTCATTAGTTGCTCCATCCCGCCCAGGGGGATACCTGACAGAAATCCATTATATATTTATATAAATATATATATCCCAGACCTGACACACTATACATAGTCCCTAGACTAGACCCCTCCAGATATAATCTGAATCCAGACTATACATAGTCCTTAGACTAGACAAGACATACGAAACAAAGTCCCTGGACTAGGATATACCAGAGATGGACTAGACCAGACATACTATACATAGTCCCTGGACTAGACTTCACCAGAGATACTATATATAGTCCCTAGACTAGACAAGACCAGAGATACTATACATAATCCCTAGACTAGACAAGACCAGACATTATATACAAAGTCCCTGGACTCGTCAGGTTATACACACTCCAGGACTAGACCAAACGAGATACAATGGGATCCGAGACGCTACAAAGTCCAGCGACCAGACCAGACTAGACATAGTCCAGCGACCAGACCAGACTAGACATAGTCCAGCGACCAGACCAGACTAGACATAGTCCAGCAACCAGACCAGACCAGACTAGACTAGACATAGTCCAGTGACCAGACCAGACCAGAATAGACTGACCATAGACATGATATAGTTCAGCAACCAGACCAGACCAGAGCAGTGCAGTAACAGCATGTAGGGAGGGCTGGGCTGCTGTTAAACGTTTATCAGTGAATGTTTATTGATGAGGAACTGTTCAATCAATCACTTTCTAATCAGTTTACCATTTACACCTCAGGGTACACATACTCACAGACACACGAACAGACACACGCACACGCAGACACACACACACACACACACACACACACACACACACACACACACACACACACACACACACACACACACACACACACACACACACACACACACACACACACACACACACACACACACACACACACACACACACACAAGCACACGCACTTACACTCACACACACAGATAAGAATGCCAGTTGGCTGATACGAAAAGCCACTGTTTAAGCTATCAGTAAACTGTCACACACACACACACACACACACACACACACACACACACACACACACACACACACACACACACACACACACACACACACACACACACACACACACACACACACACACACACACACACACACACACAGACACACATGCTAGCATAGAGTGTGTGGTAGTAAATTACATCTGGGGTCGATGGCACACTCTAAGTACTTGGTCTAGAAGTGTTTGTTTGGTGTGTGTGTGTGTGTGTGTGTGTGTGTGTGTGTGTGTGTGTGTGTGTGTGTGTGTGTGTGTGTGTGTGTGTGTGTGTGTGTGTGTGTGCGCAGCGTGTGTGTTTGTTTACTTTTGCTGGAGTTTGCCTGAGCTTTGTGAATTAGGATTAGTTGAAGCATGTGGTGAAATTTAAATTAAGTGAATTGTGTATGCGTGAATTATGGATGTGTGTATGTTTGCGTGTGTGTGTGTTTGTGTGTGTCAGCTAGTTGGGTTCATAGTAGTAGCGATGATTATGGACACATTTCTCAACTCAAGGTTGGCAGGAGACAAACACACACACAGAAGATAAAGATCTATCAATATCTCATCTTAACTAACAGCTGAATTTTCACATATTGTGCGTATAGAGAGATAGCGGGAGATGGAGCAAGAGGTAGGTATATAGAGGCAGGCAGAGTGAGATAGAGGTAGGTAGAGTTAGTGGTAGGTAGGTGGAGTTTTATCGCATGATGGAACTGCTTGAACTTGATGCTCCAAATGAAGGCAAGAAAGAGAGGGCGGGACTTTCAGTGACCTGGGTTTAGCAGCGAAAGAGAGGGCGGGACATTCAGTGACCCGGGTTTAGCAGCGAGAGAGAGGGCGGGACTGCAGGATGGCAGGTGTAGTAAATTACCTATAGTATGAAATTACATACAATTTTACCAATCATGTTGTGCTTTAAACCTCAACAAAATAACAAAATACATATTTCCAATTCAGGTGAAAAAATAATCCGGTGTGGGAATCATTTCACGCTTAATTATGATGCATGACCATTTCTTTTGGGTTTTAATCAAATGGAAATTTACATGACTATGCAGGTTGGCTGGTTGAGATCTGTTTGGCTGTTTGGAATAGGGTTAGGGTTATATAAATGTAAACATACAGTGTGTATGTGTGTGTGTGTCTGTTTGTGTGTATTTGCATGTGTGTTTTAAGGTGTACATACATTTCTTTCTGTGTGTCTCTCTCTGAGTGTGCTTCTTGCATTGAATGAATTCCTTTGTGCTTGTATTGATCTGTGTGTGATTCATGTGTGTGTATTTGTGTGTGTTTGTGGGTAGAAGGGATTACGTGAATGTTTTAGTTAGACCAGTCCATTGTGTAGAAGAAGAATCAGCCATCCATTCCAGCTGTCATGCTGAACAGAAAGTCACAGGTTCAGAAGATACTTGACCCAAGCTCCTCCTGAATGGGGGAATGTCAGGCACACGTTCTTCAATGCTTTGAGAGACCATCGGTAAGAAAAGTGTTATAGAAATGCAGTCCATTTAAAAAGAAAATACTAATAAGGACCCTCCACACACACACACATACATGACGACACACACAGCCACCCACCCAGACAAGGCCATACACACGCCAACATAGTGTACCATTCAGAGGAGTACTATAAGGTGGGGGGGCTGGAGGGAGTGTATGCATATATACGTGTGCACATATGGAGGTGAGTGCTTGCGTGTGTCTGATGTTTGACCTTCAGATAGAGTAACTAACGAATGTTCAGTGTCCAGGGTTAATAATTCATTCAATCATTTGTTGGTTTCTAATTAAAGAAGAAGATTTACATTTACATTTACATTTAGGGCATTTAGCAGACACTTTTATCCAAAGCGACTTACAATAAGTACATTTGTCATAAGAAGTGCATCAATATATCGCTGTCGGTACAGAAAGGATGTTCATAGAACCAAGTGCAAGTACCACGATCGCTAGGTCAATCAATTCCCTGTGTTACAGCCATGATAGCAGCTACTGCAGTTGCTACACAGTGAAGTACTACAATACAATACAGTGTACAATGGTGGTCAGAAGTGGGAAGGTGGCTATGCAGAGTCGAGGTGGACTCTGAACAGGTGAGTCTTGAGTCTTTTTCGGAAGATAGTGAGCGACTCTGTGGTCCTGAGGGCGGCAGGGAGCTCGTTCCACCACTGAGGTCCCAAAACCGAGAAAAGTTGTGACTTTGCTGAACGGCCTTTGCTAGCTCTTAGCGATGGCGGTTCCAGACGTCCAGCTGAGGTAGTTGAGCGGAGGGATCGAGCTGGGGTGTGTGGAGGTAGGCAGGGGCAGTTCCATCGACTGCCTTGTATGCCAGTACCATCGTCTTAAATTTGATGCGAGCTACTACAGGGAGCCAGTGGAGGTCCCGGAAGAGGGGGGTCACATGGGAGATGTGTTGATGCGTTGAATACATTTGGGTGTTTCAAGTAGTCGTGCGTTTCTCTTTCTGTTACCGCCTGTACTACGGTACGTGTGTTGGCTGACATGGGCTCTCTTGCGTGAGTGTGTGTTTGAGTGTTTCTGAGTTTTCTGTGCGTGCATGTGAGAAGCACATCAGTCATCTTTGATTACCACTCATGTCCCCTCACTGCAGGGGGCTCCTTCCTGTTGTCTTTGTTTCCCGGCTTCTTATTGGCTACCAGTTGAGTGCTTCCATTGTTGCCTGGCTTTCTATTGGTTTACAGTTGAGTGCTTCCTGCTTGGCGTACGGGGAAACATCGGATGGACTTTAATCTATTTCCTTTTTTATTTTTTTATTCTGTCACTGCTTCCGCTGTCAAGTCCAACCGCGTGTGGAGGAATCGCTGTCTAGACACTGTGAATATAAACACCCAGACATCCACACTCACACACACACACACACTCACACACACGCACACACACACACACACACACACACACACACACACACACACACACACACACACACACACACACACACACACACACACACACACACACAAGCACACGCACACAGAAAAATGCGGGAACACACAAAAGCACACATACATACACACACACACACACAGCCACACACACACACACACACACACACACACACACACACACACACACACACACACACACACACACACACACACACACAAGCACACGCGCACACACACACACACACACACACACACACACACACACACACAAGCTTTTATTAGCATTATTCGGTAGAGTAGTCTGGTGATGGCTGTTAAAGGAGAAGCCAACTATGCTTCACATTAAAGCCTTCAAGAGTTCCTTGACTTTTGTTGTCTCCCATTAAAATAGGTTTGTGACTGTTGTAAGACTTTTAATGTGAAAAACATGAAGGTGGTGGAGATTTTACCCAGTGTCAAGTGAATGCATCGCCCTTTTCACACATCTTCGATTTACTGTCTACGTAGTATGCAAAGAATCATTGAAGGACATTGGATATTTCTATACTATATCCTTCAAGATACATCTCATATATACACACATATTCAATACATACAGCTCCAATCTACACCCTGAAATAAACCATTGCAATAAACCAGAGGGCACATTTAGTTTGATTGTTTGATGATTGCAACATGCGGACAGCACAGGAGCGTTTCTGGACAGCATATTTCTCTCTGACAAGTGGTGACAAGGCAGATGGGGAATTGAGTCTTTATTTCTGCTTCTCCGGATGCCATTAAAGTGTCTTCAACTCTTCAAGTCGACTTCAGATGAACAACTAAAGCAAGCCACTTCTCAATAGACCAAGGGCTGTCCTCACTTGATCTCATCTGCATAACAACCAAATCCATCAGGGTTTTCTTAACAGGAACAAAAAAAGCTGTCATACTTAATCATCTCACCGTTAATGATAATAAAGTTATTGTGATGTGTGCTGTTGTGCAGCAGGTCTTTCACAGCTATCTGGTAACGAAAACATGAAAGAACCGTTGCTAAATTTGCTATGTGAGGCAATGCATGTATTCTTTGTAATTTGTTAAGTAAATAGGGCTTTGTGGAAATTGTACATCATTTTGGGCAATTGTTTTGTGCCTCTTGGTCCGGAAACCATTATTTGTGCAGACAAATAACTTTTGATTTGGATGGTTTATAGCCATGATGGTCAAAACATTTCAGTCAACTGTGAACAATCCTTTACTGTTAAAGAATGAAACTGTACAACACATGTCTTGCTGACATCCTCGCCGACCCCATCACACATCTGTTGTCATGACAATGGTAGAGGTACAGTCCCTCTTCGTCATGTCAACTCTATCACTTGACAACGGTAGAGGTGGGAGCGCTCTGGTATCGACATGATTCAATTAAGCAAAAAAGCCTTTTTCTTTGTCCTCTCTTTCTGTCTGTCTCTGTCTCTGTCCCCTCTCTCTCTCTCTCTCTCGCTCTCTCTCAATCTCTCGCCTCTCTCTCTCTCTCTCTCTCTCTCTCTCTCTCTCTCTCTCTCTCTCTCTCTCTCTCTCTCTCTCACGGATCAATATTTATTTATTTGCATCACTGTAGCATATTGCAATAGCAGTGAAGATGTAATATGACAAGGACCATAGATTTAATAAATGCAGAGCAAGACTACGGTTGACTAAAGCGCCTCTCGTGACTCGTTGGTAGAAGTAAAGTCGAAGTGATGCCCAGTTATTAATACAACTCAAACTTGCATAAATCAGTCATCTTACAACACCCTGTTCTTCTAAAAGACTTACTGTATGCTTAAGCTTTACGCTATTTAAACATTTATATTTACTTAGTTAATCCATTCTGTCGAGGGAGAGAGAGAGAGAGTGAAAGAGAGAGAGAAAGAGAGAATAAAACAGAGGAGGAGGGAGAGAGCATGAGAGAGAGCGAGAGAGAGAGAGAGAGAGAGAGAGAGAGAGAGAGACTATTAGCTCTAGTTTGAGCTATCCCTGGCCCTCTCTCTGTCTCTCTGTCTTGGTGACACATGACATCGAGGACTAATGTTGCCGTGGCGACAGTCTCCAGGGTTGTGTCAGTGACACCTGCTCAGTGTCACCTTGGTGATGGTTGCCGAGTGATTGAGGAGTCGGCTGAGTGGAGCAGACAGATGACACTGACACAGCAGGGGGACGGAGGGGGAGTGGTTGGAGCCAGAGGTGCAGAGAGAGGAGAGGGAGGGGAAGGGGGAGCAGAGAGAGGGGGAGACGTGGAAGGGGAGAAGGTGGTAGAGAGAAAGGGTTGGGATAAGAAGATTGAGGCAGCTGGGAGGGGAGAGGGAAGAGGGAGAGGGAGGCTGAAATAGGGAGTAGGGTGGGAGAGAGAGAGAGGGAGAGGGAGGCTGAAATGGGGGAGTAGGGTGGGAGAGAGAGAGAGAGAGAGAGAGAGAGGGAAAATGGCGAGGGAGGCCGGAATGGGGAGATAGGGTGGGAGAGAGATAGAGAGAGGGTGGGGAGTCGAGGATAAGGAAATAGGGAGAGAAAAGGGGGAAAAGGGAGAGAAAGTGGGAGGGAGGGAGAGCTTTGGTAATGAGACAACATCCTTCCTTTTACTCAGCAAAGTGTGATTACCTGCTGTTCAATACCTGCTGTTCTATGCCTGGTGCTGCTATTCCATAAATTATGCTATATTGACTATTAAGTCATTTAGCAGACACTTTTATGCAACGTGACGTACAGCATATTCAGATACATGTCATGAACGGGCAGGATGGGGTTAGGGGGCACCTTGCTCAGGGACGCTACTGCTAGAATGCAGACATGAGGGTTTCAAACCCAGTCCCTTTGGGCTGGTGGTTGAAGGCCAAGAATCATTCTTCTCCTGTGGTATTGATATTGTACGGTGACTGCTAACTGGTTTCTGGGTTCCCTTGGACCGACATCAGCATATCCTTCATTAGAGGACCTAAGTGAGGACACAGGAGTGCAGAGAGAGAGGAGGAGGAGCGGACATTCCTTGGGTAGACAGCGGGAGGACATGAGAGAGAGAGAGAGAGAGAGAGAGAGAGAGAGAGAGAGAGAGAGAGAGAGAGAGAGAGAGAGAGAGAGAGAGAGAGAGAGAGAGAGAGAGAGAGAGAGAGAGAGAGAGAGAGAGAGAGAGAGAGAGAGAGAGAGAGAGATAGTCCTTGGGTAGACAGTGAGAGGTGCCAAGGTCAGGGTGTTTCGATCGCGTCTTGATCAATTAGAGTTAGAGGAGAGGTGTCTCGTTAGGGAGTTATGAGATTTCTCCTGACGCTGCGGTACGCCGAGGAGACGAGGAGAAGGTGACACCTCCTCCTGCTAATGCCGAAGGAGGAGGAGGAGGAGACCAACAGGTAGACAAATGTCCCCCCTGCTGCTAGGCAACCTGGGCCGTCTTAGAACAAGGGAGAGGCCGTGGAAAAATATGTAAAATAAATAAATAAATTGTATCTATTATGTATGTGTGTGGGGGGGGGGGGGGTGTGTATGTGTGTATATATGTGTGTGTGTGTTCAATTCACAGAGTATTCACACAGTATCTGTGGATAACTATTTCCATTGTAAGGATTCTTATTATTCTTATTATTTAGAATTGGTAACACATTTCACACTGCTCCTGATTGGGCAAAAGTTTTAAAATTGGTTAATGACATGTAAGCAGGTCTAGGTCAAATTGTTTGGAACCATTTCTACCATAGGGGGCCCTATAATTTGCGGTCAAAGTGAAAGGATCCGCCCTGCTGCCCCTAAGGACAGACATTTCTAATGCTAAGTGTACAGGCCTTGTTTTACATGTTGAACATTTTTGCCTCTTGGACCCATCTGTACATCTCTGTACAGTGAAGCCCTGTACAAGTTTTTGAGCTTAAAAAGTCTTCTTCTATATTAACCCAGGTGCAAAGCACACAGGCTCTAGGGACTAAATGATTTAAAATTGAAAAGCGGTAATTATTGAACATTATTCTATGAACCACAAATCAGGTTCAAATGGTGCCAAGAGCTGGTATCTTTTCATAGAGGCCATTTCCCTTAATAAGTGTAGCAGGTTTTGTGTCGCTAGCTCAATTAATGACGTCACAGTGTCCACTACAAAAAGTGCTCAGCTGTTGAGCATTAACACTGCCAAGTGGATTAGTTAAAAGTTTTTTTGGGATACCTTTTTTGGGATACCTTTTGTATGATTTTTCTGAACCTTTTTTTGGATCTTAATTGGGATTCATCTTTTGGATAATTTTTTTTTTTTTTCTTTTTCTGACTAGGTGTGTTTTCCTTATATTTTTGGAGTTATCACGTCCAGCTCGATTGGTAGTGCATACCATGGCATGATGCTTGGTCTCGTTTATGTCAACTGGTACTGAAAGTTATAGATTAAATTAATTTAAAAAAGTGAATCCACAGAATTAGTCAATCTTTTGCGGGAAGTAAACAAAAAATTGTATAGAAAGAATTTTATTTTGAGTGTCGTTAAGACAGGGGGATCCAAGCAAGTGTTTAGTTTTAAACCAACTTTTATATAAATGTAGCAGATACAAATTTGGTACATAAAAACAGTGGAAACCAAACCACTGGCCTGGGCAGTGTTAATGGTATGCACTCAATCAGTTGAGCTAGAAGGGACCACTTTGACGATTTAGATAAAACACATAAAGACATTGTGTTCTTTTTTGTTTGGGCTGTGGATACCCTTTTTGCCAGCCAGAAGTCTTAGGGCCCTATCTTGCATCCGGCGCAAGTGACTTAGTCACTGGCGCATGTGTCGTTGCTAGTTTACAACTGGCGCAGAGCGTTCTTTTCCCACCACCGCCACTCGCCGGTAAATTAGGGATTGATCATGCGCCCCAAGGGGCGGTTCGGCGGAAGGAGGAGGCGTGTTCTGGCGCAAACGGTATTTTGCCGTTTCTGAATACCATTGCGCTACTGACCAGGAAATACCTGGTTTAAAGTCAGTGGCGCGTTGTTCACATGCTATTTTAAGGGCGCATGCATACATGCGCATGCGATGCATACGGATTGCTTGTGCACCTCGCGCATACACTTTGCTTCTCTCATCTACCTAGCCGCACATTCTTGGTAAATTATTTGGGAAAGAACAGCTGATGCAGCGGTAATAAGTTGTACTTTTAAATCAATGCATCTGCAAACACCGTACAGCAAACACATATTTTCTTGACACAGACATCGTGTAGGCCTACATGCCCATAACTTTGAGGATTGATGAGTATTTGATCGTGAAAAACATTGTTTTACCGCGAGTGAGTGTTAAAAAGAATGAATGAATGCGGGCGCGCGTGTGTGCTCTGTTTAAACACACGCAAACTAAACACGTAACGCATAATACAATCAATGGCAATGTCTATTACCGCGGGGACACATGCATATTAGATAGCATACAATACTGATAAGAAACAATGTTTATAATGTATTGCGTAGGCCAGTGGTTTTCAAACTGTGGGGCGCGCCCCCCCTGGGGGGCGCCAGAGTTCTTCAGGGGGGGCGCGATGTGAGAAAAAAATAAACCCGAAGAAAAACCTGAAAGTCGATGATTCAAATCATCAATTGTACTTCAACTGTAGAAGTAACCTAACTAAATCGATTTTCAACCGTTTATCTTCGTGCAAACCATTTAACAAATCTACACACTTGTATCTTCAATAATATCGAAACAGAATTTCGATATCATTTAAAATTTCTTCAGAATCACAGTTTTAGTTTCATACCGCTTCGTTTTCAGCTGTTTTCATTGAAGACGTCAGCCCATTCTGATACACCTACTTCTAGACATCGTAACTCATTCATTTTTCGACCGTTTACCATAGTTCAAACCATTGAACAAATCTACACACTTGTATCTTCAATACTATCGAAACGGAATTTTGATAGCATTTATACTTTTTTCAGAATCACAGTTTTAGTTTCAAATTGGCATCGTTTTCAGTTGCTTATAATAATTTAGTTCACCATAGCAACGCCGGTAAACAAACCCCGCCGAATAGTCGAATCTCTGGACTGAAAAAGCAGATCTGATTCGACTCTGAAAATTCAGAGTCGGGGACCCTGAATGAATCTGTGTAAACTGGCAGTTTACACAGATTAAGATGTTCAAATGTATTTAAAAAAGGTTAAGCTAAAACATGCTTAGATAAAGTTCATAAATTGTGTTAAGAAATGTGTTTAAAAACGCACAAAGATGTTTTAATGTTTCAGAAATATGTTTCAAATGTTTAAAAAATATGTTTCAAATGTTTTAAAATTATGATCAGAGATGTTTAAAATGTGTAAAATAATTAGGATAGCTTTCAAAACACAGGTCTTTAGAACATTTTTTTTTTGTTGGGGGGGGGGGGGGGGGGGGCTCATCAGAATTTTTTTCTCTGAGGGGGGGCTCACTCTCTCACACTTTGAAAACCCCTGGCGTAGGCTATATCATTAAATAGAACCACAGTTACCGCATATCATATGTTATATCATATAGGCCTACGTTTTCTTTGCCGAAATTTATTTGAGGACTCAGTATTTCTGAAGTTGTGGAAGAAAACCTTATTCCATGTGTGAATTAGGCCATATTATTTGGCAATAAACTGAGCCATTTGCAGTTTGAAATTCATGTGCATCTGTCTCATCGGAGACTGCAGACGCGCAGTGAAAATATCAACTTGTCCGATTCAAATGCGCTCATGGCTCTTAAAGGGGATGG
The DNA here is from genome assembly GCF_031168955.1 of Gadus macrocephalus. NCBI lineage: Eukaryota > Metazoa > Chordata > Actinopteri > Gadiformes > Gadidae > Gadus > Gadus macrocephalus. The sequence goes on from NC_082394.1 coordinate 8,751,748, forward strand.
GAGCTGGCACTCTCGTTGGTTTGTTGGACGTTACGCCCAAACCACACCTACGGGTAATTAGGCTGCTTCAGTCCAACCCTTTTGACACTTGCGCCGCGACGCAAGTGTCATTTATCCGCCTGTAAAATAGCGATAGCGCCGTAGAACCGCCCACAAAGCTACTTGCACTTTGCGCTTCCCACTTGCGTTTCAGACCGTTAAAATAGGGCCCTTAGTCTTAATTTGTAATACTAGGAGTTAATCAGAATATTATTAATACACTTGTTCGTCTTCAACTTCTAATGAAAAGCTAATAATAAGATAGAAAATGTTAAGCAGTTTTTAGAGTTCAGTTACTGTTAAACACATCAGTTCATTTTTTTTAAAAAATACAAACATTTTGTTCAATGTAATATTCAAATTTTGCATACATTTGAACACATTACATTTGATTAAAACTAGATGATCCTGATCTATTCTCTGTACAACAGGAAGTAAGGCGATACCATGAATTGAGGTGTCGGGCAGGAAGACAGGTGTTACGTGCCATTCATGTGTCCTGGTATTAACGAGATGCCTCGTCAGTGATTACGCTACCGCTTACGCGTGTTCCCGACTGCGACCGTTCATGAGCACTGCGTTCGGAATCTAGAAGTTCTTCAGGATTACCGCCACCATCTGTTGGGCGTGGAACATACATAGGTTCTTTGTTGGTTGGTGATCATGGAGGCAGCAAGAAATATATTTTTTGTCCTTCGTGCATGCAGGCAACACCTTGACAAATGGGCAACTCTGTTAGCAAAATCTGGCCACAGTTGCTGAAATTAAGTAGAATCATCAGAGTGTCATGAGGTGTCGTTAATGAGAACTTTCCAACGTCGCCATTTTTTTTCTCCCATAATTCCCAGCGATCTGACCGCTCCATTACAGAGGAGTGTGTAGTAGGTAAAGTGTGTGTGTGTGTGTGAGACAGTGTCTGTGTGGGTGCATGTGCGTAGATGCATCTGTGGGTGTATGCGTTCTTGCCCTGATTATTAACATTAATGAGAAAACTAACAAAATAAGGAAAATAGATGTGAGAAACAATTTTGAAAATGAAACCAAGCAAAATACTAAACTAAACTAGCAGACAAATTGCACTAACTATTTAAAACAAAGAACCGTTTAACTGAAGTTCAAAACAAAGTCAAACCTAAACATAATATGCACAAATTAAAAATGCTAATCTATGGATGCCTTTTAGTGAGTGTTTGTGTGAGTGTGTGCGCATGTATGCATGTAAGAAGACCCGATATACTTTTATAACCGCGATACGTCACCAATACTGAACTAGATGTGAACCGACCTTCTACTGTTATAGATCTTGTGGATATGTATTATTTGTGTGTGTTTGTGTTAATGTATTTTGTGTAGGTATGTGTATGTGTGTTTGGGGTTTGTTGGGTTTGTTGGGTTTTATATTTGGTGTGTGTTTGTGTGTGTGTGTGTGTGTGTGTGTGTGTGTGTGTGTGTGTGTGTGTGTGTGTGTGTGTGTGTGTGTGTGTGTGTGTGTGTGTGTGTGTGTGTGTGTGTGTGTGTGTGTGTGTGCGCATATATTTGTTGTGGTTGAGGTTATTCATTGTGTGAGTTTGTTTCTCCTGGGACCCTGGCTCCTCCCTAAGGATAGACACTCCTCCTCCTCCCTCCTCCCTCCTCTTTTCCCCCTCCATACAGTCTTTGTTTCAGGTTCCCTCATCTCTTCCTCTCTGAGCAGGTACCGACCGGTTCCTTCCAGGAGTTTTGGT
>NC_082394.1:8756010-8771010 GCF_031168955.1 Gadus macrocephalus
AATGCACGGCATCATCAATAGAGGAGGTGAGGAGGAGCAGGTGGAGGACTCCCTCATCTCCTCTCCCCCTGAGACGGTAAATGGGTCGCCCGCCGACATAGGACCAATCTCTGTCTAAGTGCTTTCTAAAATGGCTCTGTGCTCAGCCCCGCGTCCCCAAACAGCACACTCTTCCCCGGTTTATTCCCGGGTTCTCGCTTTGTCTCTCTCTCTCTCTCTCTCTCTCTCTCTCTCTCTCTCTCTCTCTCTCTCTCTCTCTCTCTCTGCCTCACTGTTTCTCTCTGTCCTATTCTCCTTCCCTCACCCATTGTTCCTTATCCGTCATCTCTGGACGGTCAGGGCACCCGGACAGAAGGGAGTGGACATGTTTGTTGTCCGGCCGGAGGGGAGATGACAGTGTTTGCTTGTCTGGAAGGAGCGTGGATGGTGGTTGGGGGGTTGAATGTCTGGACGGGGTGGAGAAGGGGTTGTAATTTAAACATCTGTGTGGAGGCGAGTTTGTATGGTAGAGAATGTCTGGATGGAGGGTGGGTGATGGTGGGGTTTGATTGTTCAGATGGAGGGGGGGTGATTGGTGGGGTTTAAATGTTCATTTCTTACTTTCATGGCCCGCATAAATCGAAATCCGTTCCATAGAATGAATAGACAGTGACACCATTATATCATATATAACGTTTGAGAACATCCATTGGCCGACCAATTCAGAGAAATCTGCATGGAAATATTGGAATCAAAACCGAGGTGACCTTTGATGTGTTTTGAGGCTGATCCGTCCTACCTGCGCGGGTTACAGTGTATACAGTAGACTGATTGTCGGTTGAGTGTGATGAACGAGTGGCTGACTAGTGTAGCGGAACGAGCGTTCATCTCCCATTACTGTCAGGACAGATGAAGTGCTGGTGGCAGCGCCAACGTAGCTGGCGGGAACAGAGCCTTTAACGAGCTTAAATCAATTAAAGACAAAAATGATCAATTTACTTGAGTAATTAGGCTGAGCATTAGCAGTTATTACCACGAAACACATTTATCAGTCACTTAACCCCCCCCCCCCCCCCCCCCCCTCCTACCCCAAACAGTACTCGTTCTCTTTCTCTCTCTCCTCCCCAGACTCTGCCTTGGATTCTAAATGGGAAAGCGTGCGATGAGCTAAATTGAATTTAATTGATAAAATAATTAGAACCATTTAAATGAGTCAATTAACGAGTGACTTGGGGGAGGGGGGAGGGTGGAGGGTGGAGAGTATGGGCGGGAGGGAAATCTTCCCCTGGGAGTTTGAGCGTTATTAATAACCCTGAGAAAGTGAATGTGCGTGGCGCCGCTAGGGAAGGGGTCCCCGATCGCCGCCCGCCGTAACCCAGAAACGCTTGGAGTCGGCGTGCTGGAGCCTGGGGGGCACGGCGGGGGACGGGGGGGGGGACGGATCCGCTCGGATACCGGCCCGGGCTGTCCTTGAGAATACAAACACACTCTGGCTGGCGAATACACACACGCCCGCGCTCACACACGCACACGCACACACACACACACCCACACACACACACACACACACACGCACACGCACACACACACGCACGCACGCACGCACACACACACACACACACACACACACACACACACACACACACACACACACACACACACACACACACACACACACACACACACACACACGCGGCAAACACCCACACATATTCTGGATGGCTAAATACACACACACACGCACACACACACACACACACAGACAAACATACACACACACACGCATGTTTACACACACACTCACACACACTTGTATACACACACACACACACAATGTGAGAGAGTTAAGTGGCTCCATTGTGGAGTACTTAGTCCTAGACGTGGTCACCAGCTGCTGAGTACCCCACCATGCCACCATCGTTTTTAGTGTGCGTGTGCATTTGTGTGTGTGAATGTGTGTGATGCCGTGCAGTTGGGAAATTGCTTTGTGCCGGGGTCTCTGAAGGGGATCTCTGTCATTCAGTCATCTAAACAGCATCCCCCCTCTCCCCCTCCTCACCCCCCCCCCCCCCCCCCCCTCCCACCACAATCATCAGCAAAATTATTCTCTACACCCTCTCCTCGTCCCTGAGTACCATCACCACGGCAACCTCCTCCTCTCCTCCTCTGCCTCTCAATCAGAGTCCATCACGGGGATGCTGGCTGGGGTATGCTGTGCCGTTTAGCTCCAGGAGTGATTAGGGTGCTGCCCTAATCAGGGTGTTCGTTAGCCAGGGTGTCGGTTAACGAGAGTGTAAGTTAACGTTGGTCTTAGGTAATGTCAGTATTAGTTAACCAGGGTGATAGCTCAAGAGCAGAGAGGCTAACAACAAGAAGGATGCTGTCAATCAGAGGCCTCCCTCAGGGTCTATCACTGATGGAAAAGCTGAGCTAGGCTATGCTAGTCCAACTTAGGCGAGTAGTTTCTTCTATGACGTCAATGGTCCAATGCATGTAAAGGAGGTGTTTCAGACCCTGAATGAACAGAACTCTCTTCTATAAGAAAAAAGCTTGCATGACACACAAACCAAACCTTAAAGTTTAGCACATACGTCATACTTTCATATCTTCATCCATTCATCCATTTAGTAGTTTTTATTTTTGCTGCTCCTTTTTTCTCCTTCCAATCATACTCTCTCTCTCTCTCTCTCACACACACACACACGCACGCACGCACGCACGCACGCACGCACGCACGCACGCACGCACGCACGCACGCACGCACGCACGCACACACACACACACACACACACACACACACACACACACACACACAAAAATACACACATACACTCACACACAGACATTTACGCAAACACCCGCAAACACAGACAAGCACACCAGCACTCATATACACACCCACACACACACACACACACACACACACACACACACACACACACACACACACACACACACACACACACACACACACACACACACACACACACACACACACACACACACACACACACAAACACACGCACCCTCTTAGCCTCAAAGCTCTGCCGTCATAAGATGATGTCATGCTTTGATATGTGGGTTGGGAGTTATTACTGGAGAGTCCTTCATGTCTGAATGTGTGCTTGTGTGTGTTTGTGAAGAAACCTGTGTGTATGTGCGTACGTGTGGGCATGTTAATGTGTTTAGAGGTCTGTGTGCACCCATATACACACACACACACACACAAACACACGCGTACAAGTGCAGCCGTAACGATGATGGATGCTCTCAGGTACAGCACTGCGGCCGCATGCTGCAGCCCATCACTCTGCCGCCCGTTCATGTGCATTCTGGGAATCGGAGTCCTTGCGGTGGACATCTTGTGGTTTTTAAACAGACATGGGCGCGATGGATGGCCCCTCCATTCTGCTCTGAAACACAGCGAGCGGTGAGTGGGTCGATGGAATTAGAAAGTTATATTTAATATAAAAAGGAAAAGCAGATAAATAATCCACTTTCACAGCGTATGGCCTGGAATAAATGATCTTTGTAAAGGGACTCATTGGCAGTCGGGACACTAGTCTTGTGTAATGGAAATGTGAAGAGCAAGGACACACGGCACACCTGGGCTGCTGGGATTAGATAAAACACCTGGATGGCTCCTGGTGTCCCTTCACTGCAGACAATACCATGAAAGGCCCATTCATGAATGATTTTACTTTAAAGATGATTAGGAAAGAAATAGAAAGAAGGTTCAAATGAAAGACACGGGTTTGGTGACAGACGTTAGAAAGGAGAAGTGGACCGACAGACAGATAGAAGGAGAGACAGAACAGCTGACAGAGATAATTCTTCTGTTATTCAACTTTGTGTTATCGTTCAGTGTTCAATCTTTTCATCATTCTTTACCTCTCACTCTTCAATCTCTACTTCTCAGCACTGTTTATTTAGTTTGTTATTTTTTGACAAATATTATCTATGCCCTTCACCATAGTGTGTCTGAATGTGTCTGTGAATGCTTGCATGTGTACATACGTGTGTGTGTGTGTGTGTGTGTGTGTGTGTGTGTGTGTGTGTGTGTGTGTGTGTGTGTGTGTGTGTGTGTGTGTGTGTGTGTGTGTGTGTGTGTGTGAACGTGCATGTGTCTGTGTGTGTGTGTGTGTGTGTGTGTGTGTGTGTGTAAGTAAGTAAGTGTGTGCCAGAGGAGGTCTGGTAACCTTAACCCTGTCTATTGTCAGGAGTCTGTCTGCTACGTTTTTGGCTTCAGCCAAATCCAGCAGCCTGTCTGATTGGATGAGTCCCAGGTCTCACACGGTTCTGGGGCCTGTGATTGGCTGTGGCGGCTACAGGGAACACAGTGATGCCAAAATAGTGGAGCGATGACGGAGAGGAGGGGAGGGAAAGGTTAGGAGGGGAGAGAGGGGAGAGAGGAGAGGAGTGGTGGGTGAGATGGGGAGACAATAGGAGATAAAAGAGGTTGATGGAGGAAATACAGGAAAGGAGCGAGAGAGAGAGAGAGAGAGAGAGAGAGAGAGAGAGAGAGAGAGAGAGAGAGAGAGAGAGAGAGAGAGAGAGAGAGAGAGAGAGAGAGAGAGAGAGAGAGAGAGAGAGAGAGAGAGAGAGAGAGAGAGAGAGAGAGAGAGGTTACATAGTGGAAGCACAAAGGGAGGAATAAAGGGGCAGGAGAGGATGAAAGAGGAGAGGAACGGAGAGGGATGGAAAGGAGGTTAATTAGAGATAGCTGAACATTTCTCATTCCTTCATCCTCATTTACCTCCTCTCTGCCTCCTGTTTTATACTCCTTACTCTCTCTTTCTCTCTTACCTGGTCTCTCTCTCTCTCTAATGAGGGCCAGCCTAAAAAATACTGACTTCCTCTGGAGACCTGAAATGGGCAGACCGACAAAAACACACACACACACACACACACACACACACACACACACACACACACACACACACACGTACACACACACACACACACACATACATACACACACACACACACACACACACACACACACACACACACACACACACACACACACACACACACACACACACACACACACACACACACACACACACACACACACACACACATACACACACACGGATTGAAAACAAGTATACAAAGACAAATGAAGGTGAAGGAAGAGACTCGAGGGGTCAGAGAGAGAGGCCGAGAGAGGCAGACAGATACAGAGAGTGAGAGAGGGAGAGAGAGAGAGAGAGAGATAGATACAGACACAAAGAGAAAGCAGTAGAGAGACACAGAGCGAGAAATAGAGAGATACAGAGACAAAGAGAGCGAGAGAGAGAGAGCAATAGACATAGAAAACAGGAAAGGGACATTGAGACTGAGAGGAGCAATGAGGAAAGAGTGACAAAAATAGAAAGACTGAGGGAAAAATACAGGATCGATAAAAGTGGGTCTGGATAAGCGATCTTGCTCCTCTTCCTCCTCTCCTGTTATTGCCGAGTTCTGTTAGGAAGATGACTTTAATCCTCTATTGACCACCTCTCACTGTGTGGTCAGAAATACAATAAAATAACATTTCATTAAACACACCAGAGGTCGATAAAGCATGATTAAAAAAATATCAGCGAGGACACAAACAATAACACATTTGTTTATTTGATCCAAAGCATATGTTCTAAAAGGGATGATTTAAAAAGGATGTAAAAACAAAAAAACACACCTATATATATGGATAGATATTGTGGCAACCCCAGTGGTCGGTGGCTGGGATTCCCAATAAAGGACGCTCAAGCCCGGTGTCGGGACGAGGGTTTTATTTCAGGACCGCTCAGGAGAATAAGGAAAATCATAAAATAACTAAGGCAACTTCCACCATGGGGAAAAGGGTTGGGGGTTCTCCGGCCAGGCCCGTCTTGGTGTCCGGCGCGAATGTTGCTCCCTTGGCACCCTTCAGTTATGCCTAGGGGAAAGCATTCCACACGTTAGGGCGATAGTATGTCGGTCTCTCCTCTGCGTCTCTCTCCCTTGACTGCCGTGTGCTCGGCCTTTAATACCCCACTGCCGCCGCTTTCCCCCAGGTGATCTCATCCCCCAGGTGATCTCATCCCACAGGTGATCTCATCCCCCAGGTGATCTCATCCCCCAGGTGATCTCATCCCCCCTGATTGTCTGTGCCTGCTTGATTGGTGGGCGGTTACAGCCGTGTTGAAGGGGATGTATCTCCCTTGGACTACTTGTCCATAGAGAGGGCGCTGTTCAGAGCGTTGGCGAGTTTCCTCCAGGTCCGCCGGCGCGGGGTTGCCACAATATATATGTTTTGTGTTTGTATTTTTTCAAGCAACGTTATTTGACAAACATGGAAAGAAAGACTCTAAGCCTCAATAACAATTCGCCAAACTAATCTTCCATGAAAACCACATATGTTTTACAGATGTCTTCCAAAAATGTACAATCCGACACACAGGAAAGCTATTCCTGTTTTTTTTCGATGTTTTTATCATGTTCATCTAACTCAGTGAGTTCACGTCATGTTCATAGATTTCATTCAATTTCCATATAATTCAGGGAGGTCGTACAATATTCATTTAATTCAGATGATTCAAACTAGGGCTGCTCGATTATGGGAAAAATCATAATCGTGATTATTTTGGTCAATATTGAAATCACGATTATTCAAACGATTATTTTTGAGTTTGAAAACATGTATTTATTCAGCATGTCTCTCCCAAAAAAAACGTTGTAACTGAGAACTTTGAAAATTTGCCTTAAAAAAATACACAGAATTGTAAAAAAGAAAATGTTCCAATCTAAAATAATATACAGATATGTATCCAGCTGTTCTGCCCTTTCCATAAAACATTCAAGAATTTCTTTTTATATGAAAAGAAAATAGAAAAACTCGATTATGTTAATTTTGTGATCGTTTGACGCTAAAATCTAAATTTTAGAGGTTATATTTAACCCTTTTCATATCTTCACAAGAGGTGACAGACAGCGCATCTCAAGGCCACAGAAACACACACTCCATCTCCACTCCGTTTGCGTCTCTTTTGAAATGCTCAACAAAAGTATTTTCTTTACCTCGTCGGATTGCACCTTGAACCTTCTCTCTCTCTCTGTCTCTCTCTCTCTGTCACTCTGTCTGTCTCTCTCTGGTAGACCAAGCTAGCGTGTGAGACTGATAACCTCCTCTCCACCATGGATATAGAGGGGGATGAGGGGGGGGGGGGGGGGGGGGGGGGAGTGATATGGAGAAAATCTTGATCTATTTAACGGAAGATGAAAACTGACTGATTTGTTTAAGTCACTGTCTCTGAACTCAGGCAAACAGAAAGAGAAACTTTGCTTTCAATAGAAAAGGATGTACCGAGGTATAGAGCCGGAAGGAATAGACACACCATTTTCAGCTTTGAGCAATGAAGATATGATACGGGGGAATGGGGATAATTTGTAATTCACATGATAGACGACATGTTTTCATATGACATTATCATCTGAATAATGTAATTCTGTCATCATTCATAGGTTCATGAATATTTGCTGTGATCTTCATTTGCTTTGATAACATGATATATCTCGGGTGATAGTGTGCATAACGCAAGGGATAATTCACCGGTAAATCCTGCGTCCTGCATTGTTTTTTGATAACAGCCCACCTAGTCATTGATTATCCCACTCTTACTATGGTTTCCTGGGATATATAAGAGGGTGGATACTTATTTCTTGATCTAAAACCGATCTAGTTGTAACTAAGATATCGTTGCCTTTTTTTTCCATGGCAATATTGAGCATCCGATTTTGTTGATTGGTAATGCATTGTTATGCTAGTAGCATGCCTTCAGTGGACTAGCAGAAGTGGGATGCCAACACAAGAGTAGCACCATCACTTGTTGGGGACGAATCAGGAATTTTCTATCGTTCTGTATTTTGAAGGGCAAGTTCTGGTTACATTGTAAACTAGTGGCTGAAGGCAACAGTATTATTGACAGAATATTCAATAGATGATGGAAGTAAATGTTGTTTTGTTTGCCAGCTGATATGAGTTGAATAAAAGTTGGGCATTTGTTGAGGAGGATCCAACCCTATGCTGATGATCTGTGTTCTGTCTGAACCTCAACAACGTGACTTAAAGGAACCAACCCTATGCTGATGATCTTTGTCCTAAACCTCCACAACATGACTTAAAGGAACAAACCTTATGCTGATGATCTTTGTTCCGTCTGATCCTCTACAACCTTCCTCCAAAAGCAAAGCTCCAAAGGATAAAACATGACAGCACCCACCTACCTTCACCTCCACCTCGCCGCTGCCTGGTTCCTTCCTGATTACTACCACCTTTTCCTTCTTTCGTCGTCTAAAAATCCAAATTGTTTCCATTTATGTTGTCATTGTTTCTCTGTCTATCTTACTCTGTTTATTTTTCGCTATTTGTCTTCCTTTCATTCCTCATTTTACATCTTAAGATTTCTTTCAGATTCTGAATTTGTTATTCTTTCCTCTATATTTTTCTTTATTCACCCTTTTTTTTACTTTTGTGTTTAGTCTCCATACTTGTTAGTCGTCCAAAAAAGTAAATCCAAACTTTATTGATCAACGTTTAAACTATTTTATTGTGCTTCACGTGTCACACAAAATAAAACTTAAATAGAACTCAAGAATAGATCCATTCAAAGTTGAAACAAAAACACGTTAAACACACACACATACAAAGACACACACACACACACGCACACTCCTTATCTGGAAGCCATTAACAATTAACTCTGAGCCAGAGGGAAATGCCCAATTAATCATCATCTCTCTCTTGTCTCCTTCTCTTTCATTGCTTTTCCAAGTTTTATACAACTTCTCTCTATCACTGATTCTCTCTCCCTCTCCCATAATTTCTCTCCTCTCTACCTCTCTTTACTAAATTCTCCTTCAGACGGTTAGTTGAGTGTCATTACTGTTAAAGAAGGAGGGAAGGAAGGAAGGGAGGAGGAGGGAAGGGCAAAACAATGGAAAGAGCCACGAACAGAATTGTCTTGAAGGGCCTCAGTGGAACAGATTGATAGTGAGTTTGAAAAGAGAGGGGGAGGGGGGGACATGACCAGATGAGAGAAGACAACAGAGGGAGGCAGGGACGGAGAGAGGGAGAGGGAGGAGGAGGGAGAAGGAGCTGAGATGAAAGAGGAGCGGGAGGGGCCTGGACATGCGTCTTGTTGCCGTGGTTTTGCTGTCACTCAAACGCTCTGTATTCCAACACACAGATCAAAGTCTTCTTACAGACAGCACTGTGCATTCTAGCAGTGCATGATATCATTCTCTCTCTCTCTCCTCTCTCTCTCTCTCTCTCTCTCTCTCTCTCTCTCTCTCTCTCTCTCTCTCTCTCTCAAGATTCAAATGACTTAAGAGGCATGGAAAATGTACATTTACATCCCCAAAGTACGGAAAGTAAGATGAGACACAACATGAGATACAGAATAATAATAGTATCCGAGATTAAAAAATAATTACAAATCTTCTGAAAATACAATGTAAAACAATTTCACACACACACACACACACACACACACACACACACACACACACACACACACACACACACACACACACACACACATACACACACACACACACACACACACACACACACACACACACACACACACACACACACACACACACACACACACACACATAAATAAAGACCCATTCAAAGTCCACTCTAAACATGTGGATAGCTTTGTAATTACCAGCAACACATAAATACACTAAATATCTCAGACATCTCTTCTCCTCTTCCTTCTCTTCCTCTGCCTCGTCCTTTCCTCTCTTCCTCTCCCCTCCTCTCCACTCATGCTCTCTCCTCCTCCTCTCTGTTTTCCTCTCTTCATCTCTCTCTTCTTCCCGCTCTTAATCTCTTTTCCTCTCTCTCCTCCTCCTCCTCCTCTATATCAAAGTTCTCTAGAAGCTGGCCTTCATTTTGTGTTCAGAGGATTTTAAACGGTTCTGTAGTAGCAGCAGTGTTTATAATGTATATTTGATGCCTAGAGCTCCACTACCAGGGCCGCCATTACGGCCTGTTAATGTTACATGTTGTGTTGGCTCTACTGTATGCTGATTGGCTCCAAGCTCTGCGTGAGGGTTCCCGCTGTTCGCTCGACCTGTCAGTGTCAGCGACACCGCACTCTCTGGTGTTGGTGACACTGACACCGCTATCGTCTGATGACGGCTTACCTCAGGGGACAACGGGCGGTATTTCCGGGGTGCCTGTGATAATGGAAACGCCGGTCATTGTTTTTTACAGGGGACATATTATACCACCGGGTGCGAGTGGAATTAGCCATTGCAAGCCGTTTTGATAATGTTCAGCTTCTGACATCACAGGTGGGCGTTTCCCCCTCAATGTTTTCTGCACAGATTATCCCAACTGGTGGTGCAATATATCCCCTTTAAACATTTTTTTGCAAGAGATCACTATAAAGAGATATCAAAGCTTTTAAAAAGTAGACATCAACAAATCTTGTAGATGGTTCTGCATTCATCTGCAGAGATCTGTTGATGGAGATTACAAACACCGTGGGGACGAAGTCCAAAAATATACAAACACACACATGCAGGCATACCAGTGTGGGGGACATGAACACATTTCTTCAGTACAGTGGTCTCAGCATCCCATTGCGAGGGGTCTTGGATCATTGTAATGTGTTTCCGTATTGCTATTGCATGATTAGCCATCTGGAGCTAGCCGTGTGCTAGCATCCTGTAACCATCCCCCATTAGAGTGCATGAGGAGCTTAGCTGAGCGACGCTAATCTGCTAGCGCGGCTGTACTGCTCCCCTCAGAGTCCTGCAAACGGCGCTAATTGATGTAGCCGCCCGCTTAGCAACGGGCCGGGAGGAAGGAGAGGAGTGTGTGTGTGTGTGTGTGTGTGTGTTTATCTTCTTGTTTGTGTTCTTTGCTGTGCGTGACCTTTTGGGAAGACGAAGAATGATTTTAAATAATGCTTGAGGTTCCGTGTGGTAGTTTTGTCCCATACTAGAATCCAAGAACACAGTGGACGGACAAAACAGAGACAGGATGTGGGTGTCTGGGTGCTGCATGCACATATCGTAGGCCTCACCAGAGGCAGGGTACACGCCGGTGGTGGATGTTCCCACAGAGCACACCCCACCTCCCTTTGGAGGAGGCGGAGAAGGAGGAGGGGAGGAGGAGTAGACGGGAGTGGAGGAGGAGGAGGAGGAGGTGGAGGAGGAGGAGGAGGAGGAGGGAGGAGGAGGAGGGAGGAGGAGGAGGAGGAGGAGGAGGGGAGGAGGAGTAGACGGGAGTGGAGGAGGAGGAGGAGGAGGAGGAGGAGGGGGAGGAGGAGGAGGAGGAGGAGGAGGAGGAGGGGGAGGAGGAGGAGGAGGAGGAGGAGGAGGAGGAGGCAAGGGGAGGAGGAGAATGAAGGAGGAGATTGAAGAGGAGGAGAAGGAGGAGGAGGAGGAGGAGAAGGCAGAGAGAACTGTGGAACACCAGGGGCTGCGAGGCATGTCCGCTACTCGCCCGTGTATGGAGAGGGACAGACAGATATTAATATTCACAGTGTCCTTGAAATGATTCCAGATCCGCAGCGTAAACAGGAGGGAATGAATCCTCGGCTGTGACTTCCTTTTAAAACAACTGAGTGAAGAATTATTGAAGTGGATGCTACAACTATGTGCGAAGACTCCTAATAATGCTTAAGGGTTAGGACTTTAATGATTATTCTCTACTGGTTCCACTTATGCTGTAACTGTTGCTGTTGTTCTCAACTTTGAGTAAACCTACGCTTTATATTCACTTATATCTCCCCCGCCTCTGATCCGACCAATCAGGGAGAATTCACTGCCTCTGTGGGCGTCATTATTGCATTCAATTCATCTTGACTTTTTCATTTTCACAATCTTCGCAGTTAAGCTGAACAAATTCAAACTATGGAATATTTAAAAACCACGCTTCCCAGTTTAGAATCAGGTGTGTTATCATTCAAATATATAGGTCTGAAATGGCTGTCATCCAGTTTAAATCAACGACACAGTGTAAATGCTTTGTTTGAGAATATAATTAAATCAATGGCAATTATTAAACATAATACTAAAATAAAATGATTAATAAAAACAGCATAAATCTCACCTCGCTGCACACACAACCTCTCTCTCCTTCTCCTTTCCCCATCCTCTCCTTTACCCCATAAGTATACATGGAGACCCAAACTGAAGAATGCAAACATGCAAATCTCTCTCCAACCTCATCCTTTTTCTCTCTCTTCCTTTCTCTCTGTCTCTCTCTTGCTCTCTCTTGCTCTCCCGCTTTCTCCTGGATGCACACACACTGAAGTATGTAAATAGCTTTTTTCTGGAATAGAACCTTTTATACCCAATCCTTGGCTCACTTACCTTCTCTAAGAGGTTCCTGGCCAACAACCTGTGAGTGTGTGTGTGTTCATGTGCGTGTGTGTGTGTGTGTGTGCGTGTGTGTGTGCGTGTGTGGTTGTGTGTGTGTGCAGGCTCTTGGCGTTCCTTCACACACAAGTAGTGTGTGTAATCTAGTGTTTCTAGCGTGGCAGGACAAAGCTGGAAATGTGGTAATTTCATCGTTAGATTGCTTGTTAATATCATGCCAAACTTTGCCTAACTGTCCTGTCCTCTCCCTCTCTCCCTCATGCTCTGTCTCTCCCTCTCTCTATCTGTCCCCTCAATCCACAAAAACACTCACATGTACTCATTCCATAAAAGAATAAAATAGCTACACATAATTGCTATTCTGCAGTATGTTATTTGGCCAAATCTCTACCGTGTCACTTGGAGAAAAGTTGCTCTGGGATAGATATTCATATTGGTATTGGATATTGGATTGCAGACCCCAGTATTCTGACTACAGCCAGTCTGCAGGATGTAGGAGAGGGGGATAGAGAGGAAGATGGAGAGAAGGTATTGGAGAGATGGAAAGAGTGAGCGAAGGTAACGGAGCGATGGAAGGAGGGAGAGAAGGTATTGGAGAGATGGAAGGAGGGAGAGAAGGAGAGATGGAAGGAGGGAGGAAAGGTATTGGAGAGATGGAAGGAGGAAGAGATGGAGAGATGGAAGGAGGGAGGGGAAGGTATTGGAGAGATGGAAGGAGGGAGAGAAGGAGAGATGGAAGGAGGGAGGAAAGGTATTGGAGAGATGGAAGGAGGAAGAGATGGAGAGATGGAAGGAGGGAGGGGAAGGTATTGGAGAGATGAAAGGAGGGAGAGAAGGAGAGATGGAAGGAGGGAGGAAAGGTATTGGAGAGATGGAAGGAGGAAGAGATGGAGAGATGGAAGGAGGGAGGGAAGGTATTGGTGAGATGAAAGGAGGGAGGGAAGGATAGATGGAAGGAGGGAGGAAAGGTATTGGAGAGATGGAAGGAGGGAGAGATGGAGAGATGGAAGGAGGGAGGGAAGGTATTGGAGAGATGGAAGGAAGGAGAGAAGGAGAGATGGAAGGAGGGAGGGAAGGTATTGGAGAGATTGGAGGAGGGAGGGAAGGTATTGGAGAGATGTAAGGAGAGAGAGAAGGAGAGATGGAAGGAGGGAGATAAGGTATTGGAGAGATGGAACAAGGGAGAGATGGAATGGGGGAGAAGGAGAGGGATCATTAGCTGGTGCTCATGGAGGAGGAGGAACCTGGTGAGGCTGCTCCTCTTTGAGCAGGAGCAGCTTTGATGTTAACATCCCTGTGCTCCCTGCAGACCTCCTCATCACCTCATCGACCCTTCATCCACCTCCTCATCCACCTCCACATCATCTCCTCCTCCTCCTGAACCCCCTCTTCATCTGTTTTCTCATTCTTCTCATCACCTCATCCTCCACCTCATCCCCCACCACATCTATCTCCTCATCCCCTCATCAACCTCTTCGTCCACCGATGCATCCACCACATTCATCTCCTCCTTCAGCTTTCTAGACTCCTCTCCTCCTTAGTCTCTTCTCTTCACCTCCTTCACCTCCTCATTTCCTGCTTGCCCTGCACATCTCCTCTTTAATCTCCTTCTCCCTGCAACGACAACACTGCATGAGAAACTCCACACCTGTGAGGATGAGAAAGTAAAATCGATGAAATGCCTTTGTTTTTTATTTCGGTCTGTTGAAGAAAAGAATAAATGAACAGCAGCACAATCCATTAAGTCTAAAGTTATGATGAGGACATCAAACTTTGTAGGTGTGAAACTGAAGCAGAGAAGTTAGCAAAAACATTTAATGAGAAGAAATACTGTTTAAATGTTTAGCACTAACTAACGGCTAATTTAAAGCAAGTTTTTACTGGAAAAATAACAACGAAATGTTTATAAATTGAACAGAAAGCTGAGTCACAGTGTTCTCGTTTCTCCTCCTCGTCTGCTAACCCCCGGTGGCTGCTTAAGACGGTCAGCTGATTAACCAACCAGGAAGCCAGCGCCTAGCGGGCCCAGTGCTGTAAACCGCGATGACCGTCGTTAGGGACCGTCTGACATTTCTCCTTCCCGGCGCGGCGGCGGCGCTTAGCTCGCTGCTCTCATCGAGTTTAAAACTTTAATCGACGCTCGTGCTAATATGACATAATCAGCTCTTTACAAGAGAGAGAGAAACCTGCACTTACTGAGAGGGGGGGGGGGGGGGGGGGAAGGGAGGGAAGAGGAGAGAGGGAGGGAGCGGGAGTGAGATGGAGAGAGAGCGAGGGAGGGATGGACGGAGCGGGAGAGGAAGGGGGAGTGAGGCAGAGGGAGGGATGGAGGGAGAGGGAGACAGGGTGGAGGGAGAGAGAAAGTGAAACAGAGTGGGGGGGGGAAGGAAATGAGTGGACGGGCGATGGGGGAGACAGTAAGAGGGTGAAAAAGCAGAGCGAGCGACGGGAAGAGAGCGTGCGAAATCCTCTTGTGTTATTTACAGCGGAGAGTTTTATGACTGTTAATCTGTTAAGCGTGCGGCTTTTGTCCGCCCATCATCTGAAGACGGCGCCGCTCTCTGTTTCTGCCGCGTAAAGAGCGCCTCTTTACCAGCGAGCGCCACAAAAGGGCTTAGTGTGGGCATTGTGTGAGCCCTGTAAGCCCAGCAG
>NC_082394.1:8776010-8791010 GCF_031168955.1 Gadus macrocephalus
TGTGTGTGTGTGTGTGTGTGTGTGTGTGTGTGTGTGTGTGTGTGTGTGTGTGTGTGTGTGTGTGTGTGTGTGTCTGTGTGTCTGTGTGTGTGTGTGTTTCTATTCTATTCTACTCTATACAGTAGCCGCGTTTACATGGCACATCTGATCCGCATAGATTTCTATGCGGCATAGATCTGTTCCTAAAATGTGTTACGAAATGTACTGTATACATGGCAGTAACAAAAGTGTCCGTTCTGTCTCTCGCGCACACCTGACACATCTCTGGACCGGCGGCGGCATAATGGATGTCTTATCACTATCGGGGATTTTAAATTAGATTTTAATGAAAGCACAGCAGGAGAGAGCTTTTCTCTCCCTGCTCCTTCAATTAAGAAGGAGGACGACAGCGCAGCAACGTCAATTTCTCGTCAGATCTTTATATTTACCCTAAGCTCCGCCGCAAACAAGAGGAATTTGGATGCGAGTCCGCAGCCAAGACTGGTGGGAGAGAGTGGTCTTACGGGAAGTTATTTAACATTCAGCCTGCAAAAGTACTAGTAGTAGCCTACTCATTTACAGTTATCTCGGACGAGCGCGGACACTACGATACGCGAACACGTCATTAATAGACACCCATGTGTCCCGTCGCTTAGCAACCGGCCATGCTTACCGGACTACTTTTACGGAGTGATAACAAAGACGTGAATCAGGCAATAAATCCACTTTCCTTGACAGAGGTGAAGTTCGGTGTGCTTAAAAGTACCGACGGAGCTCAGTGGACCAATTGCGAACTACTGCGGCTGCACTAAATTAAACCCCAATCTATGCGGAATAAGTGTATACATGGCGATTTAAAACGGACTACACCACCTCTTCTATTCGGCATAGAATCTATGCCGAACAGATAATTGTATTCCGAATGAGGCGTATACATGACCATTTTCTATGCCGCATAGAAATCTATGCGGCATAGATGTGTCCATGTAAACGCGGCTAGTGTTACCCTTTACATTCATTTGATAAAAACGACAGTGTTACCCCTTATGTTTTTTTCCCATGATGACTGATGAAAAACAACAGTATTTTATTTGACAAGAACAATTATTTATTTATTTTCAAATATGTTTTTTTTCATGACGACAAATAAAATCTGACAGTGTTACCCCTTATGTTTTTTTCATGACGACCAATAAAAAACAACAGTGTTACCCCTTGTGTTTTTTTCATGACGACCAATAAAAAACGACAGTGTTACCCCTTATGTTTTTTTCATGACGACCAATAAAAAACGACAGTGTTACCCCTTATGTTTTTTTCATGACGACCGATAAAAAACAACAGAGTCACCCCTTGTGTTTTTTTTCATGACGACCAATAAAAAACAACAGTGTTACCCCTTATGTTTTTTTTCATGACGACCAATAAAAAACGACAGTGTTACCCCTTATGTTTTTTTCATGACGACCATTAAAATACGACAGTGTTGTCCGTTATGTTTTTTTTCATGACGACCAATAAAAAACAACAGTGTTACCCCTTGTTTTTTTTTTCTTGACGACCAATAACAAACGACAGTGTTATCCCTTATGTTTTTTTTCATGACGACCGATAAAAAAGGGCAATGTTACCCCTTACATTTCATTTGATAAAAACGACAGTGTTACCCCTTATTTTTTTTCCCATGATGACTGATGAAAAACAACAGTGTTACCCCTTATATTTTATTTGACAAGAACAATTATTTATTTATTTTCAAATATGTTTTTTTTCATGACGACCAATAAAAAACGACAGTGTTACCCCTTATGTTTTTTTCATGACGACCGATAAAAAACAACAGTGTCACCCCTTGTGTTTTTTTTCATGACGACAAATAAAAAACAACAGTGTTACCCCTTATGTTTTTTTTCATGACGACCAATAAAAAACGACAGTGTTACCCCTTATGTTTTTTTCATGACGACCATTAAAAAACGACAGTGTTGTCCGTTATGTTTTTTTTCATGACGACCAATAAAAAACAACAGAGTTACCCCCTGTTTTTTTTTTCTTGACGACCAATAACAAACAACAGTGTTACCCCTTATGTTTTTTTTCATGACGACCGATAAAAAAGGGCAATGTTACCCCTTACATTTCATTTTATAAAAACGACAGTGTTACCCCTTATTTTTTTTTCCCATGATGACTGATGAAAAACAACAGTGTTACCCCTTATATTTTATTTGACAAGAACAATTATTTATTTATTTTCAAATATGTTTTTTTTCATGACGACAAATAAAATCCGACAGTGTTACCCCTCATGTTTTTTTCATGACGACCAATAAAAAAAGACAGTGTTACCCCTTATGTTTTTTTCATGACGACCGATAAAAAAAGACAGTGTTACCCCTCATGTTTTTTTCATGACGACCATTAAAAAACGACAGTGATGTCCCTTATGTTTTTTTTCATGACGACAAATAAAAAACAACAGTGTTACCCCTTGTGTTTTTTTTCATGACAACAAAAGAAAAATGTCAGTGTCACCACTCATGTTTCATTTGATAAACACGACGGTGTTACCAGACGACATCTACCGGACTTGAACCCCGGTCACCAGTTGGTTAGGCAGAGTGCACTCCACTGCACCACTGAGGCGATGACAATATACAATAATCAATCATCAATAAAGAGGATAGACATGACATTAAAATGTATGAGTGTATTTCCCTCATGTTTTTTTTTCATGACAACCAATAAAAAACAACAGTGTTACCCCTTATGTTTTTTTCATGACGACCAATAAAAAACAACAGTGTTACCCCTTATGTTTTTTTCATGACAACCAATAAAAAACAACAGTGTTACCCCTTATGTTTTTTTCATGATGACCAATAAAAAACAACAGTGTTACCCCTTATGTTTTTTTCATGACAACCAATAAAAAACAACAGTGTTACCCCTTATGTTTTTTTCATGACGACCAATAAAAAACAACAGTGTTACCCCATATATTTTTTTCATGACGACCAATAAAAAACAACAGTGTTACCCCTTGTGTTTTTTTTCTTGACGACCAATAACAAACAACAGTGTTACCCCTTATGTTTTTTTTCATGACGACCAATAAAAAACAACAGTGTTACCCTTATGTTTCATTTGATAAAAACGACAGTGTTACCCCTCATGTTTCATTTGATAAAAACGACAGTGTTACCCCTTATGTTTTTTTCATGACGACCGATATAAAACAACAGTGTCACCCCTTGTGCTTTTTTTCATGACGACAAATAAAAAACAACAGTGTTACCCCTTATGTTTTTTTTCATGACGACCAATAAAAAACGACAGTGTTACCCCTTATGTTTTTTTCATGACGACCATTAAAAAACGACAGTGTTGTCCGTTATTTTTTTTTCATGACGACCAATAAAAAACAACAGTGTTACCCCTTGTTTTTTTTTTCTTGACGACCAATAACAAACAACAGTGTTACCCCTTGTGTTTTTTTTGATGACGACCAATAAAAAACAACAGTGTTACCCCTTATGTTTTTTTGATAAAACCGACAGTGTTACCAGAGGCCATCTACCGGACTTGAACCCCGGTCTCCAGTTGGTTAGGCAGAGTGCACTCCACTGCACCACTGAGGCAATGACAATATACAATAATCAATCATCAATAAAGAGGATAGGCATGACATTAAAATGTATGAGTGTATTTCCCTTATGTTTTTTTTTCATGACAACCAATAAAAAACAACAGTGTTACCCCTTATGTTTTTTTCATGACGACCAATAAAAAACAACAGTGTTACCCCTTATGTTTTTTTCATGACGACCAATAAAAAACAACAGTGTTACCCCTTGTGTTTTTTTTCTTGACGACCAATAACAAACAACAGTGTTACCCCTTATGTTTTTTTTCATGACGACAGATAAAAAAGGACAGTGTTACCCCTTACATTTCATTTGATAAAAACGACAGTGTTACCCCTTATGTTTTTTTCCCATGATGACTGATGAAAAACAACAGTGTTACCCCTTATACTTTATTTGACAAGAACAATTATTTATTTATTTTCAAATATGTTTTTTTTCATGACGACAAATAAAATCCGACAGTGTTACCCCTTATGTTTTTTTCATGACGACCAATAAAAAAACAACAGTTTTACCCCTTATGTTTTTTTTTCATGACAACCAATAAAAAACAACAGTGTTACCCCTTATGTTTTTTTTCATGACGACCGATAAAAAAGGACAGTGTTACCCCTTACATTTAATTTGATAAAAACGACAGTGTTACCCCTTATTTTTTTTCCCATGATGACCAATAAAAAACAACAGTGTTACCCCTTTTTTTTTTTCATGACGACCAATAAAAAAAGACAGTGTTACCCCTTATGTTTTTTTCATGACGACCAATAAAAAACGACAGTGTTACCCCTTATGTTTTTTTCATGACGACCATTAAAAAACGACAGTGATGTCCCTTATGTTTTTTTTCATGACGACAAATAAAAAACAACAGTGTTACCCCTTGTGTTTTTTTTCATGACAACCAAAGAAAAATGTCAGTGTCACCACTCATGTTTCATTTGATAAAAACGACGGTGTTACCAGACGACATCTACCGGACTTGAACCCCGGTCACCAGTTGGTTAGGCAGAGTGCACTCCACTGCACCACTGAGGCGATGACAATATACAATAATCAATCATCAATAAAGAGGATAGACATGACATTAAAATGTATGAGTGTATTTCCCTCATGTTTTTTTTTCATGACAACCAATAAAAAACAACAGTGTTACCCCTTATGTTTTTTTCATGACGACCAATAAAAAACAACAGTGTTACCCCTTATGTTTTTTTCATGACAACCAATAAAAAACAACAGTGTTACCCCTTATGTTTTTTTCATGACGACCAATAAAAAACAATAGTGTTACCCCTTATGTTTTTTTCATGACAACCAATAAAAAACAACAGTGCTACCCCTTATGTTTTTTTCTTGACGACCAATAAAAACGACAGTGTTACCCCTTATGTTTTTTTCATGACGACCGATAAAAAACAACAGTGTCTTTTTTCATGACGACAAATAAAAAACAACAGTGTAACCCCTTATGTTTTTTTTCATGACGACCAATAAAAAACGACAGTGTTACCCCTTATGTTTTTTTCATGACGACCATTAAAAAACGACAGTGTTGTCCGTTATTTTTTTTTCATGACGACCAATAAAAAACAACAGTGTTACCCCTTGTTTTTTTTTTCTTGACGACCAATAACAAACAACAGTGTTACCCCTTGTGTTTTTTTTCATGACGACCAATAAAAAACAACAGTGTTACCCCTTATGTTTTTTTGATAAAACCGACAGTGTTACCAGAGGCCATCTACCGGACTTGAACCCCGGTCTCCAGTTGGTTAGGCAGAGTGCACTCCACTGCACCACTGAGGGAATGACAATATACAATAATCAATCATCAATAAAGAGGATAGGCATGACATTAAAATGTATGAGTGTATTTCCCTTATGTTTTTTTTTTTCATGACAACCAATAAAAAACAACAGTGTTACCCCTTATGTTTTTTTCATGACGACCAATAAAAAACAACAGTGTTACCCCTTATGTTTTTTTCATGACGACCAATAAAAAACAACAGTGTTACCCCTTGTGTTTTTTTTCTTGACGACCAATAACAAACAACAGTGTTACCCCTTATGTTTTTTTTCATGACGACAGATAAAAAAGGACAGTGTTACCCCTTACATTTCATTTGATAAAAACGACAGTGTTACCCCTTATGTTTTTTTCCCATGATGACTGATGAAAAACAACAGTGTTACCCCTTATATTTTATTTGACAAGAACAATTATTTATTTATTTTCAAATATGTTTTTTTTCATGACGACAAATAAAAAACAACAGTGTTACCCCTTATGTTTTTTTTTCATGACAACCAATAAAAAACAACAGTGTTACCCCTTATGTTTTTTTTCATGACGACCAATAAAAAACAACAGTGTTACCCCTTATGTTTTTTTGATAAAACCGACAGTGTTACCAGAGGCCATCTACCGGACTTGAACCCCGGTCTCCAGTTGGTTAGGCAGAGTGCACTCCACTGCACCACTGAGGGAATGACAATATACAATAATCAATCATCAATAAAGAGGATAGGCATGACATTAAAATGTATGAGTGTATTTCCCTTATGTTTTTTTTTTTCATGACAACCAATAAAAAACAACAGTGTTACCCCTTATGTTTTTTTCATGACGACCAATAAAAAACAACAGTGTTACCCCTTATGTTTTTTTCATGACGACCAATAAAAAACAACAGTGTTACCCCTTGTGTTTTTTTTCTTGACGACCAATAACAAACAACAGTGTTACCCCTTATGTTTTTTTTCATGACGACAGATAAAAAAGGACAGTGTTACCCCTTACATTTCATTTGATAAAAACGACAGTGTTACCCCTTATGTTTTTTTCCCATGATGACTGATGAAAAACAACAGTGTTACCCCTTATATTTTATTTGACAAGAACAATTATTTATTTATTTTCAAATATGTTTTTTTTCATGACGACAAATAAAAAACAACAGTGTTACCCCTTATGTTTTTTTCATGACGACCAATAAAAAACAACTGTTACCCCTTATGTTTTTTTCTCATGACAACCAATAAAAAACAACAGTGTTACCCCTTATGTTTTTTTCATGACGACAAATAAAAAACAACAGTTTTACCCCTTATGTTTTTTTTTCATGACAACCAATAAAAAACAACAGTGTTACCCCTTATGTTTTTTTCATGACGACCAATAAAAAACAACTGTTACCCCTTATGTTTTTTTCATGACGACCAATAAAAAACAACAGTGTTACCCCTTATGTTTTTTTTCATGACGACCGATAAAAAAGGACAGTGTTACCCCTTACATTTAATTTGATAAAAACGACAGTGTTACCCCTTATTTTTTTTTCCATGATGACCAATAAAAAAACAACAGTGTTACCCCTTTTTTTTTTCATGACGACCAATAAAAAAAGACAATGTTACCCCTTATGTTTTTTTCATGACGACCAATAAAAAACGACAGTGTTACCCCTTATGTTTTTTTCATGACGACCATTAAAAAACGACAGTGATGTCCCTTATGTTTTTTTTCATGACGACAAATAAAAAAAAACAGTGTTACCCCTTATGGTTTTTTTCATGACGACCAAAGAAAAACGACATTATCACCCCTCATGTTTCATTTGATAAAAACGACAGTGTTACCCCCTATGTTTTATTCGATACATTTTGACAGTGTTACCCCTTATTGGTTTTTCATGACGACAGATAAAAAACGACAGTATTAGCCCTTTACGTTTCATTTGATAAAAACGACAGTGTTACCCCCTATGTTTTATTCGATACATTTCGACAGTGTTACCCCTTATGTTTTTTTTCATGACGACCGATAAAAAAGGACAGTGTTACCCCTTACATTTAATTTGATAAAAACGACAGTGTTACCCCTTATTTTTTTTTCCATGATGACCAATAAAAAACAACAGTGTTACCCCTTTTTTTTTTTCATGACGACCAATAAAAAAAGACAGTGTTACCCCTTATGTTTTTTTCATGACGACCAATAAAAAACGACAGTGTTACCCCTTATGTTTTTTTCATGACGACCATTAAAAAACGACAGTGATGTCCCTTATGTTTTTTTTCATGACGACAAATAAAAAAAAACAGTGTTACCCCTTATGGTTTTTTTCATGACGACCAAAGAAAAACGACATTATCACCCCTCATGTTTCATTTTATAAAAACGACAGTGTTACCCCCTATGTTTTATTCGATACATTTTGACAGTGTTACCCCTTATTGGTTTTTCATGACGACAGATAAAAAACGACAGTATTAGCTCTTTACGTTTCATTTGATAAAAACGACAGTGTTACCCCCTATGTTTTATTCGATACATTTCGACAGTGTTACCCCTTATTGGTTTTTCATGACGACAGATAAAAAACGACAGTATTAGCCCTTTACGTTTCATTTGATTAAAACGACAGTGTTACCCCTTATGTTTTTTCATGACGACCAATAAAATCCGACAGTGTTACCCCTTATGTTTTTTTCATGACGACCAATAAAAAACAACAGTGTTACCCCTTATGTTTTTTTTTCATGACAACCAATAAAAAACAACAGTGTTACCCCTTATGTTTTTTTCATGACGACCAATAAAAAACAACAGTGTTACCCCTTATGTTTTTTTCATGACGACCAATAAAAAACAACAGTGTTACCCCTTATGGTTTTTTCATGACGACCAATAAAAAACAACAGTGATACCCCTTGTGTTTTTTTTCTTGACGACCAATAACAAACAACAGTGTTACCCCTTATGTTTTTTTTCATGACGACCGATAAAAAAGGACAGTGTTACCCCTTACATTTCATTTGATAAAAACGACAGTGTTACCCCTTATTTTTTTTTCCCATATTGACTGTTGAAAAACAACAGTGTTACCCCTTATATTTTATTTGACAAGAAAAATTATTTATTTATTTTCAAATATGTTTTTTATCATGACGACAAATAAAAAACAACAGTGTTACCCCTTATGTTTTTTTCATGACGACCAATAAAAAAAGACTGTGTTACCCCTTATGTTTTTTTCATGACGACCAATAAAAAACGACAGTGTTACCCCTTATGTTTTTTTCATGACGACCGATAAAAAACAACAGTGTCACCCCTTGTGTTTTTTTTCATGACGACCGATAAAAAACGACAGTGATGTCCCTTATGTTTTTTTTCATGACGACCAATAAAAAAAAACAGTGTTACCCCTTATGGTTTTTTTCATGACGACCAAAGAAAAACAACATTATCACCCCTCATGTTTCATTTGATAAAAACGACAGTGTTACCCCCTATGTTTTATTCGATACATTTCGACAGTGTTACCCCTTATTGGTTTTTCATGACGACAGATAAAAAATGACAATATTAGCCCTTTACGTTTCATTTGATAAAAACGACAGTGTTACCCCTTATGTTTTTTCATGACGACCAATAAAAAACGACAGTGTTACCCCTTATGTTTTTTTCATGACGACCAATAAAAAAAAACAGTGTTACCCCTTGTGTTTATTTTCATGACAACCAAAGAAAAATGACAGTGTCACCACTCATGTTTCATTTGATAAAAACGACAGTGTTACCAGACGACATCTACCGGACTTGAACCCCGGTCTCCAGTTGGATAGGCAGAGTGCACACCACTGCACCACTGAGGCGATGACAATTCACAATAATCAATCATCAATAAAGAGGATATACATGACATTAAAATGTATGTGTGTATTTTCCTTATGTTTTTTTTTCATGACATCCAATAAAAAACAACAGTGTTACCCCTTTTGTTTTTTTCATGACGACCAATAAAAAACAACAGTGTTACCCCTTATGTTTTTTTCATGACGACCAATAAAAAACAACAGTGTTACCCCTTGTGTTTTTTTTCTTGACGACCAATAACAAACAACAGTGTTGCCCCTTATGTTTTTTTTCATGACGACCGATTAAAAAGGACAGTGTTACCCCTTATGTTTCATTTGATAAAAACGACAGTGTTACCCCTCATGTTTCATTTGATAAAAACGACAGTGTTACCCCTTATGTTTTTTTCATGACGACCAATAAAAAACGACAGTGTTACCCCTTATGTTTTTTTCATGACGACCAATAAAAAACGACAGTGTTACCCCTTATGTTTTTTTCATGACGACCGATAAAAAACAACAGTGTCACCCCTTGTGTTTTTTTTCATGACGACCAATAAAAAACAACAGTGTTACCCCTTATGTTTTTTTTCATGACGACCAATAAAAAACGACAGTGTTACCCCTTATGTTTTTTTCATGACGACCATTAAAAAACGACAGTGTTGTCCGTTATGTTTTTTTTCATGACGACCAATAAAAAACAACAGTGTTACCCCTTGTTTTATTTTTTCTTGACGACCAATAACAAACAACAGTGTTATCCCTTATGTTTTTTTTCATGACGACCGATAAAAAAGGGCAATGTTACCCCTTACATTTCATTTGATAAAAACGACAGTGTCACCCCTTATATTTTATTTGACAAGAACAATTATTTATTTATTTTCAAATATGTTTTTTTTCATGACGACAAATAAAATCCGACAGTGTTACCCCTTATGTTTTTTTCATGACGACCAATAAAAAACAACAGTGTTACCCCTTATGTTTTTTTCATGACGACCAATAAAAAACGACAGTGTTACCCCTTATGTTTTTTTCATGACGACCAATAAAAAACAACAGTGTTACCCCTTATGTTTTTTTCATGACGACCAATAAAAAACAACAGTGTTACCCCTTATGTTTTTTTTCTTGACGACCATTAAAAAACAACAGTGTTGTCCCTTATGTTTTTTTTCATGACGACCAATAAAAAAAAAACAGTGTTACCCCTTATGGTTTTTTTCATGACGACCAAAGAAAAACGACATTATCACCCCTCATGTTTCATTTGATAAAAACGACAGTGTTACCCCCTATGTTTTATTCGATACATTTCGACAGTGTTATCCCTTATTGGTTTTTCATGACGACAGATAAAAAACGACAGTATTTGCCCTTTACGTTTCATTTGATAAAAACGACAGTGTTACCCCTTATGTTTTTTTTCATGACGACCAATAAAAAACAACAAAGTTACCCCTTATGTTTTTTTTCTTGACAACCAATAAAAAAAAAAACAGTGTTACCCCTTATGTTTTTTTTCTTGACGACCAATAAAAAACAACAGTAGCCGCGTTTACATGGCACATCTGATCCGCATCGATTTCAATGCGGCATAGATCTGTTCCTAAAATGTGATCCGAATGTACTGTATACATGGCCTTGGCAGTAACAAAGTGTCCGTTATGTCTCTCGCGCACACCTGACACATCTCTGGCAGTGACTTAATGGATGTCTTATCACTATCAGGGATTTTAAATTTGATTTTAATGAAAGCACAGCAGGAGAGAGCTTTTCTCTGCCTGTTCCTTCAATTAAGAAGGAGTAGGACAGCGCAGCAACGTCAATTTCTCGTCAGATCTTTATATTTACCCCCAGCTCCGCCGCAAACAAGAGGAATTTGGATGCGAGTCCGCAGCCAGGACTGGTGGGAAAGAGTGGTCTTACGGGAATTTAGTGACCCGGAATCCTCGAAGGTCCAATTGCGAACTACTGCAGCTGCCATCTCTCTACGTTAAAAAGTATTTTAACGTTCAGCCTGCAAAAGTACTAGTAGTAGCCTACTCATTTACAGTTATCTCGGACGCGCGCGGACACTACGATACGCAAACACGTCATTAATAAACACCCATGTCCCATCGCTTAGCAACTGGACACGCTTACCGGACTCCTTTTACGGAGTGATAACAAAGACGTGAATCAGGCAATAAATCCACTTTCCTTGACAGCGGTGAAGTTCGGTGTGCTTAAAAGTACCGACGGAGCTCAGTGGACCAATTGCGAACTACTGCGGCTGCTCTAAATTAAACCCCAATCTATTCGGAATAAGTGTATGCATGGCGATTAAAACGGACTACACCACCTCTTCTTTTCGGCATAGAATCTATGCCGAAAAGATAATTGTATTCCGAATGAGGCGTACAGATGATCATTTTCTGTTCCGTAGAAATCTATCCAGATGTGTCCATGTAAACGCGGCTAGTGTTACCCCTTATATTTTTTGACCAATAAAAAACGACAATGTTACCCCTTGTGGTTTTTTTCATGAAGACCAAAGAAAAACAACAGTGTTACCCCTTATGTTTTTTTTCATGACGACCAATAAAAAACAACAGTGTTACCCCTTATGTTTTTTTTCATGACGACCAATATAAAACGACTTATATTTTATTCGACAAAGACAACAGTGTTACCCCTTATGTTGTTTTTCATGACGACCAATAAAAAACAACAGTGTTACCCCTTATTTTTTTTTTCATGACGACCAATAAAAAACAACAGTGTTACCCCTGACCCTGCGTTCACACCAAAAGATACAAAAAGTTGCCGCGCGTCGTGATCCCATTCAAAGTGAATGTAGAGACGCGTTGCTGCTTTGCTGCCGATGCATTTGCTGCAGAGAAAACGGGCAGCAAAACTTGATTTGCGGCGCGGCATTTTCTGATTTGCGGCGCGGCATGCCCGTGGGCGGAGGGCGCGTTCACGTATTTTGCGGCGCGTCAAATGCTGCTCGAGTTGAAATATTTCAACTTTTGCGGCGCAGCAAAACCTTTGCCGCACCGCAAAACCTTTGTCGCGCAGCAAAACTTGATTTGCGGCGCCGCAAAACTTCGGCAGCAACGCGTTCGGGCAGCAAATGCATCTTTTGGTGTGAACGCAGGGTTATGTTTTTTTCATGACGACCGATAAAAAACGACGATGTTACCCCTTATGTTTTTTTTCATGACGACCAATCAAAAACCACAGTGTTACCCCTTATGGTTTTTTTCATGACGACCAAAGAAAAACAACAGTGTTACCCCATATGTTTTTTGATAAATGTCGACAGTGTTTCCCCTTTAGTTTTTTTCATGACGACCAATAAAAAACAACAGTGTCATAGATCGCTAACGAGCAGAGAGTTGTAAGCACTTCCCACCCTTTTCAGTGGTGGAATTGGACTTCCCAAGCAATGTTATACTTAAAAGGAGCAAGTAAGTTACATATTAATTTAGAGGCCATTTGGGCTTTTTGCTTGTATGTGTCACGCTGTCATGTTGGAAATGTGTGCGTTTGTGTATGTGTGCTAGCATGCACTTCTTTGTGTGTTGTGTGCGTTTGTTTGTGTGTCTTTGCTGGGATGTGTGTGTCTATTCACGTGGTTTATTTGATTGCTTAACTCTCAACCAGGCAGAAAACCACACAGTGAGTGGTAAACACACAACACCATATCAGCAAAACATCACACACGCCCACACACACTCACACACACACACACACACACACACGCATGCACGCACGCACGCACGCACACACACACACACACACACACACACACACACACACACACACACACACACACACACACACACACACACACACACACACACACACACACACACACACACACACACACACACACACACACACACACACAAACACATTTCCCATTTAGCTCCATGGAAAACACAATGGTTATATTGTTGTTGTAATTACCCAGTATTATCACTACCTGAAGTGATTGTTGTGTTTTGGTAAACCTGTGTTGAATGCTGATTGTTTTTGAGTTTCAAGATGTAGAACAGTTTGTTCGGATGAGGACAATACGCAGCAAATCAAAGAGTAACGTAGCACACACGCCCAGTGTCGTGATTAGGTTTGGTAATGCGGGAGCTTTTAATGGCCACCAACTCTGCAATTACTAAAATGCTCAGACTCGTGCTGGACCCACGCACACAGGACACAAAACTAGTTTCTACCAAACCGTCAAACAAACAAAGACACAGAGAATAAAATTATTAAAAAACGAATAATGATATAAATAAATATCCTCTGTAGTGGTCTCCGTGTCGGACCGCGATAAGGAAGCTCGCCCTCAGGGCTTGATTGAAGAAGTCTGTTATTAGCGTTGCCCCCCTCTCATCGCCATGGCCACCCAGATGTATCTGCTGGTGGGACACTCGTGCTCCTCTTCTCTCTGCATCTTTTACTTATTCCATTTAAGGAATCAAGCTTGTGAGTGTGGTTACGTGCGTTTGTGTGTGTGTGTGCGTGTGGGTGGGTGGCTGTATGTATGTATCGTGAGTGCGCACGTGTTTGTGGTTGTGTGTGTATGTGTGTGAGTGCGTGTGGGTGCAAGTGTGTGTGTGCGTGTGTGGGTGTGTGTGTGTATGTGAATGAATGAATTGCAGAGATTTCTTATGTAAACCGGTATATGTAGTCTGCTGATTCCCATTCCGTACGTTGCACATGGAATATGTTCCCGTTCCATGTGTGAGTGTATTTGTGTGTGTGTGTGGATGTGGGTGAATTGCACTTGTACTGTACTTTTAACTTTGTACTGTAGATCAATTAGCCTGACAACCGTATGCTTTTAATTTGTACCAAAACTGCCCCATGGCCCATAGCTATAAGTGATGGTGGAGTTGTAGCGGAGCGAGGCGGGGAGGGAGGGAGAGGCAAAGGAGGGGAGAATGAGGGGAGGGGGAGCTGGGGGAGGGGGGGGATAAGCGACAACAGAAACAAAAGGGAATAAAGAAGGGGAGAGAGAGAGAGAGGAGTGGAGAGCTAGAAAGAGAAAGATAAGAGATAGGCATATGAAGAGAGGGAGAGGGAGAGAAAGATGGAATCCAGGAGAGGGCAGAGAAGGAAAAGGGAGGCATAGAAACAGAGAGAAGGAGAGGGAGATTTACAGGGTTCAGTTTCCATGTTATTCCGGTTGATGATCTGCTGATATTGATCGCTGTGCACCAAGATACACACGCACTCACCCAACCACCCACCTCCACACACACACACACACACGCACGCACGCACGCACGCACGCACGCACGCACGCACGCACGCACGCACGCACGCACGCACGCACGCACGCACGCACGCACGCACGCACGCACGCACGCACGCACGCACGCACGCACACACACACACACACACACACACACACACACACACACACACACACACACACACACACACACACACTCACACTCGGTGTGGAGGAAAGTAATCCATACTGCACATAATTTCGTGTTGGCTAATGTTTCGGATAATGATCTCTACACCCTGGAAATAAATCATCTTTTTTTATTTATTATATTTACTCAGACAAACTACATAATAGATATTTCCCAAATATTGTTGTCAAGTCAGTGTAAGTGTATTTGAGCAGTTCTTCATCACACTTACCGTCTCAAAGGGCTTCGTAGGCCCACTACAAACACCCGGCCCTCATCCAGAACTGGGTAAACTCAAA
>NC_082394.1:8792379-8797379 GCF_031168955.1 Gadus macrocephalus
CTCCCCCCGCGACCCGACCCCGGATAAGCGGATGACGATGAGGATGAGGATGAGGACATACGCAGTGTATATACTAGCTGACAGATAGCATTATAGCTGTTTAAGTCAAAGTTATACTTCAGGGCTTAGTTTGAGCAGTACAAATATTCGATGGATAAATAGTCACGTGAATAATTGTATAGTTAGTTGCATAAATAGTTTTAAAAATAGTTCTATAAAGAGTTGTGCAATAAACTGAGTTGAGAAACAATCCATCATATTTTCCTGTGACGGCTGTTACCGAAGCCTGAAGTTTTCTACCTGCGTCGCCACAATCTGTTATTAATCAAAACCCGGGGAAGTCAGAGTGGAACGGAGCCACCCAGAGTGTCATTAAACATCGTAAACAGCTCAAGAAATATTTGAGGAAAACACATAACAGTAGTATTACAAACACATAACACATATTTAACTGCTCAGGAAACCAACCCAACCCAAGTGTGTGTGTGTGTGTGTGTGTGTGTGTGTGTGTGTGTGTGTGTGTGTGTGGTGTGTGTGTGTGTGTGTGTGTGTGTGTGTGTGTGTGTGTGTGTGTGTGTGTGTGTGTGTGTGTGTGTGTGTGTGTGTGTGTTTTTCACATGGAAGAAATAAGTTTGAACAGGGAGGGGAAGGTCTAGGTGAACGGCTGTGTAGTTGCAGGCAGCGGACACATGCAGACTACTACTAGTGCTGGAGGAGGAGGAGGAGGAGGAGGAGGAGGAGGAGGAGGAGGAGGAGGAGGAGGAGGAGGAGGGGGAGGAGGAGGAGGGGGAGGAGGAGGAGGAGGAGGAGGAGGAGGAGGAGGAGAAGAAGAAGGGGAAGTAGGAGGAGGAGAAGGAGAAGAAGGGGAAGTAGGAGGAGGAGGAGGAGGAGGGGAAGTAGGAGGAGGAGGAGGAGGAGAAGAAGAAGGGGAAGTAGGAGGAGGAGAAGGAGAAGAAGGGGAAGTAGGAGGAGGAGGAGGAGGAGGGGAAGTAGGAGGAGGAGGAGGAGGAGAAGAAGGGGAAGTAGTAGAAGGAGGAGGAGGAGAAGGAGGAGGAGGAGAAGAAGGGGGAGGTAGTAGAAGGAGGAGGAGGAGGAGATGGGGAAAGTAGGAGGAGGAGGAGGAGAAGAAGGGGAAGTAGTAGGAGGAGAGGAGGAAGAGGAGGAGATGGGGAAGTAGGAGGAGGAGGAGAAGGAGGAGGAGGAGGAGGAGGGGGAGGAGGAGGAGGAGGAGGGGGAGGGGGAGGAGGAGGCCCATGGTCAGCTTGTCTCTCCATCGATGAGTTCTCCGAAGACAGGGAGGGGAGACAGGAGGAGGAGGAGACAGGGTGAGAAGACAAAAGTAGGAACCAGGAGGGGAGCAGGGAGAGGAGAGAGGACAAGGAGACACGAGGAGATGGGCAGAGGAGATAAGAGGAGAGAAGTACTCTTCTGATCAAAGCGGGGAGCAGTGTTATGTGCAGGGAGGATTGAACAAATGATGAGATGAGGACTTCAGATGACACAGTAGTGTCAGTGTACTCACGAAAACATTCAAACACTGTGGTGAGGGAAATAAGGTGAATATTGAGCAGAAGTATATAGGTAGACCATGATATATACGGTGTTGTATTTTGGCAGAGAAATCATATAAAATAGAATTTGATTCTACAAGAGCCCTAAAGACCTGAGGTTGAAAACTTTGCTTTGTGTTGAACGTATAATTTATTGTGTGTGTTGATGTGTGTGTGTGTGTGTGTGTGTGTGTGTGTGTGTGTGTGTGTGTGTGTGTGTGTGTGTGTGTGTGTGTGTGTGTGTGTGTGTGTGTGTGTGTGTGTGTGTGTGCGTAAGAGTGAGTGAGTGAGTGAGTGAGTGAGTGAGTGAGTGAGTGAGTGAGTGAGTGAGTGAGTGAGTGAGTGAGTGAGTGAGTGAGTGAGTGAGTGAGTGATTGAGAGCATGTGTGTATGTGAGAGAAAGAGAGCGAGAGAGAGAGGTTTAATTGATCTGAAGGAAGAATTTGGATTTCTTTCTAATTTTTCCCTTTATTTCTACATTCTGAAACAAGTCACGACTTTATTTTCTTTCTCTCACTAATCTCTCTTCCCTCTCCCTCTCACCCACTGTCTCTAGTCACACTATAGCATCACCATTTCAGACATTTATTCACATTATATATTATTTTTCAAATCTTTGAAACGAATGCACTCGTTTGAATTCTCCCATTTAATGTATTTGAACGGAAATAATGAAAACGTAAAAGCCAGGGGAGTCTTTAGGAGATTTTCTCTGCTGCACACCTACTAAAGAAATCCAACTGAACATTCCTTCTCCTTCTTTCTTCACTCTTCGTCCACCTTGAAATGTCTAGCTGCTTAGCGTAGCCGTGTGAATGCTCATTGGCTCCGGCTGTGAAGTGGGCCACCAGGGGGTAAATGCAGCCCCATACGTCAGCTTGTGGGGCCGGCTGTGCGGTGTAACGTCAGAGCTAACTCTGTCCTGTCAGCTTAATGGAGCAGATTACTGTATGGATCCTTCCAGCTAACTCTGGCTTAAGGGGGGGTGACACGGTTGAGGGGGGCTGGGGGGGGGGGGTGAACAGAGAGAGAGAGAGAGAGAGAGAGAGAGAGCGAGAGAGAAAAAACTAAAGAGCGGGAGAGAGTGACAGGGGGAGAGAGAGAGAGAGATAGAGAGAGAGAGCGAGAGAGAGTGAAAGAAAGACAGAGGGGCACTAATAAGTGGAAGCAGTGAAACCATGCCGTTCGTATGACATTTCATTAAAAAGACTATGATAAAAACTAAAGACACAGAAAGAGGGACGTGGGGAGGGAAGAGGGAATGGGGGTAGAGAAGGATTGCACGGACAGAGGGAGATAGAGATGGATGAGGGAGGGTGGTCGCAAGGGAGGTTAAGGAGGGAAAGTAAAAAGGGAGGGAAGGGAGGGAAGGGAGGAGGGAGGGAGAGAAAGAGACGGGGAGGGAGGGAAAGACATTCGGAAGGAGAAACAGAGAGGGGAAGGGAGGGGATATTCAAGCGAATTCAAGCAGAGAAATAAAGAGATCAAAGAACACAAACAACCATGAACAAACACACACATGCACAAAGACACACACACACACACACACACACACACACACACACACACACACACACACACACACACACACACACACACACACACACACACACACACACACGGTAAAGGGCGAACATCAGAGGTACAGGCGAATCAGTTTGACCACTTCACAGATTTTCTAACATCAGTTGAACCAATCAGAGCCAGCCATCCTGAGCAGCTTCAGAGGGATAATAAAGACTCCACAGCAGGAGGTGAGGAAGAGGAGATGCAGGAGAGGAAGAGGCTACAAAGTACATCTTCCAAGCCGTCATTCAGTATGTATGGATAGTCTAAAAGATAGACAGATAGCCCGTGTCTTATGGATGCCTCCAATTACAACACACACACACACACACACACACACACACACACACACACACACACACACACACAACACACCCACATACACACACACGCTCACACAAACACGGACCCAAACATGGACACACGCTCATGCACACACATACACAAACACGCACACACACACACGTGCACAAGCACACATAAACGGACACATGCACACATACTGATGGACACACAGTATACCTCTGTGTACTAGTGTATGGAATACTAACATCGATTCATATCCCCATGTCTGCGGCATCTTCCTCGTACCAATAAGAGGAAAATAAAGAAAGAAAGAAACAAATTGTGGCTACAAAGGGCTAGTCCAGGGGGAGAGGCTCTCTAATAGGAAGAGATACTTGAAATCCCTCAGGAGAAACACTAATAAGGCCAATTTAGAGAGATGAAAGTCCCCTCTGTGGTGGAACAATCACCCCTTGAACTAAACACCGTGTTCCTCCTGTGCTGGTCGGGCTGCCAGGGTCACCAACACACAGCATCTCCATATACATGAGCAGGAGGCCTAAGTACCAATGTAAAGCTTTATCATGGGTCTTTAGTGGGTGGAGCATTTCCGGTACCTTCTTTTGGTTTGCAGCGTCCCAGGCTTCTCTTCCAAATCACATTTTATTGAATGTTGGTGGGGGAACTTCAAAACCCTTTTAGAGCGGTAGGGAAGGATTGCTGGACTGCACGGCTTTACAACTGCCATTGTCAAATTCTAAAAAGAGTTTTTGCCGGTCTCCGCCGACCAGTTCGTGCCGGTCGTTCTCCAAACTCATGGCACTGTTTACGTGACGATGAAGCTACACCAACGGCGAGAGGGTAGGCTAATGCCAAGGGGTCTGTGGATGCATGGAGCTTTGTCTGGGCCACAGGGGATGTTAATGTCTGTGTTCCAGACAGGATTTAGCTCCTCGGACGATTATAGTTTAACGCCGGGGTATGTGGGGCATTTCATGTACAACAGGGACCATTACAAGGCTCCTACTCAATGACGTGTCCTAGCATAAAATAAAGTTCCCATGGGTCGTAACCTCAGTGATAGCCCCTCCCCCCCCAACACCCAGGCCAAATTGTACATTTTATTTTATTTGGGTATTATCATAGTGTTTCAATCCGAGCAAAAGTGTTCAAACACACTCTCAATATCTCATTCGAAAAAAGTAAACACGCACACAATATAAATGCATAAACATATACACATTCTTTGTATACAGGCTACCTGTGGTTCCAAGAAGTTCGGACCATGGCTGTTGTGTGCTTAGCTGTGTGTCTGTATGTTCATATTTTAATTGTGTGCGTTTGTGTGTCGTTTGTGTGTGCGTGTGTGTGTGTTGTGTATTTACTTGTGTGTGTGTGTGTAGGTGTGTGTGTTTACCCGTGTGTGTGTGTGTGTGTGTGTGTGTGTGTGTGTGTGTGTGTGTGTGTGTGTGTGTGTGTGTGTGTGTGTGGGTATGGATGTGTGTGTGTGTTGTGAACCTCAGGATCATTAACTCTCTCAGTCTGTCCATAAAACATGACAGAGATGAATCATGGCTTCTAACAGCCTGCAGCACAGTA
>NC_082394.1:8799879-8807359 GCF_031168955.1 Gadus macrocephalus
CCCGCATCAGGCCAGTGTGTGTGTGCGTGTGAAAGAGTGTGTGTGTGTGTGTGTGTGTGTGTGGTTAGTGTGCTTTGTTGCATTTTTTTGGGTTATTTTCTGTTTGTGTTGGATTTCTGTTTGTGTGTATGTGTGACTGTGTATGTAGTGTTACAATTAAGCATGTGCTACTGTATTTTAATGTGTTTGAGTGTAGAGACATAAATGCGTTTAATATTTATTTTAGATCTTAGGGTTGATCCTACCTCCTTCTGTGCCCTACTCTTATTGGTTGTCAACACCGCCTGTCAAGGCCTCTTGAATAATGACCAGCAGGATGGTAATTGTGAGAGGAAAACAGAAGGGCCCTTCTTACATCAGTCAATTAGATCCTTAAAGAGAGGGGATGAGTGGGAGAGCCAAGTTGGGGGGAGGGAGAACAGGAAAGAGGGGAAAGGGAGGGATGGAAAAGAGAGGGAGAGAGAATGACAACAGCAGATAGAAAGAAGGGAGTTGTAACAGAGAATGAGGCTGAGGATTAGAAAGGTGTCAGAGGAGATGAACATTATGGAAATGTCCAGAAGGATAAAGAGGCAGTGTTATCAGGACCCAGCAGCACCAAGGAAACCCCCGATGTCTGGGTTAGCATGAGCACCATGCTCTACTCCTTCTCTTCCTCCTGCTCCGTCATCTCCTCCCCAATCCCCTCAGTGCGACCTTCTCTTTCTCCCTCACTTACCCTCCCTCATCATCTCACCAACCTCCTCCCCATCCCGTCTACCCCCTACTCACCCGTCTCCTCACCAACCTCCTCCCAAATCTCCTCACCAACCTCCTCCTCTTCGCTTCGCTAACCTCCTCCCCCCTCTCCTCCTCCCCCCTCTCCTCCTCCCCCCTCTCTTCTCATTTCCTCTACCACCTCCTCCCCCATCTCCTCCTCATCTCCTCACCAACCTCCTCCACTTCGTTCACCGACCACCTCCTCATCTTCTCACAAACCTCCTCCCCCCTCTCCTCCTCCCCCCTGTCCTCATTTCCTCGACCACCTCCTCCCCCATCTCCTCCTCATCTCTTCCTCAACCTCCTCATCAACCTCCTCCTCATCGCTTCACATACCATCTCCCCCCCCCTCCCCTCATTTTCTCTGCCACCTCCAATCTCCTCTAATCCTCCAGTTTACCCCCCCCCCCCCCCCCTGTACTACTGGTTCTTTGGGGGCTGTGTGGTGTTTCAGCCCCCCCCCCACCCACCCCATCCAGCAACACTGTGGTTCAGAGACGATATTCAGGAAAGACACTTCAACAAAATACCCAGAAAATGTTTTCCTCTTTTTAGAGGAGAGAAGAGGAGAGGAATGAGGGGAGAGAGGAAGGAGGAAGGGAGAAGGAGGAGGGAAGAGAAGGGGAGGCATAGGAGTGAAGAGAGGAGGGGTGAGAAAAGAGGAAATAAGAGGAGGAAGGGAGATGGGGGAGAGGTGGAGGGGAGAGAGGAGGAAATGGGAGCCTGGAGTAAAGAGAAGCATACATTACTGAGAAAGATAATGGTGGTCGAGCATCATATCGACAGGAGGTTTAAAATAAATGTAGAATAAATAACACATTCACATTGCAGCTCTTTGTATGCAGATTTAAGCGTGAATACAATCATCGCAGTAAATACAGCAACGCGGGCGTTCAAACCGTTTCATTCTGGGTCTCTAAGATATGTGGGGGGGGGAAAGAGACCAGGCATTTTTATTTGTCGTTTATGGCCCACGTCTCCAATAAAAGGACTAAAAGCAACATTACTTCTGCTCACTAGCAGCATATTAGACGCTCAGCTCGGCTGGCGTGGGTCCCATTGTGATACGGATCCACAGAGCCCGGCTGCTGCTGGCCTCAGCACAATCCCTCTTCAGGGGAAACTCACGATAACTCATAATACTTTCCTAGCAGCAGTCAGCCAGCCAGCCCGCCAGCCAGCCAGCCACAGCCAAACAAACACCTGTTCCCGTACAGCTCCCAGCTTGCATCCATATTCATACTCTTATGTGCCCTGCTGTCACCTGGCACAGCTTTACTAAAGGGAGATATAGGAAGTGGCGTGTGGCTTGTTTGGTTGTCAGCTGTTGTGTTTGCGCCGAACAGACGTCTGCACTGCAGATGCTGGAGGGGAACACGAGTGTGGGACGGCACGGGATCAATGAGGATGATTATTAATTGATTGGATGTCTCATGCACGCTGTCCATGATCTGTAAAAGGACCATCGGAAGAGAATGGTGGAATGGGGGACAAGTCATTACATCAGGGGAAACTTAACCCTAATGATGTGCTTTAAGAAATGGAGCAAGGTCATGGCAAAGAGCTACAGCAAAGGTTGAATCAGGAAGACTTCTCTATTACTATTTCTCCTGGGAGAGACTAGAGGAGGATGAAGGGAGGAGTAGGGGGAATGGAAGGAGCCCAGCAGGACACCTCCTTCTAACGGAGCCGATATGTTGAGCTGCTGCAGGAGTGCCAGGGTCACGACCTCCTGGAGCCCACAGCTACAGTCTGTGGGCTGTAGCAGTCTGCGAGAGTGCATGCGCACACGCATGCACTCTCGCACACGCACGCACAGACTCAGCAAACGTAGTTTTTTCACAACGTTTAACAGCTCTAAAATTTTGAATTTGGCCTATTCTTTTCCATAGGCCGGCATCCATGTCAAGTTTCTGTCTGCTAAAGAAAACATTGGCTGACATTTATTTCATTTTCAGGGGGAAATGAAATATTTTTATATAGATTTGGCTTTAAAATGGATTTTGATAAAACTTTGAGCAAGAAATATGTATTTTAGTGTCATCTTTGTTCATTGTTTGAAAATGATGTTTGTTTATTAGTTATTAGTCGGGGGGCTATTTTTGAGAAATAACTAAAATGATGTCATGTTATCACACAACACGTATTTCAAATGTGTGGAACAATGACCTACATTTTTGTTCGGAATCCCCCCGAGATCTTGACTGACTTGTCATAAATTGGACAATATAGTGAGATCAGTACAACACACACACACACACACACACACACACACACACACACACACACACACACACACACACACACACACACACACACACACACAGACCCACACACCGCGCCGGTGTGTGAGAGTGTATCAGAGAGGGTTTTGTGTGAGGGGGTCACAG
This sequence comes from Gadus macrocephalus, assembly GCF_031168955.1. NCBI lineage: Eukaryota > Metazoa > Chordata > Actinopteri > Gadiformes > Gadidae > Gadus > Gadus macrocephalus. Next base: position 8,803,029 of record NC_082394.1, read on the forward strand.
AGAGGGTGTGTGAGAGGCTCAGAGAGATGGTGTGTGAGGGAGTAACAAGAGAGGGTGGGCGAGGGTTAATAGACATGGTGTGTGAGGGGGTAAAAGAGATGGGGGGTCTGCGACAGATGTGTCCCGGTTGGCTGAACTCTTGCTGGCGTCCATCACAGCTGCCTCAACTCCTCCCATCAGAGCTCCAACCCTACACGGGGCCCCGTCTGCGCCCGCAACCACTTCATTTCCACTTCCTCCTGTGCCATCAGTGTCTCACTTGACTTCCCCCGCTGCTCGTTCACCCCCCCCCCCCCCATCCCCACCTATTCCCGAACAGGAGTCCCTATCTTTTCCTGTGAGAGGATAGAAACCTGTGGTATGCGGACCACCACATTGTAGTGGCTCAAACACTGCAGTGTGCTCATTATCCCCATGAATCAAAAAAAACAAAACTGTAGAAGCCAACTAAGTGTGTGTGTGTATGTGTGTGTGGGGGGGGGGGGGGGGGGGTGTAGTTCATTTAGACGGTGCGAAAGTATGGATGGAGTGTCCGTGACGTCACCCGTTGGTTTGTGCACAACCGGCTGCAGATTTGGCGCCACTTTCTGGGATTCTTGCCACCAGCGACGGAAGCGATCCATATTTGGCCCAGAGTGCAATAGTGACGACAAGGTCTGGATCGCTGCCCCTCACCGGCCTCGGCCCAAAAAACTCTCAATTTATATTAAATCGTTGATAATAGTTTTAATGTAATGTAATGGTCAACTAGGACTTTACAGGACTTTACAACACATCGCCTAATATGAAGAAGAACTCGCCACTGATCGAAATGGCGGGCTTCGATCAGTGGTACCAATCTAGTCAAAGATTTGCCACCCCTTCCAAATACATGGCTGCCTGCGATTGGTCACCAATACCAAGGACATGATTACGTCCCACCATGTCTCGCGTCATTAAACGAACGTGAACAAATCACAGTGAATATTGCCCCCTGTTAAGCGTGTGATAGACGTAAACACAGTGATTTAGTTTCAAGTATAGCGATGTCTTTAGAATAGTGATGGCTCACCCCTACCTTGAAGCCAACTCATATAGCCAGCAATTTTAGACAATATGATTTTAATGACCACTGCATATATAGCTTACTTTGAATGGCTAACTAATTAGTTATTTCTGCCGACTGCCTTTCGCAGCCGTCACCTTCGCAGGGGGGGAGGTGAGTTGGTTGGTAGCCATGGTAGCGCGATCGACTCTTCACTCCTCACCACCAACAGAATGTACGCTTGGCTTGACGTGAAGTGGCGTTTGACCAGACACAGCCCGAGAGCAACGTCCATATTTCCTGCAAACAAGCATTTCATTTGAAAAATGTAATTACCAGCAGTGGTTTGTTGTGATGGTGCTGATGCGGCCGTCGAGTAGGGAAGGTTGTGTTTGGAAGCCAAAGTGCGATGGTTGATTGTTTCTTAATGATGAACCGCAAATGCCTCAAAGACTCTCTTGTGTTTCTTGTCTATATGCGAACGAGCTGTGTGTTAAACACGGCTGTTGTGAAGGCAGCTCACTGTGGAAGTCTTGATTACATGATGGATCCATCAACCAGAGGGCGTTCCCAAACGGGTCCTCAATCCTACCGCAATCAGCAACACACAAACTATACACACACTTTGGACACACTATACAAACACTCTATACACACTACACACACATTATACACACACTATACAAATGATACACATGCAAACAGTGTGCATGTGTAGATGCACACAGTATTTATTTATATTATTTTGTGGGGCTTATGTTAGTTTTTCGTCACTCTTTACTAGTCTTTCCAATAGTCCTGCAGCTTTGAAGAAAACCCAGCAGCATCAATGTGGTTTTAATATGCAGAAAACAAATCTATTCATCGTCTCAAAAAGCAGTGGTATAGGTTCCTCTTTTTTCACAATCGTTCACAAAAAGTGATTGGTGGATGGCATTGAGTGGAGCAGAATTTCGACTTATAAATTAGATATCTCAACTACTTGACCTGTCCTGTCTAGGTTCAAGTATGCCAAAGCAGAGTTGCAAGTTTGGAGACGCAGGGAGAATATTATTATGGCACAAAAACGTCCAAGTGTGTTATTGAATATTTATGTGAAAAACGCATAATTTGTTATAACTAAGATCGATGTGGCAAGTTAAATACATATTTTGAAATCTAGCAGAGTAAAATATCCTGCAGGTTAGTACTTAAACTACACCAGAGCTTTAGCGGGAGAATTTCTACCTACAACTTAAAAACTAATTGTGATCTGAGCAGTTGTGAAAAGCATAAAAAACGGCCACGTTGGGTTCCATGGGAGCAAGAGCTGTGGACATGGTCAAGCAAGGTCACCCAGATCACACTCGCTTGAGCGAATTTGCAACCAATAGAAAGCTTCCTCTCTTGAGAATGCTTTTTTAGCCAGAAACCAATTAACAACTTCATGCATCTTAGTCAAAAATATGACATGTTCCCCAACATGTGAACATTGTATGTGTCTCTTCAGTTCAGTACAGTAAAAGCGATCTACGACGTGCACAGTTCAGTCTGAGGAACTTGGAAGAGATCGAATCCACCATGATCACAACTTTCTACACTGATGGATTAATAAATCACAAGTCATCAATCGAAAGAGGGACGAGAATGAGACAGTAAATCAATCAAACACACGTATACGCTATCGCAATTAATTATATGTTACTATATGTTATATGATACTGTGTGTGTGTGTGTGTGTGTGTGTGTGTGCGTGCGTGCATCTGTCTGTCTGTGTGTGTGTGTGTGTGTGTGTGTGTGTGTGTGTGTGTGTGTGTGTGTGTGTGTGTGTGTGTGTGTGTGTGTGTGTGTGTGAAGAGAGAGGGAATGGAGCTGAAGACGATTCACATTCTAGTTCCATCCGCCCCCCTCCCCCCTACACACACACACACACACACACACACACACACACACACACACACACACACACACACACACACACACACACACACACACACACACACACACACACACTGTGCTATGTAATGCATTTGAAGACAGGGGTCAGTGCCCTTCGATCTATCTGAGAGGAATGGCAGACGTGTTCAGACTGAGGGGTTGAAGAGAGAGAGAGAGAGAGAGAGAGAGAGAGAGAGAGAGAGAGAGAGAGAGAGAGAGAGAGAGAGAGAGAGAGAAAAGAGAGAAGGATGGAACACACTCCCGAGAATGGAAAAAATATTTAGAAAGGAAGGATGCATAAATAAAAATGCTGACGAAGGGGAGAATGAGAGAGGAAGTGTCCTAGAGGGCTACGCCAATAAGAGCTACAGTTTAGCCTAAAGTTACGGCAACTAATTTATGGTTGCAAGACAATAATAGAAGATAAACTGAAAAATATGTTCCTCTGTTAAGACAGATTATTAGCCTAATTGTAAGTGATTAAACGCCTCACACGACTGGTATATAAAGTAGCTACCTTCAGCCTGCCCCGCTCATACAAACCTATTCAATCCTGCACCTGCAGGATTGAATACCAAAATAATAACTTGAATTTAAGCGCAAAAATAATCTTTGCAAAATCTAGAAGCTACAAGTTACGTATGAAAACCCCTGAAACAAATGGTTTAGTCCGAAACGTAGCGTAGCGTTACCCCTTAAGATGAGTGTCCTAGTGGTAATGCTTCTACCGGTTAGCGTTAGGTCCCCTTTTTTGCGTTTCTGTTCTCTCCCTCCTCTCCCCCTCCCCTCCACTCTCCCTCTCATCCTCTCCTCCCTTCTATCTTCTTTCCTTCCCCTCCTCTATCCCCCCCCATCCCTCCCCTTCTCCCTCTCCTCCTTTCTCGCTCTTTCCCTCCCACCTTCCTCACATCCTTTCACCCTCTCTCCCTCCTCTCTTCCTTACTTCCTTTCTCCCTCTTTCCCTCCCCTCCTCCATCCCTGTATCTGCCCTCCTCCCCCTGTCTCCTTGTCTCCCCCCCTCTCTTATTCTCTCTGTCCGGTGGGGATCAGCAATGGGCAGATCAAACAACCAGCAATGTGAGGAACGTCCTTTTGAAAAGGTGCAACAGAATGAATACTAATGCATCACCCAGAGACCAGATACCTGTGTGTGTGTGTGTGTGTGTGTGTGTGTGTGTGTGTGTGTGTGTGTGTGTGTGTGTGTGTGTGTGTGTGTGTGTGTGTGTGTGTGTGTGTGTGTGTGTGTGTGTGTGTGTGTGTGTGTGCTGTGTGTGTGTGTGTGTGTGTGCTTGTGTGCAAACGCTACTAAAAAATAGATGAAAAGGGTTGACATAGCTAGTAATACTGACAAGCTCCTCAACACACACATGCACAAACGCACCCCGCGCTC
>NC_082394.1:8807459-8829959 GCF_031168955.1 Gadus macrocephalus
GCATCACCAGAACTAAATCATTTTGCGAGACATTAATAATAATGATAATAATAATAATAATATAATAATATTTAGAACCATCGTTATTATATCAAAGTAAAGAGCAAAGTCCAGAAAAAAAAGCACAAAATGTATGAACGAACAACAGGTATCAAAACGCAATGAAATAAAGCTTAATATTTGAAGAAAAAAATAAGAAATATTCCTTTAGGCAATCACAAAGTCTTTCCTTAAATGAGTTACTGCGATTACGATAGTTCAGTTATAAGCCCTGGCTGAGACCTCAACAACAAGGACAACGGCACAGGGAAACCCAAACCACAACAGAACGCCTTTGGATCGACCGTAACGTTGCACCCCCAACCTCTGGAAGGTTATATACAAATGAAATCATGGGACGAAGGCTGTGGTCGATTAGCAAGGTGATGGACGGGATGTTGAAGGAGTATCGACAACTGCTCTGACACCAGGATGAACCAGGGACAGACCACCACTACTGTCCACGTTGTCCTTGTCCTCCTATTGAGCTGTGTCACTCTTCGAAGATGACACTCTTTTGTTCCAAGGTGGAACGATTGGCCTCCTTAAACCAAGGTTCGAAAGAGTTCCGTTTCAGCTTTTTCCTTAGGTAGAAATAATGTGATTACGCGTTATGCAGATAAACTGAATTATTTTGTGGAACTGTCCTTCGATCACTCTGTAAAAGATCCTGAACCTCGATTTCTGACGTTGTGGCGGACGGAACAAAATCCCCCATTAAACATTGTTGAAGTATCAAAAATAAATAATAGCAATAATAATAATATTAAATTTCTGTTTACATCATGAAAACCTTGTAAAATACATAGCTAAATGCGGTCAAGTGTTCATTAAAAAAAAGTAAAAGAATAAAGAAAAGGCATAAGGAAGCTGAGACGGATGGCAGTGTATCACAGCACATGTGACCATCTGTCTTCATTAGCAGGAGGGGACTGGGACATACAGATTCACTCCAACACAACTGGAAGGGTGTTACCGTGATCAGCTGTATCATTATCCCAAATAATATCTCTCCCTTTCTCCCTCTCTGCTCTTATGTCTCTCAATCCGTCCCTCTCCATCTCCTTCCGTCTCTCTTATCTCTCCCTCTACCTTTGTCCCTCTCTCTCTCTCTCTCCCAATCTGTCTCTCTCCCCCCTCGCTTACATCCTGTATTTGGCTCCTCATTGACAAGCTCCTCCTCCTCCTGCCTTCAACAGGAGCTCTTCATTCCCATCTTGAGGTTTAGGAGAACATCGTGGTCAGCGGATGACCACTTCCCTCTCAACCTTCAACCTTCAACCTTACCTCAACAACACATCAAAAGGGGCCCCTTGTATTTATTATTATAGATGATGTTCTTCAGTCGTAATGGCAGGTGGCACAGGGAGCTCTGCAGAATAACTTTCTAAAAGGTGATGATGAACCAAAGAGACCGATCGATGGGTGTTGTTCCCTCTGAGCTAGACGCCTACCCTCTCCATTCCCATCTCCCTTCTTTGTTCTCCTCTCTCTTTCTCACTCTCTCATTCAAAACATCTCAAAGAAAGCCTCAAAGCCAACAAGTTATTTTGTAAAGACACGATCAACAACACAACATGTTTTACCATGCTAATACCATACAGTTAGCAAGGAACTAAAACTGAAGCAGACTGTTGAAAACAATACAAGAAAACATGTACAGTTGAAAGACACTTCTTCTGTAAGAACATTTTGGAGTGAGAAGCTTTAGCGATGGGTTTGAGTCTGGGTGTTCGTTTGTTTGACTGTGGTTGTCTAATCTTATTTACAGAAGTGGTGTTTGCACGCTGCAAGATTTCAATAACATCATCTGGCTGTTAGATCATTTACCATTAGTAAATTATCATTAGTTTAAAATGCTAAATTCTTTCTGAGGTTGGCTTTTGAGGACTTGTTGTGTTTTGAACATATTTGCAGACATATTTTTGTGATTTACTGTGATTTACATGTACACATGTAAATAAGTACTATGTTTTTATGAAGCTGAAATTAGAAATTATTGTTGGTTGCGTAATGTGTAATCAAAAAAACACAAGAGCGAATCGAAATGTTGCTGTGCTGCAGGTTGGATTAACAAAACATATTACAATCAACATATAACATAAGGTCCTATTTTCATATTGAGCTGCAGCCAGTGATGTCAACGCAGAACGCCTCTTCAAACCCTTTTGTTCTCATAAATCATTTATTTTTGCCGCCAGTGTTAATCTTGCCTGCTTTTTTAATAAATAAATACATATGCTTCTATGATAAAATAATCTACAGAAAATACTTGAGTAACGGGAAATTCAACTGGAAACAGAGCATAAATAAACAACATTATAGCGATTGGCCAACAGCGTGAGCTAGCAGCCTAAGCTAACAGTGTTAGCTTAGATTTTAGCCAGAAGAGGTAACAGCTTATCAGACGGGACGTTTTTGTGTAATCTTGCAGTGTACACTCAACCTTTGCAGGGAAACAACATTCAAGGCGTAGAATATATCTAAAAAGAAAATACTGTACAAAAGCCACAACACAGCCCAGCAGAGGACAGAGTACAAGAAAAAGAGGCTTTTTAACATCTGGGTTTTTAGCTTTTTTTGTTGTTTAGGTATTTTTTTTACACGATAACATTTTTTATGTCTTTCAGTTTACTTTGTACAAGCAAGTAAAGTCCTCGGTATGCAGGGTGCCCATCCCCCACTCTTCCCCCCCCCCCCCCCCACACACACACACACACACACACACACACACACACACACACACACACACACACACACACACACACACACACACACACACACACACACACACACACACACACACACACACACACACACACACGTGTTTATGAGTAGTGTCCTTTTTTATATTTTGTCCAAGGTTTTGGGCGAATTTTTACGTGCACATACGTGCACATATACACACAGTAATGTATGCAAGGATCACAAGCATGCCCTCACATGAACACTCTCGGACGCACACACACACACACACACACACACACACACACACACACACACACACACACACACACACACACACACACACACACACACACACACACACACACACACACACACACACACACACACAGGCTGGTTCTGAGTCAACAGGAAGCATAATTCCGCTTCCTACGTCCCAGTATTGAGTTTGACAGGCAGCATCGATGGCCAATCAGGTGAATTTGGCGAGGGGGGAGGAGGCAATCAGAAGGAGCTGAGTGCTTCCAGGGCAACCTCATAGCAGAACTTGTACTGCTCCTGTGAAGGCACAGAAACAACCAAAAGCAAATTTAAAGTCAAGAAAAAAAGAAACTGTTATGTGTTTCAAGAGTATGAGTGTAATGTGATTACGTGTGTATGTGTTTGAGTGTGTTTATGTGTGTGCAACTACAATGTGAGTGTGCGTATACAGTTTGTTTTTTGTTCACAAAGAGTTTGTGTATGTGTGTGTATGTGTGTTTATAACTTGTATGTGTACAGTGTGTGTTAATAAATAGTGTGTATGTGTGTGTGTGTGTGTGCATATAAGATGTATGTGTATACAGTACGGGTTTTTAAATAGTGTGTGTGATTTTATCACATGTATGTGTATGTGTAAAATGTTTGTGTCTGTAGTGTGTTTGTATATATAGTGTGTGTGTGTGTGTGTATGTGTGTGTGTGTGTGTGTGTGTGTGTGTGTGTGTGTGTGTGTGTGTGTGTGTGTGTGTGTGTGTGTGTGTGTGTGTGTGTGTGTGTGTGTGTGTGTGTGTGTGTGTGTGTGTGTGTGTGTATAACGTGTATGTGTATACATTGGGTATTTCTTTGTATATAATGTTTGTGTTTGCTTGTATACAACATGAGCGTGGGCGTATATGCCGCGTGTGTGTCGGCTGACCATGGACTCCACCATGTTGGTCTTGTTGTTCCTCAGGGTCTTCACGGTGTGGAAGACGTCCACAATGTTCTGCTGCCGGATCATCTCACTGATGCTGCACACGGCACAGAAGGTCCCGGATCGCCCCCCGCCCGTGCTAGAGAGGGAGAGAGAGCGAGAGAGAGCGAGAGAGAGAGGGAGAGACTTAGAGTTTTTACTCACTTCTAACGGAACACAGATACACTTTACCTCACCAACTCGACACACCAGTCATTTGCCGTCAAACAGAAAGGCACAGAGAATCAAGGCCCCAGTATTTTCAAAACAGATTCCAAATTGGTGTGCTGGGCCTGTTGGTGGAACCGATGTGGAAGGCAGGGATATTGACACACCTTGGTACAATACAGTCACTGTGATGCGTCGGCTGTTACTTTAATAAATGGAGTCTCTATGTCTGACATGTGTCATTACCAACGTCAAAACTACCATAATCATCAAGTCCACCAGCAACAACAGCATTTCACCAGCATCACCAGCACCATCTCACCTTCACCAGCACCATCACCCCCACTGTCATCAACACCTTCTTCACCTCCACCAGCACCACCGCAATTATTACCTCCACCAGCACCATCTCACCACTTTCACCACCTCCTCCACTATCACAACCACTATCCTCACATTCAACAACACCACCATTACCTCCACCACCCCATCATGACCACCATCAGCAACTTTGTCATCATCGAATTTAGCAATAAATAAATAAAAAGAAAGACAAAAATGAGAGGAAAGACATGGGGAAGACAAGGAAGAGTAAAAGAAGGAAACATCTGAAGAATGATGAATGAGGGACCCTGAGAGAGAGCTGGCAGAGAGAGAGACAGGAAGAGAAGTTTGATGCGGGAGGGAGATGGTTACAACAAAAACTGAGACGGAGAGGTATGCAAAATGACAGCTGTCCTCCTTCCTTCACAGCTTCCCCAATGTTAACGTCTTTACCTTGAAGAACCTCAGCAATTTATACTTCTTTCTCTCAACACTCAAAAAGTATATTATGCCACTTTACTTTGCCTTAAACAAACGGTTTCCTGTGCTCAAGTTAACAAGATCGCTGTTGTGTTGATACTATTTAGTCCCCTGCAAATTGGACCAATGGCATGTTGTTAAACGTGTTAAATGTTTAGTTTAACGTGAAACGTTGCATTCATGAGTAACACTTGGGGGATGGTGGCATTTAAGTGGACACAGGAGGAAGACTTTAGAGTAAATACACCATTTCAAGCTTCTAAAGGTGATAAATGACTGATGCGGATCTAAATCTGAATAACGCAATACCTTTATGTATGCTGGAGGGTATTTATGTTAGCTAATGGGTCTTTCAAAATGTGGGCTAAACTTGTAGCTTCATACAGAAGAATGGTTCACATGGTTGCTAGGCGACCAGAATGAACTGGGTTCTGTCAATTACAGACGGAAATTGCCAGCCAGACCAAATGTATTCGTATTTTAAACAAGGGATAATCATAATTTATGTATTCATAATAGCTGAATAGACCCGGAAAATGTATCCACATATAAAGTTGTTAGAACATTTTCTTTGATCATATATCACAGCCAGACAGGTTCTGTATCAGGTAAGACATTTTTTAACTAAGTTTTTATAAGGTATAAATATGACAAAGCTGGAAGTACAGCTAGTACGTTGGTGATGGTTGGGATCAGGTAATAGGTTAGAGATTCTTTGGTTCAGGTGTACGTTTAGAAATGATTAAATTTAAGCATTGGGTAAGATATGGTTATTTTGGTATAAGGTTAGAGATGGGTTAGGTCTCTGGTTAGGGAAAGCATCTTGACAGTTTTATAGTAAGTTGCCTCTGCGTTGTATGGTTGGCCCTGTATTGTATAGTGTTCCCTGTATTGAATAGTTTCCCATGTACCGTAAAATGGCCCCTGTATCCTATAGGGTTCCTTGTACTACTTAGTGGCCCCTGTATATAAATACATTTTATTATTATTATTATTATTATTATTATTATTATTATTGTATAGTGTTCCCTGTACTGTATAGTGTTCCCTGTACTGTATAGTGTTCCCTGTATTATATAGTGTTCCCTGTATTGTATAGTGTTCCCTGTATTGTATAGTGTTCCCTGTACTGTATAGTGTTCCCTGTATTATATAGTGGCCCCTGTATTGTATCATGTTCCCTGTACTGTTTAGTGTTCCCTGTACTGTATAGTGTTCCCTGTATTGTATCGTGTTCCCTGTATTCTATAGTGTTCCCTGTATTCTATAGTGTTCCCTGTACTGTTTAGTGTTACCTGTACTGTTTAGTGTTCCCTGTATTGTATCGTGTTCCCTGTATTCTATAGTGTTCCCTGTATTGTATAATGTTACCTGTACTGTTTGGTGTTCCCTGTATTATATAGTGTTCCCTGTACTGTATAATGGCCCCTGTATGTGTCTAATCGTTCCAATGCAGAGGCTAATCAGACAAGAAGTGTGTATTAAATACCATCCCCCTGTAACCTTCAGGAGGAAGAGGGGAAGTAAAAAAACAAGCTATTCTCATCACGTATTGATCAGACCATCATGTTCCTCCTTATCTCTGGTATTACGGAGTCTCTTGGATCGATGAGGGGGTCTGATTATCTCTGGGAGCGGTCGCTAGCTGGGAGCAGATGGAGCATGTCCCTATCGCCAACATTTCACCTGCTTTTAGCCGCGCAGAGGATTAAATTACTGCCGACAAGCCAGCAGGTTAAACCCAAGAAGAGGAATGTTTAATCGTTAAAACGTAGTCCCCGATAAAAGAGGTATGATTATCTTGAGATTATCTTATCCTTGCTTTTTATACGCATGTAAACACCCATTTAAAGTTTACTAGACAATCTGATTACTCCACCAGAGCAGCTCTGTCTGTATTGGTTAGAGAGGGAATTGATTCCTTGAGGTTGCAGAAATGGGATCTTAAGAGTGATGATTGTCTGAGCAAACCTATTCACACACAGTTCACACATATTTTTGGCCAGATATGAAAGCCCCAGAATTTACAAGGTATTTTCGGTAAAGGAAGGTCTTTATCCTCCTGTCTTGAAGGGCTGGGACTTTACGATCACCAAACTAATACCTAATAGCAGTTATTTTCTAAGCTCACAACCGTAACCTCTCTGTGAGAGCACTACAACCATCTCATACCAGAGAGAGACAGAATTTGATGAGGAAACACCGTTGTGAAGGAAGTGAAGTGAAGTTGAACTTTATAAAGATGTTTTATTTATTTTTTCAATTTCATGCATCCAGTATTTTTGTAACACAGGCCCCTCATTCTCTGGTCCAGTGATATTCTCCTCAGGGGTGAGTTCAGCTGTATTGATCAATGACCTCACAGCAATGAGCTGATGAACTGCTGGAGACAAGAGAGAAAGAGAGACAGTGCCGCAAATAGGTAGCTAGTTTGTGACTCCACAAGATGCCACAGTTTTAGAACAGTGATTTGAGAGCTGTGGATGGGTGGATAAGTTAAGCCCTTGTGTCCAAAGCCGCCAGGGCCATTAGTGAGCCAGCAGAGGTTTGTTGTCAGAATGCATCACTGCTACCTTGCACTGCAGCCAAGATACAACACCGTTACCAATCTACAACGCTGTGGCCAAGATACACCACTGCGACCAAACGACAACACTGTAGCCCACATGCAACACCGCAACCAAACTACAACGCTGCAGCCAAGATACAACACGTTACCAATCTACAGAAACCGTGGCCAAGATACAACACTGCGACCAAACTACAACACTGCAGCCCACATGCAACTCCGCAACCATCTACAACGCTTTGGCCAAAATACTACACCGCATCAAACTACAAGGCTGCAGCCAAACTACGACGCTGCAACCAAACTTCAACGCTGTGGCCAAAATACTACACCGCAACCATACTTCAACGCTGCAACCAAAATACTACACATCCACCAAACTACAACACCGCAACCAAACTACAACGCCCCGACAAAAAATATCAGAGCCGTGCTAATCCCGACCAGCAGAAATGGTTTAAAGTGTATATATAGTAAGAGTGAATAGAAGAACCGACAGGTAGCTGAAACCTTAGCAAGGTGCTGTCCAATGCATACCACATTACCACATTATTGCATTGAACATCATTTGAATGCGTCTGCACCACAGCCTATGTGTGCCACACCTGCCTATGTTGCTAGGGGTTCCATGGTGTACCTTTCAGTGTAGTTTCGGCAGTTTCAGACCCAAAGGAAACAAATCAATACCAATTCTGATTGGCTCAATGAGCTCTGACACAGGAAGCTGATTGGATAAGCACCAGTGAAGTGCTTCAGGCAATTTTGGAAAGTGAGATTGTGAGTGTAACCATGTTGTGCGCGTGACTGCGTATATGTATAAATGTGCTTGTGAGTGTGTAAATGTGCGTGTGTGTGTCTGTGTGTGTGTGTTTCAATAGGTGCATGAGGGTGCATTGTGTGTCTTTATTATGCAGCGATAACAGCGATATATGATACCTAGAAACTGTATACCACACCCTGCAGCAAATATATCACATCAAAGGTGTGTGTGTGTGTGTGTGTGTGTGTAAATGTGTGTGAATGTATATGTGCGTTTGTAGGTGTATGTGTGTTTGTGTTTAAGTTAAGCATCAGTTACAGCTAGCTTGCCATGCTATCCAGCGGTTAGCCTGAGAAAGTATCCAGCTAACCGTTAGCCTGCAGTGCTATCAGCCAACAGGGTGTAGGTTCTTACCTGTGAGGTGCCGAGAGGTTAAATGGTGTGTGTGTGTGTGTGTGTGTGTGTGTGTGTGTGTGTGTGTGTGTGTGTGTGTGTGTGTGTGTGTGTGTGTGTGTGTGTGTGTGTGTGTGACCGATGGTGTGGACTTGCAGAGATAGAGGATGCATAAAAACAATATACCACACACCGCAGCAAATACATCACCGAACAGGTGTGTGTTTGTGAGAGTGTGTTCCGTGTGTGCATCCGCATATGTGTGTGTTGTGTGTGCATTCTCTTCGTAGAACATAGGGGTACTGCATCATTCTTAAGTGTATCTCATATCATTTCTCTGGGGACCAGCACACACATGCGACTGGAACACAGCATATTTGTCACTGGAGGCTCACTGTAGGGGTTTCTCTATCCTCGCGTGAAAGGTGTTTGTGGGGCCCAGAGTTTGGGCCCACTTTACTTATTATTCTGTAACCCTTTTGTTTTCAGGAGGGCATTGTTAGTGTATATATTTATTCACAAAACTATCTCATATCAAATATCAGATACATATAAAATACATTGTTAAATGTTTAATATATATTATAAAATAAATCGTCAAATGAAAACATGTGTGTGTGTGTGTGTGTGGGTGTAGTGCTTGCGTGTGTGTGCGTGTTTGTGTATGTATGTGGATGTGTATGCATGTACTGCATGTGTTTGTTAGTATGTGTGTGTGTTTGGTATTTTTGTGCATATATGTCTGTGTGTATAATTGTGTGTGTGTAAGTAGGTGTGTGTGTAAGTATGTGTGTGTGTAAGTATGCGTGGGTGTGTGTGTGTGTGTGTGTGTGTATGTGCGTGTAACATGTGTGTGTGTTTGTTTAAGGGTATATAGTGAATGTGAGCACGTGTAGGTATGTGTGTATATTTAAATGTATGTGCGTGCGTGCGTGTGACCGTGGGTGCGTGTGTGTGTGTGTGTGTGTGTGGGTGGGTTGGTGTGTGTATGGATGTGTATTTACTTACAGACAGTGAACGACTGTTCGTCCATCCCCTCCATCATACTGTTCCTGCCACTTGGACAGCCTCCTGACCAATTGGAGGATAGATCTCTTGGAAAGGGGCGTGTCCCTGTAGGCTGGCCAGCCAATGAACTGAAAGTGCTGGACCAGGCGATAGCCATCTTGAGGCTGTCGGAGGAATGAGAATAAAACATTTCATATTTAAGGCCCCAGTCGCCCATATCTCTAATCTTCTTCAGCTTAGGTTTGTATCGCTGCTTTTTGTATCCAGTGTGCATAGTTAAAGTGATAACAAATGTTTTCGAGTCAATCTGTAGATACATGCATATTAAAAAAAGCCAATATCCGTAGCTGGATGTTATTCATGCTAGATATCTAGGATTAGAAATGCTGTTGATCACAACTAATTAACCAATGCTGCTTATCATAAGCTTGACCAATCACAAATGTATCGGTTATTTTTTCCCGGTCTCACACATTACATAATATGAAAAAATAAACGCCTGACATATTTCACAGAGGTGTCCACAGGTCACTCATAACAGCAATTATTAATGTGTTACTTTCATGTACCAGGGCATGATACGAGCCTAGTGACATTAACCTGTGCCCAACACATAGCAGACCCATCATTTGTGCATGAGCGACAACAATGTTAAAATGGGGTTAGCACAATGTTCAATGCCTTTTTCCTGGCTGAACCACTTTGTCCACACCGTTAATAGTCGGCCCGCTTCGTGCATTCGCTTGGAAAAATGCTATTGAATGAAATTATATTTGATCAAACTGTCAGGGACAATACAGAAGGCCGAATCAAAGCAGTATGACACTCGTTTGCCCAGAAGAAAGACCCTGTTGGATAGATAAAACTATATTATGGCCAGGGCCGGTCCATATTGGAAAATCTTAAAACTGCATTTACCGGTAATCATTGTAAATAAAATATTTTCTTCAGCAAACTTGATGGATGACTAATAACTACATACATTTTACATTTCTAATCAAATGTCCCCGTTTGGAATGAGGTGACAAGGGACATTAAATATTTTATCAAATATTATATGCAAACCTAAAAAAACAGTTTATTTACCATTTCTATCTTTCCTTAATAAATTATTCAGCATTTTATTAAAAGCTACATTACTTAATCTTAATTCCAAAATCAGGTTTATTTGTACTTTCTCTATTTCTTATTTCTTATTCAGTATTTGAAGAAAAAAATGAGCATTGTTGGATCTACCTTTCTCTTTGTTTTTTGTTTTTTTAAGACCTTGAGAAACAACCATATGGAGGTCTTATTGTTGGGTTTAAAGCAGCAGCCAGAAGATCGTATTGGACCTGCACTTGTTTGAGGGATCCAGCCTCCATTTTGTAAAAAATCCCCAGCCAGGCTCTGATTGGCTGATCTGGTGTTATGGTGCTCCATAGAGAGCAAGGCACAGACACACACACACACACACACACACACACACACACACACACACACACACACACACACACACACACACACACACACACACACACACACACACACACACACACACACAGAAACAACCCCCCCCCCCCCACACACACACACACACACAGACAGAAACACACACACACACACACACACAGAAACAACCCCCCCCCCCCCACACACACACACACGCACACAGACAGAAACACACACACACACACACACACACACACACACACACACACACACACACACACACACACACACAGAGAAACAACCCCCCCCCCCCCCCCCCCCACACACACACACACACACAGAAACACACACACACACACACACACACACACACACACACACACACACACAACATACACATACACACACACTTATAAACACAAAGTCTACATACACAAATGCACTCACACACAAAAACAAAGGAAACACGCACACACGATAAAGGCACTTCCCTAACCTCCTGTCCTATTATCCTCCCTCTCTTTCTCTCTCTCTCTCAACATGTGGAGCAGCATGGGCCAGGTGATTAAGTGTGTGTGTGTGTGTGTCGGGAGGGGGGTGATGATATGAGCTATTTCACGCAAGAGTGGAGACGTGTGTATGTGTGTGTGTGTGTGTGTGTGTGTGTGTGTGTGTGTGTGTGTGTGTGTGTGTGTGTGTGTGTGTGTGTCCCAGGGAGTAAACAGAGCACTAAGAGAATAAGGAGCCGAAAAGAAGGAGAGAGGAGAGGGGGAAGAAAAGAGAGGATGGGATAAGAAAGGTGGAGGCTGAAATGTAGACAGGGGAGAGGAGTGACAAAACATCTCATCAGGTAAAATGGAATAAAATGTGGAGGGGAATAGGTAATGATGCTGATACTGAAGTCACTCACGCTTTTAATGTGAAGGAGTGTTGATGTTTGGCGGGGTGTGGGTCATTCACAAGGGTTTATGGGTTGTGTTCAAGTGTGTTAGTGTGCCTGTGTCAGGATGTGTGTGTATTTTAGGTGTGTGTTTTTTGTGAAGGAGTTTAATGTGTTTTAAAGATGTAATTTCTCCCGCTAGGGGTCTCTCAATCACAACAATAACAAAATAAGAAGTTTGATGACGCTGTGAATTTTATTCTTGTTATGTTTAGTCACTTAAAATCAAATCATACCATTTCATTCTATTGAAATAGTCACAAGTAAGCTATCTTAGCTATCGTTAGCGTTAACTCTCTATCTTACCATTACATGAGTCAACTTCCCATACAGTAGCAGTAAAGCCTATTTGCCAAATTAACTCATGGGGTAGCCCAACACTGTTATCCGTGGTGAAAACAATCATATTAAAAATAACTTCATGAGTGTGTTGAATGGTGTTGTAGTTAGAACGTTACCATACACATTAACTTTGTAGCTGGCATTAGCCACTTGTCATGGTAGCACATCGTAAAAGGCTAGTCTATAAATAATGTCTGTGCTGGACACTTGTTTCCCATTTTTACCTGAAGTTAGGGGGTGAAGGGTATATGACGGATTTGGACAGGCAACGTAACAAAACGACTCAACAAAATGTGTAACATAAGTCGTTCTGAGATCTTTGAATGGGGGAAAGTTACATCTATACCTTTAAAGTGAGTTAAAGAATGCGTAAGGCCTGTGTAAAGGGGAATGAGAAAGGGTGCGTTTGAGGCTGTAGTTGTACCTGCGCCATGTCGGTTAGGATTAGGCGTGTGGAGGTGAATATATAGGTACGTGTGTGTGTTACGGGGTGGGTCGTACCCGCGCCATGTTGCAGATCCTGAAGATCCGGTTGATGATGTCATCGTCGATGTCTGCAGAGATGAACTCAACCTGGACGGGACCGTAGCAACAGGAACTCTTCTCCGGCCAGTACTGCATACACAACTAGAGAGAGGGAGGGGGGAGAAAGGGGGGAGGAGGGAGAGGGAGGGATGTGGAGAGAGAGAGAGAGAGAGAGAGAGAGAGAGAGAGAGAGAGGGATAGGAGAGAGAGAGAGAGAGAGAGAGGGATAGGAGAGAGAGAGGAGAGAGAGAGAGAGGGATAGGAGAGAGAGAGGAGAGAGAGAGAGAGAGAGAGAGAGAGAGAGAGAGAGAGAGAGAGAGAGAGAGAAATATAATATTCCAAGGAGAGGGGTGAAAGAGGGAGGGAACGAGAGGGAGCAGAGAGAGTGACAGCAAGAGACACAGAGAGTGAGAGAGAAGGTAGAGGTGTTTAATACTCATACTGCCTGTCTTTGAAAACACAACAAAGAAAAACAGAAGCCTTAATAATGAGAACATGTTTTCACCCGAGTAATTCACACCTTTCATCAGGAAGATGCGGTGCTTTGACCTCACATTACTACAATTTTTCCCAGTTTTTTACTTTTGCACGCTGTCTCCGAAGGTTTTTCCAGCTGTTTGCACACAAACCGGAGGCTGCAGAATGAGTCTTTGGAAATAATTTCAGGAGAATTTGGCGAGGACTTCCACTGAATCGACACCAAGCAGCGCCCCCGCCAACTCCACGCTCATTCTTCATTAAATCCTTTTCCGCCAACAAATAAAGCCCCGTAAAAAAGAGCCAGCATCTAGGTATAATGCAACACGCTTTCTTTAATATTGATGTGCTTGCGTGTCCCAACTTCTTGAGTCAGACTCCTTATATATAACAAAAACCCTTAGTCCCTCCTCCTGGCTACGGCAAGCAACTCCTATTGGCCGACTGTGGTGTCCACATCTGCTCCAAGTTCTGAGCATGTGCATTAGCTTCAGGGCCATCGTGCCTGATTACTAGCGATGTATACACTGCAGCGTTATGGGTGACCAGAATAAATGCCCAAACCAAAGGTTTGGTGAGAAAGGAACACCCTGTTTAATTGTTATAAAAGAAACTGAACAGGTGAACTCAAACTACATGGTCGGAATGAAAGGCCTGTTTAATACAACAAAAGTTGTACTATCGTGAACAATCTGGTGTCTTCCTTCAAACCATCATTCCCCGTGCCTTCGCTCTTCTTCCCAAGCATCGCTTCGGTGACCCGCAATCCCAATCAGACTCTTCTTTCCTGTCTGGCCGCTCCTGGGGATTCTAGTTTAATCACGGGAACCATCTTCATTCGTAGAACGTAGCGATCCTCAATGACCCTGCCCTCTCATGATGTCACAACGCACACTGCTTGGAGACCAGGAGGGCTCATAAAACATCCAGCAGGAATCTGCATGCTCTTGTTCAGTGACCCACTGAGGGAGCCTTGAGCTTATTCCCCCCCCCCCCCCCCCCCCCCATGTTGAAAATAGAAACGTGAATGAATAACACCCACCACTTCAGCAGCCTTTTACAGTGTTGAGCCACTCGGTTGAAATGGAACACGTTGCTGTATAACTAGTTATTATAACACAACCATGAATATATAATGTATATTTATATTATATCCTGTGTGTGTATGTGTGTGTGTGTGTTTGTGTGTGCGGTGTCTATATTGTTGAGCCAGCATCGTATGTACTTATATTCAATATTCTCTATAGGCTATAATATATTTATATATAATTGTATGTCTTTATATTTGCATTGTATTGAATGCATTAAGTGAGGTTCTAAGATTCATATACCTGCGCGGCGTCCATCTCGTTGAGCATGACGATGGAGGAGCAGTTGTAATCAAACACCAGCCTCCAGAAGTCTGCCGTGGTGTTGGGCAGAGGATGCTGGGTAACGATGAAGGCGGCCGGCTGCTTGTGGCTCTGGGGGAGCAGAGGATCATGGGAAAAAAGTTCAATTGTTGATTATCTACTGCAGTTTTTGTTTATTGTCTGGATTAGGTTTTACTGGTATTGACATAGAAAATTGAAAGGCTGACAGTTAAAAATCTTATCTTAGCTAAATTACAATTTTGAAAACGTTCGAGGTTTGGGATCAGTCTAATGTTGTTAAAGTGACAGTGTATGTAAATAACAGTTGTACGGTAAGGATGTGAATTATCTCAGATCCAGCAGTCAGACAGCACAGAGCCGTAAACAACGAATAGCAAGGATTGGATTTACACCTTGTTTTCTAGTTAGTTTAGGAAGTACTTTACCTTATTTTGGTAAGTGCATAAAGCATTTAGAGAAGGATTAAGCATGAGAATAAAGGCGTAGAGAAAGAGACAATACTCACGTCCATGAGGGCAGCGTTGATGTAGTTGGAGCTCTCTCCATCCACAGATATGAGGAAGGGGAGGCATCGGTCTGCAGACAGGACGTCCATACTGCGGTTCTTGTCGTGGTTCCTGGGGAGCAGACCTACACTGCAGTCCTCCGGACGAACCCTAGGGGTCACTATGTTCAGAGTCTGGTAACGAGAGAGAGAGAGAGAGAGAGAGAGAGAGAGAGAGAGAGAGAGAGAGAGAGAGAGAGAGAGAAAACAGAAATAGAAGATAGTGGAATGTAAGTGTTGCCTCGGTGATACATGTCCAGGTGTAAAGACGTAAAGGGCAACTACCACTTCATGTTTATCAGAATAGTCCAATGGGCCTTTAGGGAGAGAATGTCCAAAACCCAACACACAGGAACAGAGGAAGGAGTGTCTGTGTAGGTGTGTGTATGTCTGTGCCTACATGTGTGTGTGTGTGTGGATGGGTGTGCATGAGGGTGTATGTGTGTCCACCTGGAACTCGTCCTTGACCTGGTTGGAGTTGGTCTGAGGGGTGAGCCCCCTGATGTTAAATGTTGTGTGTGTGAGTGTGTGTGTGTGTTGGTATGTGTGGGGTTGTTTGCCAGAGAGTGTGTGTATCTGTGTGGTTTTATTCCTGTAGAGTCTGTGTGGGTGTGTGAGTGTGTGTATGTGTGCATGCCTGCATGTGTTTGTATGGTTGGTTGCTCTGCATGCCTGTGTGTGTGTGTGTGTGTGTGTGTGTGTGTGTGTGTGTGTGTGTGTGTTTGTGTGTGGGTGTGTATGCATGTGTATGTGTGTGTGTGTGTGTGTGTATGTATCTGTGTGATTTTGTTCCTGTAGTGTCTCTGTGGGTGTCTTGTTGTGTGTGTGTATGCAACCCTGTGTGTGTGTGTGTGTGTGTGTGAGTGTGTCTCTGTGTGTGGGTGTTTGCATGACTGTGTGTATTTGTGTGTGTATGCATGCCTGTTTGTTATTTTGTGTGTGTATGGTTTCTTGTGTGTCTGAATGCCTGCGTGTGTGTGTTTGTGTGTGTACGCATGCCTGTGTGTGTGTGTGTGTGTGTGTGTGTGTGTGTGTGTGTGTGTGTGTATGCATCTGTGTGTATGTGTGTGTATGTGTGTGGGTACCTGGAACTCGTCCTTGACCTGGCTAGAGTTGGTCTGCGGGTCCAGCCTGCTGATGTTGTAGTAGACAGCTCTGAACTCACACACTGGGATGGCTGTGTTCCCACACAGACACGCCTCCAGGATGGCATCGTGCACAAACACATACTGCTCCTGGAGACAAACACAGGTGCACACGCACACACAAGCTGGTTAGGGGTGGGAGCGGAGGACCGAAAGCTCCTCTGTAGATAACAGCATGTTTCAGCACCGACCAATCAGATAGCTATGAAACAACCAATTAAACAACGGGACAGTGGCATCTCTCTCTCTCTCTCTCTCTCTCTCTCTCTCTCTCTCTCTCTCTCTCTCTCTCTCTCTCTCTCTCTCTCTCTCTCTCTCTCGCTCCCTCTCCCTCTCTCCCTCTCTCTCTCTCTCTCTCCCTCTCTTCCATTCTCTCTTGCATGCATGTTAATTGTTGCCCTTGTGGCCAGAGGACAGTTTTAAAAAGGCCACTATAATGACTTCTCGCACGCACCACACACACACACCGATTCACACACAACCACACACAAACTCATTCACGCGCACACACCGACACACAGACCCACACGCACACCCCTGTGTATTTAAAAGATTAATTGCTTTGTGTCACACAGAGTGGGATTAAAACAGCATGCAGGTCTGCTACAGCAATGACCCACACACACACACGCACACACACACACACACGATCGGCAGCCTCGATGTTAATACAGAGTTTACTAATGTATCCAAAGAGAAGTGAATCACAGTGGGCTCTGATACAAGTCATGAAAGGACATAAAGGCGGTAGGTGGCTTCTTGCTCTGCGATGCCTGCAGGTCGACCGTGGACATTGGCGATCGAACCAGAAACCTTTCGGCTAGGAATCAAACAACCTGACTATGGTTACCCTCCATAGCTGAAACCCTCCCCACTCTACAAGGCTTCGTTACCACGGCTACTTAAGGGGTAGTTTAAATACCATTAATTGACATGAATGAATGTAGTAATAAGCATTATTATATAGCATTAGCATAGGGCTTCGGGTTAGCATTTGGTCAACCAAAACCCAATTAAGTTTGGGTTAATCATAACCCAAATGCCCTAACCCTAACCCTTAGTTAACATGAACACTCTTAATATACATTAACACCATTAGGTTATGAGTAGAAGACACATTAGTTTACTGTTGATGGACTGCTAGTCAAGGCTTACTACTGCATTAACTCATGTTTATTCATGGTATAATAATGAACCCTTATCGTAAAGTGTGACAGAGGCGCTCGGTTGGGCTGGGAGGCGGTGTGGATTAACCTGCACTCAGCAGCTCAGCTCACCAACAGGGAGATACCCTGCCTCCACTGCACGAAACGGGATGTTTTCGGCATCAGCCGCACAGGGGATTATAAAAGGGCTGATTGCGCTGAATTCGCAGACGCAGGGAGGTTTGAGGTAGGAAAGGTGAGGGAAAATGGCTTCCGAGATAAAAGCAGCTCTTACTTCTTCAGATGGTCGTAGAGAAATGATTTATAGTAAAGTCTAAACTGATTAAATTCTTCATTTGATTCTACGTTTGCCAAAATAAGATGAACGGTGTTGATTTGGAACCTTTACAGACACTCTTTTACTGTTTACTGTTTATCACTTAAGGCTGAGTTTGTGTTAACAAATAATCACACACGCAGATCCCGCCCTCCAGCCACATGATTGGTCGAAACACATATGAAGCAAAATATATTTAAACTTGAAATGCCTTGAAGCCCCCTTCATCATACGTTAGATAAGTATTTAGAAGTCCGATATGTGAGACTAATCTAAAATAAACGAGGCTAAGGTAAACTAAGCTAAGATTAGACTAGCAAATAGAATAACATAACACAAGCGCTTAGCTTAGTAGAAAGATAATAGAAGATGCCGCAGTCTTTACTCCCATATCTGGTGTATTACTACATTCACCATTCTCTCCGTTCCACAAGGACGCGATGTACCGCGAGATCAACATGGAAGCTAATTATTAACGACAGCGAGGGGGGGTTCTGCAGGTGCTGTGGGGCTAAGGGAGGCCAACGAGCTCTGTTATGGATCAACAGGGGATTCTGGGCGGGCGTGGAGCCCAGGGTAGGGAAGACAACCTGGGGGGAGAATGAGGGAAACGTGGAGACCGGGCGATAGAGGTGCAAAAAGCCCCGAGCTGACGGTCACTTAACACACTGGATGTGTGTGTGTGTGTGTGTGTGTGTGTGTGTGTGTGTGTGTGTGTGTGTGTGTGTGTGTGTGTGTGTGTGTGTGTGTGTGTGTGTGTGTGTGTGTGTGTGTGTGCGCGCGTGTGTGTACACCTTTGTCTGCACCATGTTAACTATCTGGCTCCCTAGCTCTCTGATGTGTTTGTCCATCTGTGTGTTTGTGTGTGTATGTGCCTGTGTGTGTACACCTTTGTCTGCACCATGTTAACTATCTGGCTCCTCAGCTCTCTGATGTGTATGTCTGTGTTTGTGTGTGTGTGTGTGTGTGTGTGTGTGTGTGTGTGATTACCTCTGTCTGCACCATGTTAACTCTCTGACTCCTCAGCTCTCTGATGTGTATGTCTGTGTTTGTGTGTGTGTGTGTGTGTGTGATTACCTCTGTCTGCACCATGTTAACTCTCTGACTCCTCAGCTCTCTGATGCAGTTGAAGATGTCAACGACGCCTTCGTTCTCCGCCATGTCCAACATGATGTCCACCGCCATGAAGCAGCCAGTCCTCCCTGCTCCCGCACTGCACACGCACGTACACACACACACACACATTATTAAACACACTCTGAAGAAGAAGTATCAATAATTAAGACAACGAGAACAGCATTACCTGTGATAGAGTAGAGGAGAGAACAGGAGGAGGGAGGAGGAGAGAGGAAGAGAGCGGAGGAGGAGGAGGAGGAGGAGGATGGGGAAAGCTGGAGAAAGTAGAAATTAGGAGAGAAAAAACTGTGAGGGGAGAGATCAAAATAATGAGTGAGAGTGATTAGAGGTAAGACAGATGAACAGCAGGAGAGAATAGATGACATAAGTGAGAGGGACTGGAGGAGCAGGAGTAGGAGGAGGAGAGAGATCATTAGGATAGGTGAGCACGAGCAGAGGGGGAGGAGAGGGAGTAGAGGGGAGAGAGGGAGGAGAGGGAGTAGTAGACCACAGGCAAGTGAGGGATGGCCACAGGGAGGGAGGAGGAAAATACAGACTGATGCAGAACAAGAAGAAGCTGAACAGGGAGGGATGGAGAGAAAGATGGAGGGAGAGAGAGAAAGGGATGGGCAGAGGGAAGAAGTCTAAGCTATCTTTCACTTTGCATTTCCCCCAGAGAAGTCCAGAGATACCAAGAGAGGTGAAGGGGGAGGGAGAGAAAACGAGAGCGCGAGGGTGAGATAAAGTGGGAGAGCAGGAGAGAGAGTTAAAGAGAGATAAAGGGACACCGGGAGAGTGTGAGAAAGAGTGTGTGTGCGAGAGAGAAGCAGGGGGAGGGAGAGAAGGAGGGAGGTAGAGACATTGACAGATACATATGGAGAGAGAGAGAGAGAGAGAGAGAGAGAGAGAGAGAGAGAGAGAGAGAGAGAGAGAGAGAGAGAGAGAGAGAGAAAGAGAGAGAGAGAGAGAGAGAGAGAGAGAGAGAGAGAGAGAGAGAGAGAATCTCAACAGATTAGCTGTCAACCTCTGTGATTAATGTTGAGACCAAAACTCACTTGGACCTTTACGAGTTTGTGTGTGTGTATGTGTGTGTGTGTGTGTGTGTGTGTGTGTATGTGTGTGTATGTTTAAATGTCTTCTGACATAGGCTAATGGGCTGAGAGTGGCCTTGGAAATGAAAAGTGACTGCTGCAACTTCCTGTCTGCCTGTCCATCCAAGTCCTACACCTGCCTGTCTGTCTGTCTGTCTCTATGTCTGCCAGTCGGCAGTCCGTCTCTCAACCAGCAGCTATTCCATAGCGGGGTTATCTCTTGTGATAAAGGATCTCTCCCTGTCAGCCTCAGCTGTGGGAGCGGAGCAGGGCGATAACTCCCCGGACGATAACCCTCCCTGCCACCTGTCTGGGTAATGACCTTTAACACAAACTCTCACCTGACAACTTACGCACACGCTACCCCAGTTCACCCGTCTCTCCACTGTATCGTCGCCACGGGAACACCCTACACCCTAAACAAATGCCATGGAATAACTATGGCATTGCCATGGGAACCTCAAAAATCTGTACGATCGCAATGAGAACCTAAAACACCTATTCAATCGGCATGGAAACACAAACACCTATACCAATGCAGTGTTTTGTTCTCATATAGATGCTTTGTGCACGTGTTTGTGTGTGCGTGTGTGTGTGTGTGTGTGTGTGTGTGTGTGTGTGTGTGTGTGTGTGTGTGTGTGTGTGTGTGTGTGTGTGTGTGTGTGTGTGTGTGTGTGTGTGGGGGTTTGAGGTTGAGATACAGTCAGAAAGGAGGCATCGTATGAGCTGCACGGGGCAGGAGACAGAATGAGCGAGGGATGGAAGACAAGGAGTAAATAAAACAGAGACGGAATTCATACAGCTATATCTGTCCATGTAGATATATCTATAGATATAGATACGCATTCATGCATTTATATATGCATGTGTTCATGTGTGACCGACCTGCAGTGCACGGCGACGGGCCCCCCGTCGGGGGGGTTGAGGAACTTGACCTGGCGGATGAACCCCAGGAGGCCCGTGGCGTAGCAGGGCACGCCGTGGTCGGGCCAGCTGGTGAAGTGGAACTGACGGATCTCCCGAATCTCGTGGTGGCCCTTCTGGGAGGGACAGAGACCAGACAGAGCGCTCACTACCACTGGAGGCCCCGGAAAGCTGACAGGCATGATGGCTCTGGGGTGTGGTGCTTCTTTTTTTTTTTTACCGCTTTTTTTTCCTAAAAGATCGGCTTGTTCGTTTCTATACAGTGGAATTCTTGTCACAAAGCGAAGGTCGACGTCGTCGTGGTTACAAAAAACGTAAAAACTTAGACGGGAAACATCGAAAGGAGACGATCAATAAAATATACAAGACCCCACAATATCACTGGGAATGACTTGTGAGCTTGCGATAAATGTGCAGAGTGTACTGGCGGTGAAAGAGACAGGAGGGAATGGGAGGATTCAGATGGCTGACATGGTGGGGACACGGTTGGCTCCAGCATGCCTCCCTGAACACTCTGCCTCTGGGACATGGTGTGCTGGTTTCTGCTGTCCAGACAGCGTTTCACACTTCCACACACACACACACACACACACACACACACACACACGCACACACACACATCAGGGCGTTATACTGTAAGTGGTAAGAAGCTTAACCCTCTGTCGGACACAGCCATCAAAATCCACCACTTGCCAGACAGAGCTCCCACACACATCCCCAAACACATGGTGGCTCTAGACTTTAAGTGTCGTCGGATTTTAACCCTCTCGCAGACTTGGGTCATTAAAATTAAACCACTGGCCGGACAGAGCTCCACACATGCACACACACAGCATGGCATTATATATATAAGCGTGCTAGAAGCTTAACCTTCTCTCGAAACGCGCCTCATAGGCCGATCCAGTGAACACCAGCATGCTCCGTCGTTTGAAATAGTGGGGCGCACTGGGGAAGGGTAGCTCGCCGATAAAGGGGATTATTATAAGTGGGGGTGCATTCTTTAATCCATCCGTGTTCATGAGACGTTCGTTGTGGAGGTTGTTCCCCTGTTTGATAAAAGTAGGCGCTCACTCTTTTCGGAGAACGTTTGTATCCAAAACAAAACTATTGAGGTGCGGAAAAACCAGACACTGTTATTTTACGCTAATTATTTTTTAATGTAACTTTTAAAGTAAGTGGTACATTGCAACGTTGGTTTGTAGCACCAATTGCTATGAAGTTGTGTGACCAAAACTTATAAAAGATAGTAACAGATAATTATAGGTCTATAATAGTGGTCCACTTTGGACGCAATAGTAGGACTCTGTGTTGAGAAATGTATATCGACTATTGAGTACCTCCAGTACTGTGACCATGGTGACTATGACAAAGATCGCTCACTGCAATCGGTTACACTGATTTATTCGCAGGCTAGAGCATTAAAAAATCGACATTGGTGTGATTAAAATCAAAATGAAAGCTTTTTGTCTGTA
>NC_082394.1:8839959-8842459 GCF_031168955.1 Gadus macrocephalus
CTCTCCCCTCCTGCCTTCTCCTCTCTCCTAATGAAGACGCTGAACGCGGCATCCCTCCTGCCTGTCTGCCAGCATCTATTCCTCTCTGTGTTTCCCTGCCACCCAGACGGACAGCTTCCATTACAGGGACGGTGGAATTCAAAGGATTTGTACTAACGGCAGATTTATCATAATTCCTGCTGGCCATCAAGGAGATGACAGGTTATTTCAGAGCTCTGTGTTTCATTTGAAAAGAGGCAGGTTGCCGCTGTTCTGTTCTGTGACATCTAGACCATTTTAATAGGATACACACACACGTACACGCGCAAAAACATGCACAGGAACCCTCACACATGCACCCATCAAAACAATTTAATTACACTTTCATGACTACAACCTAAAATCTGGTTATTTTGTTCTTGTTAATTGAGGTTACACAGACACAGGAGGAGTTTATACACTCGCAAGATTACACTGAACATTTTCTTCACTATTCATAAATGGGTGTGAGTGTGTGTGTGTGTGTGTGTGTGTGTGTGTGTGTGTGTGTGTGTGTGTGTGTGTGTGTGTGTGTGTTGGAGCAGAAGATTGCAAGAAAGTTGTGTATGTTCAAGTTTAGCTTGTGTGTGGGGAACATTCACAACATCTGACCGAGTCTTGAGCTAGCATAGCCTAGACACCAAGCCTAACCCGACAGAGAAACCACCCAAACTCATCCAAACCTGGCATACCGAACCAGTTCAACCGAACCAATTCAACCAGATCAGTCTAAAAAAAACATTTAAAACTAAACAGAGCAGTCAATTCACACTTAACCAGTTCCAAGCAGACCAAGCCAAACCAGTTAAAGATGAGGGCCATGTGAACTAAACCAACACCAAACCAGTGGACAGCATCGATCTCTATCACCATCATAATCGTTGACATCAGGGCTGTACTCACAAGCAATGATGTTGCCATAGCGATTCTTGTTGCGGTTCTCATCCTTCTTGGCCGTTTCCCAGGGTGCCGTCTGTCCCTCTGCCAGACCCTGTGGACACAAACACACACACACACACACACACACACACACACACACACACACACACACACACACACACACACACACACACACACACACACACACACACACACACACACACTTGTTTTTACTACAGTTTTACATCAGTCCTTAATTCTTCACTAAATATGCAAGGCCATACGGCCCAATCTCAGAGTGAAGGGAGGGACACAGATGGACGGAAGTTAAAGAAACAAAATAATGAATATTCATGTGGCCAAAATGAACGGTAGTATGAGGCACAGAATGTAGCAGTTGGAACCCCCAAAGCATCATGGGAATAGTAGTTGTTGAGCCTTGGAGAATCCATAAGGACGAGCCTACTCCTGAGTAGGTTTTACACAAACATATTTCCTGTATTTGAAATGCCAAGGAACAGAATGGTAATCCATCCTGTAGTGACCATTATAACGTAAAATACAGAATATAGTATTTTGTCGACTGCAATAATACAATAGAATAATACTGCGTGTGTGTCTGTGTATTCAATTTAAATACATTTTTATTGGAATTGTATCCCACAGAAGACCATTTACATTGTGTGTACCTCGGTCCAAAAATATTTGGTATTTGTGCTCTGTAAGATATCAACACAGATATATTTCACGTTCAACAAATACACACCGTCTACTTGAAATGTACAATTATAAACACACTCATTTTCAGAGCACAATTTGAAATAAACAATCTATAAACTACTATAGATCTTGTTGAGTTTTGTTCAATGTGTTCACCTTTATGGTGACATGTATGTAGAAGAAAGTTAGTTGAAATTTGTTTTTTTAAAAAGCCACCTATGAGATGGCACACAAACACACACATGCACTCACACCCACGTGCACGCACGTATGACCACACGCACACACACACACACACACACACACAAACACATAGCCTGTCAGTCTTTATATAGGCAGTGCTCTTGTCCTTTAGTCCATTAGAGGGTTATCTGCACAAGACAACTCACTTTCAGAACACACAAAAAGACACAAGCACTCATCCCCCAACACCAAACCCACCCACCCACCCACCCACCCACACACCCACACACACACACACACACACACACACACACACACACACACACACACACACACACAGGATGATATAGCTTACAAACACGCAGTGACAGAAATATAGACACATCAACTTATCGCTCAGTCAAGCAGAAAATGGATTCTCTCACAGAGGCATGAGGGCATTAGTGGATGTGTTAGTGGCGCTGTGTTTGTGTTTATGTGTGCTGGTGTGTGTGCTGGTGTGTGTGTGTGTGTGTGTGTGTGTGTGTGTGTGTGTGTGTGTGTGTGTGTGTGTGTGTGTGTGTGTGTGTGTGTGTATGAGTGTGTGTATGAAGTACTCATCTGTTGTATGACTATATCTGTCACCATAAAAGCTTCGTTCACACTGAAAGCCAAACAACCACACACACACTAGGGCTTTGACTTTTGCCCAAAAATCATA
>NC_082394.1:8847459-8850708 GCF_031168955.1 Gadus macrocephalus
CATGCAGGATGAATCCACAAAGTACTTATACAGTGAGTATCACTGCAGGGTCGAAAACGGAGGGGAGATGATTGAGGAGAGGAGAGAAAAGAACAAAGTTGACTTCTTGGAAAAGACACACGTGCACGCAATTCAGCAAACACACGCGTATACTCAAACACCCACAGACACACAGGCACAGACACAGACACAGACACACAGACACACAGACACACAGACACACACACACACACACACACACACACACACACACACACACACACACACACACACACACACACAATCTCTCTCTCTCTCTCTGGAGATGAGCAGGAGAGGACAGTGTCTCTGTTGGAGGAACTTGAGCGTGTAACCCCTTTTTTATTCCCTTCTTCATCCTTTCTTTCCTCTCTCTATGCTTCCCTTATCCTTTATCTATAACTCTCTATCTGCTTTAACAAACGCTCTCCATTTCCAACAATTGTTTTACTCTCAAGTTTCTCCCTCTCTCTCTACTCTACTGAGGTCTCTCCTCATCCCTCCTTCCTTCCTTCCTGTCGCCATCACTCTATTCTCTCCATCCTCCTGTCGGTGAGCTAGTGATCCTTACCCACCAACATCCTCCGTCTCCCCCTGTCCTGTCCCTCCCTTCTCCCCCTCTCCTCTACCTTCTCCCCCTCTCCACTCTCCCCCTCTCCTCTCTCTCTCTTGCTTCTCCACCTCTCCTCTCTCTAACTCCCCTCACGTCTCCCCCTTTCCTCCCTACTCACCCTCTCCTCTCTCCCCATTACCCAGAAACATCCAACCTCTCATTCTCACCTACACTCTCTCCCCCCCCTACCCAAAAACATTGTCTTCTCCCGCTTTCTCCTCCCCCTCTCCCCCTCTCCTCTCTCGCGTCTCCCCCTCTACTGTCTCTCTCCCTTCTCTTCTCCCTCTCTATTTCAACTCTCCTCTCTGTCCCTTCTCCACATCCCCTCTCTCGCTCCCCCTCTCCGTTACTATCTACTCATCTTCCTCCCTCTCTGCGCATGTATATATCTAGATGAAGTTTTACAGTGTATATATATATATGACTATATACACAGTATATATAATAAACTCATGTATTCTTAACAACTGTGCAGGGCTGTAGCAGAGGTTAATGATTCTACTGACCACAATGATTATTCTAGTAGTAGCCCGGCATATGTGCGTGCCAGCAGTAGCACTGTGCGTGTGCAAGCCTGCGCACGTGCGACGGTGACTGTGTGTGTGTGTCTGAGCGCACACGGTCTGGTGTGTGTGTGCGTGTGTGTGTGAGGGAGCGGTGCACCGTGCCTGCGTGTTATTAATAAGTGAGCTAAGCCCACCAAGGTCAGCTATGGATCCGTCCATGCGTGAAATAGAGTCGTATATCTGCTCCACCATGGGACCCTCTGTGATGGAGACATCTCAATGCTAATGGACAGATTTATGAACCTCCTGTCTGGCTGAGTGTGTGTGTGTGTGTGTGTGTGTGTGTGTGTGTGTGTGTGTGTTGTGTGTGTGTGTGTGTGTGTGTGTGTGTGTGTGTGTGTGTGTGTGTGTGTGTGTGTGTGTGTGTGTGTGTGTGAGCGTGCACAAGAGCATGCATGTGGGTGTAGGTGCGCCAACGTTAAAATAACTGAGGTTAAATTATGTCTGTGCCCATACGAGCGTTCTGCTGTGTTTTCTGCTGCAATCGTGTGTGTGTGTGTGTGTGTGTGTGTGTGTGTGATTGTGCTCTTGTGTATGTGGGTGTGTGCGTGTGAGCGCTCTTTGTGTGTGTGTGCTCTTTTGTGTGTGTTTTGTGTGTTCCTCTAATATGTAAATGTGCAGGTCCTTCATGCTCAGCGGGGTGTTATATTGAGTCCCTGTGTGTGGCCTGAACTACATTAAGATCCCAGCACCGATGACCCGTTCCCAGTGGAAGTCTATCTATCACTGAGGGGTTCCCAACCCGAGGGGCGAGGGCCCCGCCGTGGCGGACACACCCTCTAGCAGGGGACTGGGAGGGGCTGGGGCTACCGGGGAGTTTGGAGGCAGGTGAGCATGGGACTCACTGCTGAATGGGTGTTTTTGGATCTATAAAAGGATTAGTAGCAGCTAACACTGCAAACACTTTCAAATGCTAATACCTTCCCTGTACAGTCAGAGAGAGGATGGGAAAGGGGGAAAGAGGGAGCAAGGGAAAAAGAAAAGGGGGGATAGAGAGAGAGAGAGAGAGAGGAGAGGAGAGGAGAGGAGAGAGGAGAGAGAGAGAGAGAGAGAGAGAGAGAGAGAGAGAGAGAGAGAGAGAGAGGAGAGAGGAGAGAGAGAGAGAGAGAGAGAGGAGAGAGAGAGAGATCTACTGGGACCGTAGGACAGCGCGAGAGAGAGAGACAGACCGAGAGACCAGAAAGAGAGCGAGAGAGCACTAGATGGACGCTAAAAGGAGAGCAATAAGAGCTCTTGGACGAATGAAGGTGGACTGAGAGGTTGGTGGTCTAGACACTCAGTGGTTTACCTCATCTCACTCACTCACACACACACACACATAGACACACTCTCCCGCACACATGTTTGTGTTAGCGTGCGTGTGCACATGTGTGTGTGTGTGTGTGTGTGCGTGCGTGTGTGTGTGTAAGAGTCTGTGCTGCTACATATATCAGGCATATCAAGGATACTACTAAATCGTCAAATAAATTAAGCCGATATAATACAACCAAAGATGGCAGTTTTCAGGGTTATCTACTGTTTGCTATACATGTCCGATATACTCAGAAATGTAATAAACGATTTTAATTTAACTACAATACTTTCTGTCAGATATGTTGGCGAGGTAATTTAACTAAAGTTCATCCTGTCAGACATGATGGGGAGGTATTTTAAACTACCGTTCATCCTGTCAGACATGTTAGGGAGGTAATTTAACCAAGGTAAATCCGGTCAGACATGTTGAGGAGGTAAGATAACTACGATCTATACTGTGAGACATGTTGGGGAGTTTTCAGCACATTTATATGGTTACATTTAACAAAAGTTATTGTAAAGGACTAAGAGTACTAATTCAGTATTCTAGTGACTACAATGACCACCACATTATATCTGTATCAATTTGTCATCACTTTGTCCAGTAGTGCTTTGCAATGCATATTATCAGGTGACTTAATTTGTGTGTGTGTGTGTGTGTGGGTGTGTGTGTGTGTGTGTGTGTGTTGCTGTTTATGTTAATCAAGGTGAGCCAGGCTCTCCTTCACTCTACCTGTCTCAGCAGAGTATGTGTGTGTG
>NC_082394.1:8850808-8858308 GCF_031168955.1 Gadus macrocephalus
GAATGTATGTTTGTCTGCGAGATGGTTTTAGCTGACTCTGCAAAGATTTGTAGCACCAATAATCTTCTGAGGGGCAGGTATGTTGTTACGCAGACACAGACACACAAACACACACAAACACACACACCAAAGAATGCACAATATCCGGCACATTCACACATAGATATCTTTTGAGGTGCGAACACACACATACTGACGCACACACAGACACACACACGCGCACTACACACACACACACACACACACACACACACACACACACACACACACACACACACACACACACACACACAACACCCCCCCCACACACACACAGGCACATAAAAGATCTATAGACACCTAGCCAGTGAATCAGGCGTTATGCTGACATTGTCCTTATGGTCTTAATAAAGGCCTGATGATAAGCATAAAACGTTCTGCACAAAGCCGCTAAAACTTCCATCAATATTAATATGCCATCTGAAAAACAGCTCACTACCAATGTCTCACTCTCCCCCAACCCACTCTCCCTCTTTATAACCATCCCTCAAAACAAATGTCTCTCTCCCATTCTCTCTCCTTTAACATCACTCTCCACTACTGTCTTTCTCTCGCTTTCTTCCCCTCTCCATCTCTCTCCCTCTCTTCAGCTCCCTCTCCCTCTCTTCAGCTCCCTCTCCCCTCTCTCTCTCTCTCTCTCTCTCTCCCTCTCCTCTCTCTCCTCTCTCTCTCTCTCTCTCTCTCTCTCTCTCTCTCTCTCTCTCTCTCTCTCTCTCATCTCCTCTCTCTCTCTCTCTCTCTCTCTCTCTCTCTCTCTCTCTCTCTCTCTCTCTCTCTCTCTCTCTCTCTCTCTCTCTCTCTCTCTCTCTCTCTTCCTCCATCTCAGCTTGCTCTTACTCTTTCTCTACCACAATCAGTCTCCAATACTGTCGCTCTATCTCCCTCTCTCTCGTAGCATATCTCAAGCATATACTGATTTATTATAATGGGTTTTAAGAAATAACCATACACACACACACACAAACCCACAAACACACCTTCTAATTGTCCCCCGACCTCCAACCAAAGAAAGGCATGTGAATGGCATCAACACCATAACATACAAACACAACCTGTCTACATAAACCCTTTATCAGTTTACTCTCTCTCTTTGTAAATATATCTAGCTCTGCCTGTATGTACATGCATATGTACGTTGTATGTGTGTGTGTGTGCGTGCATGCGTGCGTGTGTTTGTGCGCGTGTGCATGGGTTTGCGTGCATTTTTACTATGTGTGCGTGTGTGTGTGCGTTTGTTTGTGGTTGTGTGTGCGCTTGTGTACTGTGTTTGTCTGTATTTTTTGTGTGTGAGTGTGTGCATGCATACTGTGTTTGTGTCATTTATTTTGTGTGTGTGTGTATATGGTTGTTTGTACTTGTGTACTGTGTTTGTGTGTTTTTTTAGTGTGCTTGTGTGCGTGTGTGTATGTGTGTGTGCGTGTGTGAGAGTGGACAGTACTCAGCACCTAGCAGCTCTCTAAGTGGACTGTCAAGCATTTATCTTAGAAGCAGCTCAGTCCGTTATTCAAGCATGTGCCACATCTGCCAAGCGGGGGTCAGGCCTGATGTGTGTGTGTGTGTGTGTGTGTGTGTGTGTGTGTGTGTGTGTGTGTGTGTGTGTGTGTGTGTGTGTGTGTGGTGTGTGTGTGTGTGTGTGTGTGTGTGTGTGTGTTTGTGTATGTGTGTTAACCTCACCAAATTATCTGAGAGTAAGTGCAAGGTTATTGCCTGGCAACATTTGAGCACTCAGGGATCTCTACTCTGACACACACAGAAACAGAAACACACGCACACACGAAGAACCATGTGCACACGGAAACCCAAACACACATACACACACACACTCACACACACACAGACACACACACACACACACACACACACACACACACACACACACACACACACACACACACAGACACACTCATACACACACAGAGAGACCCTCTTCAGAGCTATTACTAAGGTTTGGCCTCGTAAGCATGTCCGTCAGTGATGGAAACAGACGGACCATTCCCCAGATTGACATCAATTACTATTCGTCTGCATTGACTTGTCACAGCGGGGGTCCCTGCGTGCAGTCCAACACAGGGAGTCAGGATGTCTCGTTGAGCCGTCTGCTCGCTTAGAGACACTATTTGTTTGCTAGAGTTTAATAAATGTCTGAGGGCAGGTATTATTTTATTAAGCGTTATGGGTTGCGTCTCGGCTGTCATAACACCAGATAAACATGCTGTGTTTTTAAGTGAATCCCCCCCCCCCCCCCCCCCCCCCCCATCGTCTCGTGGATGCTCCTCCAACACATCCAATCATGTTCTCTAAAGAACCGACAAATACGTGCTGTAACTGATCATCTGTCCTAGACAACAAGACTCCCTTTCTCACGGCATCCGTTAAGGGTTAACGGATAACCCGCAGGAACTCCCTAAATCAACCCTGGACATTTCCAAACATCGTCGTCGGTTTAGTAAAATACGCCACCCCAATGATTGAATTGGTACAAAATGTTTCACATGCAACTAAAAGGTACGCAGACCTACTATGTCGTAGCATGTGAAACATTCTGATTGAAAACATGTGGTGCCTTTCCGGAGCATTAAAAACAAGATAGCAGCATTCTACACACACAGGCAGGGTGCGGAGTGTGTTAGTAGTGGTTCTCTGTGTTCCAACAGCGACAGACAACACAACACGTATCACGGTTTCACACGCCAGATCGTGGCGAGGCATGCTACGAGTGATGAAGAAACACATCGACAATGGCCGTGAAACGATGACTCAACGGTGACATCAGCATAACCTACCCATGACACAAGGATCAATCACAATCACGACAACAACAAGGGAGCGATCCCGAAATCTCAACGCACCGGTGATATACGGAAGACATCATCGCGACATGAGGATGAGGTAGCGGTGACGTGTTGCGAAGTTAACAACGAAACAATGGCGTAACAATGACATAACAATTACGCAACAATGACGTGACAACAACGTGACGATGACATCTAAATCACAATGCAACAACGTAACAATGACATAACAATTAGGAAATGGAGGAGGTACAAAACAAGGTTTGGGCCGGGATGGAGCGTTTGATGGCTAGAAATAAACATACAATACCCCACGCTCAGAGTTCTCCACGTGTGTATCTCTCTAGCGGAGGGCGGGGCAGGAAGGGGAGGAGCCAAGGACAGGAAACAGGATAGAGAGGAAATAGAGAGAGACATAAAAGGAGTATGAGACTCGAGTCTGAGAGCTTATAGCATGAGAAACCATGACATCCCATTATTTCCATTTCGGCATTTCAAAATATGTGAAACTCTTTTTGTGAAAGTTTTTCCCATCTCCACCATTCTCCACTTATTTTTTGTCTTTTCTTTATTACTGTTTCTTTATTACTTTATAACTGGTATGTTCTATTCTAATATGTGCTTTAGGTCTTTCCTCGGTCCTATATTTTATTTGTGTTGAATGAAGAAAATAAATAAAAACATAAATATTAATACTTTTCTTTAAAGTGGATTACCTGCAAGGGCATTGGATTTCATTAATTATTGATGTCATACAAGTGAGGAAAATTAACTGAATATCCCTGCATAATGTATGAGTTGTACTAAGTCATCTAATGGTACATTATATGACCAAAGCCAGGCATTACAGAATTAGCATCGACTGGATCAGAAACTGCCTTCCTCTTCTTTTATATTTAGTAAATAATTCACAGCCATAAAAAAGAACATTTCCTAGACTGAACAGTTGTCTTAGATGACGTTTGTGAGATAGAGCAGTTAAATAAGATGTTGTTTTGCATCAGTGCTAAACCACAGTTCAGTGTCGTCCAAATTATGAACTCAAAGAAGGATGCTTAGAAAGTGCAGGATAAAACAGGTGTGTGTGTGTGTGTGTGTTTGTGTGTGTGTGCGTGAGTGTGGAGTGGGAGGGCGGAGAAGGAATGTAGGAAAGGCGCCTCGAGATGAGATTCATGTTGCTAGCGCTTGGCGTGTGGTGTGTAGCATGTAGCATGTAGCATGGAGTGAGCGGAGAGTGGTTGAGTGGGAAGTGGGCATGGGAGAGAACGATGGCTTGGTGGATATTTTGGAAGCTAACCTGTTTCTCCAGGTACATGTGTTATTGTGTCTGTTGACACCAGCATTTACTTCACCAACCACCTGAACACTATATCACAAAAACACCTAAATTCAACAAACTATCCCTGTTTCTGATTCCAAATGCTCCATAACCATCCTGGAATCATGTGGTCATATATTCAATTAAAAGACGCTTTCATCCAAGGTGAGTGACAGTTGACTTGTTTAGATGTCACATGTGTGTCCGCCTGTTTTGTGGCTATCCCTCGCGTGAGGGCGGTCTTTTGGTTTTTTTGCCTGTCTGACCCCACTCCTGAATTCCGATGGAGTCCACCGTCTCTGTAGCTGATGTTCTGCGTTGAATACTGATGGCCTTGTGGAGGCTCAGCCCCAACTACGATTCTCTCAGGCCACTCTATGGCGTGAGGCTGCCTTCATTCCAACTAGTCATGAAGAACAGCGCAGAACATGAAATACCTGGCGCCGTCCACAGTCCTCACAGCCTTCGGGTTTTGTGAAAAACTAGACCAATGGGAATGGCTTTAAAGCTATGGGTGGGATTTTCGACATCCAACATGTGGACTCGTCAGACCAGAGACGGAGAGAACCGTGTGGACTCTACAGACCGTGAAGTGGAGAACCGTGCAGACTCTACAGAACCGTGAAGTACAGAACCGTGCAGACTCTACAGAACCGTGAAGTACAGAACCGTGCAGACTCTACAGAACCGTGAAGTACAGAACCGTGCAGACTCTACAGAACCGTGCAGACTCTACAGAACCGTGAAGTACAGAACCGTGCGGACTCTACAGAACCGTGAAGTACAGAACCGTGCAGACTCTACAGAACCGTGAAGTACAGAACCGTGCAGACTCTACAGACCCGTGAAGCGGAGAACCGTGTGGACTCTACAACCCGAGAAGCAGAGAACCGTCTGGACTCTAAAACCCAGAGAATAGGAGAACGGTGTGGACTCCTCGAGGAGAGGAATTTCACTGTTTAACTAATCCTGACCTGCTGAGTCTCACGGGGACCAGCTGCCAAGGACATTAAGGAGCTTGAAGCACGCAGGATTACAACAGGAAATACTTTGGCAAATGTTTAGCCAATAGAAACGTCTGTGCAAACAAGTGACTTAACGTGTCAAAACCACCCTTCATCCACATGTCCATCTGGACGATCCTGGTGGTGGGTGTTTTCTGTGTTAATTGTGTGCGTGTGTGTGTCTGTGTGTGTGTATTTGTGTCTCTCTCTAAATGTGAATACTCTCCTCTGTTGCCAATGTCAATATTGGTTTTAAATACCTAGAGAGCATGAACACAGACAAGCACACACACACACACACACACACACACACAGACACAAGGCACTCACCACACACACACACACAAGGCACTCACCATGCACACACACACACACACACACACACACACACACACACACACACACACACACACACACACACACACACACACAGTGTGTGCCAGTGAAGATAAGGCTAGCGACCATAAAGCAACTGATCTGGCACTAACAGTGATAACACAATTTATGGCCATTGTCTCACAAAGTACTATTACTCACACACAGCTACACACTCACACACACACACACACACACACACACACACACACACACACACACACACACACACACACACACACACACACACACACACACACACACACACACACACACAATACAGCCACCACCACACACACACACACACACAACCTCACATGCAGACAAACTCAAACATACACACCCACACACACACGCATACACACACACACAAACACAGCTACACACGCCGCCACACAATGGATCCCATGTAATCTTGCCAGCCACGCATATATAATCTAATTTTTAAGTAGTTTTTCTCATTGTGATGAGAAAATACTGTGGGTGTGTGCGTGTGTGTGTTTGTGCATCTGCGTATGACTGTGTGTTTGTGTGTGCATGTGTGTTTTTTTTCTGGTTGTGTATGTTTTTTGTATGTTCGTGTGTTGAGGATGAAGACTATAAAGTCCAATATGTGCTGCTTCTACCAATATAACATCTCTCTATGAATTGATGAGCCTATGACAAGTGGACGATTCCTGTCTGAGTCTGAGATTTCAGTAGATTTCCTCAGAGTAACTACATAACTACACAGAGTAACTACATAACTACACAGAGTAACTACATAACTACACAGAGTAACTACATAACTACACAGAGTAACTACATAACTACACAGAGTAACTACATAACTACACAGAGTAACTACATAACTACACAGAGTAACTACATAACTACACAGAGTAACTACATAACTACACAGAGTAACTACATAACTACACAGAGTAACTACATAACTACACAGAGTAACTACATAACTACACAGAGTAACTACATAACTACACAGAGTAACTACATAACTACACAGAGTAACTACATAACTACACAGAGTAACTACATAACTACACAGAGTAACTACATAACTACACAGAGTAACTACATAACTACACAGAGTAACTACATTTTAGCCAGATACCAACCATAGGCTAATTCCAAGCTAACCTCTTGCTAAACTAAACATTCAACTAGCGTGAGTTCAGGGGACGGTTGCACCGGCTCTGCCAGTGTTTACAATCTAGCTTGATAGTGATTAGTAGCAACGTGGTTATCAGCAAGTTGACGTGACAACTATGCTTCGGTTCAGTTCAACATACACCGACCTTGTGGGGCAACTGGATGTAGTTAACTGCTAGTTTGAAACTAATCAGTCGTTACAAAGCACTTTTTAAGGACTTATTTATAGCTGGTGCCACCAAGTCAAGATCTGGAACATCATATTATAAAAACATGAATCATTTATTTCAAAATACTTCGCGTTGACAAGTTTTTTGGGGTCTTCTGTGATCAGAAACCAAACTCTGTCACAAAGTTTCTGGCATAGCGGTCCAAACGCTTCTCCTCAAAGTCCTACCCTGACAACATCCTGTGGTACTGAATTAATGGTTCCACAGAAGTGAGAGCAGCCTTCAATGCTCGTAGAGATACTTTAAACAAGGAGGTGAGGGACCAGCTGGAGAACAGCTTTATCAGAACTAGGCTCTGTAGAAGTTTCCACCACCTGTTCATTCCAAACACAACAGCGTTTGACCCTGATGTTGTGGCAAACCCACCAGCACCATTATCCGTGCAGGGTTTATGTGAAAATATGATCGGTATTCCAGTGTTGTTTTTTAGTTCAGGGGGTGATTAAAAACTATCTTGGTTGTAAGGGAACCCTTGAAAGCAGTTTCTAGGGGGAAGTGAATAATTCATGATGTCTCTGCCTTCGATCCGTGTTTAAAACCAAGCGTCTGGACGGGCACTTGGTCTACCGTCTGTGTTGGGAGAGCAGCTT
>NC_082394.1:8860808-8865808 GCF_031168955.1 Gadus macrocephalus
AAATGGCAAAAGATATGGTAAACCAATAGTGATTCATGAAGCAAAATGATGAGAATGGAAGGAGGCTAGAGGTGAGATTAGGTGAAGAGAGATAGAGAGAGACAGAGAAAGAGAGCGCGAGCAGGGATCAAGGTAAGCCAGTGTGCATTTTACCAGAATCACCTGGGCCTCGATTGTGTACTGTCAGTTTTACATCAAGTATGACCAACAAGCAAGTGAGTTAATGTGAAACTATATTAAAACTGCTGTGTTGCCCTGACACCTAAACTTATACATTTTAACACTGGTGAAGTTATGAAAGAAAAATACTTTCATTTCCATGTGTGCAATATAATGCATTTCTTCTAATCAGTGTGATGCTGTGATTCCTTTTAAGGTTACACAAATTGTCTTTCTTGTCTGTCTGTCCATCAGTCTTTTTGTCTTGTGTGTGTGATAGCGGAAAAGGTCATGGTGAGGTAATCATTTGCTACGGTTAGAGTGACGTCATGGTGTGGTCATATTACGGTCAAATCCAGGTCACGTTTAGGTCGCACCATAGGGTGGTGGGGTCATAGTGAGGTCCTACCTGCGTTTGAAGGTGAGCAACAGTCCCAGCAGGATGATGATGAACATGAGGACTCCAGCGATGACGCCCGCCATCTTCACCGTGCTGTCCACCTGCTTCTCTGGCTCCATCGCATCAGAGTCCTGGGTGGAGGCGCCTACACACACACACACAGACGCAGACACACAGACACACACGCAAACAAAACACACAGGTACAAACACCACACAAACAAACAGAGGTACAGAAGCACAAACATACATACACACATAGAGTGACAGACAAACACACAAACACACACACACACAGGAAAGATCATAAAGAGGAGCATGGAGATATTACCCATGGGAAGTCTTCTCAGACTCAGGGACACGCAAACATGCACATGTACCCAAACACATACACACAGCGAATGTCTGCTGTATGAACATACACGGCATACCGTAGAGGATAACATAAAGACACATATCCTTGAGGATCCCAAGGTGAATAATACACACAAAGGAACACACACAAAAAAACACACCAACACACACAATTCAACAGGGAGGAAAGCCACAAGCACTACTTGACGATGCTGCGCCGTTTCGCTTGAACTTCTGCGAGATATACCAGCAGATTGATTCAATTGGATGGTTTGTGAAATACCCGTCAGAAACACGTATAGACAAAAGCAACACCCACAACTACACATGATAATCAACAAACAATATGAATCATCTTCACTTAAAATGAGCCGTGGTCACACTGTGGAGCAAAAATAGATATATTCCAGTCTCCAGTCAATTAATTTGACAGCCAGGATTAATGAAGACATACAT
The DNA here is from genome assembly GCF_031168955.1 of Gadus macrocephalus. NCBI lineage: Eukaryota > Metazoa > Chordata > Actinopteri > Gadiformes > Gadidae > Gadus > Gadus macrocephalus. Next base: position 8,862,177 of record NC_082394.1, read on the forward strand.
TTTAATCAATGTCTTGTTTGCCTAGCCATTTGTAATTAAATAATGAGAAAAGAAACATTTTGTGTCCCTAAATGGATAAAAAATGACAGTAAAGTGAGGGAACTGTCAGACCAGGTATTGAGTAGTTTCTGGCTAAGAAATATGAAACACACACACACTCACATTTTCCTCTCTGGGGTAAAACCTTGCAACACACACACTGCTTGACATTGTGAACACACGTCGCAAAAAATGTACACACATACCGCTAAACGTAATGGACATAAGGACTAATTTTTCTTTTCCAGTTGCAAGGTCCACCATATGGAGGGTTCAGTTGGCCATGACAATCCGACAATATCCACACATAAAGCGTTAATATATACACACTCGATACTCACACATCAACACAACACACCCTCTGTGTGTCAAACATGAGCATAATTGATTCACAACACCTGAAAACTCATACAGCCACACATTGGAGTCAGAAAAGGATGTATATGGATATGGAGCAGGAAGCTGGATGAGTGTGTGTGTGTGTGTGTGTGTGTGTGTGTGTGTGTGTGTGTGTGTGTGTGTGTGTGTGTGTGTGTGTGTGTGTGTGTGTGTGTGTGTGTGTGTGTGTGTGTGTGTGTGTGTGTGTGTGTGCGCGTGGGGGGAATTTAGCAATAGAAGATCAAAAAAAGAGCTAAATCTAGAACAACAGCAGGTCTTTCAACATTCACAGTGTGAGTGGACCCAAACTACAGTCGCAGCATGTTCAGGGAATGTAATGAAAGGAAGGGAGGGGGGGGACTCGCGGGGGCGATAAAGGGGAGGTTGGAGAGGAGCAGAGAGAGATAAGGGGGTGTAGGAGAAGAGCATAGTGCACACGCTTGCCGATGAAACTGTTCCTATTGAGCACCAATCAGAAACATCCTCTTTTCCATAGAGGGAAATTAAAAGAGGTATCCTGAGCTTGTCCTGCGAAACCCCTGCAGATACCCTGGACCACAGACCAGACAATAGACTGCTCCGTTGTCCCGTTTCACCCAACAGCAATCCCAGAGCTGAACAAAGAGTGTTTAGCTGTCTGGATTTTGACTGCAACCAATGTATTCCTTCAAGATCAAGATGAATGGCCTCTTCTTCAAAACAGGAAGAAAAATGGTTTTTCGAAAGCATCTGCATCGGCCTGTGCCCACACACAGCTAGCGAGCCCAGCATATATCATACACGCTACATCATTAAACAGAGCTGGAGGTCAGGGGTCAACCATCACATACATCTCAGCCAGACCTTGCTGTGTGTCACCCTAGGGCATAGGGAGAGGTCACCTAATCAAAGCAAACACATTTCTGTTGTTCTGCCGTACCTCCCGGACAGGAAGCTACTCCCGGATCGGGGAGGAGAGAGAGTGGAAGGTCAGACATCCACGCTCGAGGTGTTAATCACAGCGAGGTGTCAATGAGAGCAAGGCAGAGAGAAATAATGAGGGAATAGAGCAGATACAGAGAGAGATCAAGGGAATCAACCCGTGTGTTGTTCTTTCTTAGGTTTATTTGCCTATAAGTATTATTCTTGTCAATTGATGAATGTGTTGGTTTATTTTAGAACGCACCTATTGTATATATCAGGCCTAGATAGAGATAGAGAGATAGACAGAGAGAGAGAGAGAGAGAGAGAGAGAGAGAGAGAGAGAGAGAGAGAGAGAGAGAGAGAGAGAGAGAGAGAGAGAGAGAGAGTGTCCTGTCATCCGTCTGACTTTGTTAATATTCCCTTTGCAGCCATTTGTGTGGGTCTCACCTTGACAAACCAAGACCGCCCACTGATTGGCTTACTCAAGGCTTGGGGGGTTCCATTTAAACCCACGTCTCTCAGCTCCGCCCACTCAGGGGCACGCCACATAATAACGGGCTTCAAATGTGATCTAAGACCTGTGTCATGTGTGTTTGGAGACCAAATACACAACCTGTGCTTGTGTCTTCATGGGGTCAATCCAAAAACGTAGTCAAGCAATTGCTGGGTATGCCACTACGATCACTGATCAGAGCCAGGGGAGCTAGCATGTGTGTTTGTGTTAGCATGACAAAGCCTCAGAAGATATATACATATGTATGGAGGCATGGGCGCTAAGCTAACTAGCAGTTAGCTACAGGGTGTGGAGGCATTGTGCTAAGCTGAGCCGTTTGCTATTGGTGTGGAGAACAAAAGCCTGCTATTTATTGCAGATGTGTAGAGGCACAGCTCTACCGTAGCTGCCACAGGTGTTTGGAGACACCATACAATGCTAACTAGTCATAAGCTGCCCCCACACCTCGCTCCCTGGGACATTTATCATCTCACAGGTGGGTGAACCCTCCTGACTGTGCCGCGACCCGCCGAGCCACGCTTTGATTGGGTAGAGCAGGTCATGATGTCACAGGCAACAGCCCCAATAGGGAGCAGGTTCAGCTGGTCGGATTGGACAGCTTGGCTGCTCCCCGGCCAATCTGGTGAACTGTCGCAAGGTTCCGACCGCGGGGGCAAAGAGAGGGCTGGGTTGGGTGGTCAGGTTGCCATGGACAACGAGGGGGTCAACGAGAAGTGGTGTTTGCGATGAAGAGAAAGACAAGAGCAACCTAGGCTTGATGAGGAGAGATAAAGGACTAAATCTCCAATGAACTGAACCATTAGTTAGAGTTGCCAGGTGTTTTTGTTCATCAATAATTACTTGCATTTATTATGTACTTTTCAAGGTCGTCAATGCGCTTCGCATAGTGGTTAGTTCTGATTAATTAATCTATCAAAGAGTAATTTCAGACGTATGCTTAAGTCGTTTTCTACATTCTTATACCATTTGATATATAATTTGATGATTGAATGATAATTTATTATGTACTTTTAATTATACATATTATATACTATAATATCCAAATAGTTATACTTTGGTCATGCAAATAATTGCGTCTGGTCCGTTATTTACATGCGCATTGACAGAAAACAACAGAAAGTGAGGATTTAGAAAAAAAGAATTGGACTGTTTATTTGACATTGTTAATTGGTATTTCTTTTCGGTTTTTTATTCGGTTGGCGGTTACATGGTTGGCTGTATCCCAACGACTTTTATTAGGGAGAACAAATATTTCATATTTGTAAAACTCGCTGCACAACAGGGTGTTTAGAAGGGTGCTCAAGCCTTGGAAGTGATTATCTTCCAGAGCAGAAATAGCTAACCTTTCCCAAGCCTGCATTATATTATTATATAATAATAATCTTTATGTACACTCCGGTGTGGAGTCCTCTGTCTCCACCACAGGGACTATCTGTCTACTGCAGAAGGTCAGGCAACAGCACCCCGTTTGTTTCTCTCACTCTCTCTTCCTCTCTCTCTTTCTTTGTTTCAATTTTCCCTGAGAGAGAAACCTCCACACATCGATTGAAAGGCAAAAGATGTTAAGTCTCTCTCTCTCTCTCTCTCTCTCTCTCTCTCTCTCTCTCTCTCTCTCTCTCTCTCTCTCTCTCTCTCTCTCTCTCTCTCTCTCTCTCTCTCTCTCTCTCTCTCTCTCTCTCTCTCTCTCTCTCTCTCACTCAAAGCACAGAAAACGATGGCCTTCTCACAAGGCTGTTAGCTCTAGATAGAGTGTAAAATAATTGATGGTTGCACTTAAAACACACACACACACACACAC
>NC_082394.1:8870808-8890683 GCF_031168955.1 Gadus macrocephalus
ATGGGAGGATCTGTGGGGTGTGGTTGGTTGTCAATGTGTAGGTCGAACATCGGTTCAACATAAAATGCAAGATCAAGGTGATTCAAGATCAATGTGCTTATGAAATAACATCTACTGATATCAAAGCTGAGTGGGAATACGACTGAAATACGACTCATGGGGCTTAACTTTTCAGGCTTTTACAACTCTCTCAGTGGTTTCAGCTGAACACAGGGATCTTACAACCGGCCATTTATAGCTCATGGAACTAAAAAGAGAAATGTGTAACTTCAAAAATGTACTATTTAGCTAAAAAAATAAATAGGATCTCTATTGGTTGCCTGTAGTTCAGAAGCATGACAAAACAAGACAACACTGTACTGTAAACCTTTATCTTATCTCATCTTTATTCTCTCTTATGTGCTGTGTCAATAGTTGGTTAGCATCAAAGCACATAGGATGGAATGCTCAATCTAGAAAGCTTAGCACTGTCCAGTTAGCTAGTTAGAGAGGATCACCAGTCAGTTACACAGTGTGTAATGATCAATCTAAACTGGTTTCAACCCATCTCCAACCACAAGTCTGTCTACCTTTTAAAGACAAGACACAGCTGTGTAAACCATAACAATTCTCAGTCAATATCATCTGTCATCTTAGTAAGAATCCATACTCTTTGTCACGATTTCCAGAATTCAGTCTTAATAGATAAAGGATGTCTTAAATAAATTAATAATTCAGCAAGTAGGGCAACAAAGAGAACCTGTCTCGCAAAAAGTATTTTGTATTAGAATTCAAACAAAAACTTCTGTCAGGTCATACTGCTAAGCTCAACGGCAAATTAAAATGGCACAGTTGTATGTCAATAGAAAGGAAATAGTGCAGTGTGTGTGTGTGTGTGTGTGTGTGTGTGTGTGTGTGTGTGTGTGTGTGTGTGTGTGTGTGTGTGTGTGTGTGTGTGTGTGTGTATGTGTGTGTGTGTGTGTTTGTGTTTGAGCAGAGTTGCCATGCAAAAAAACAAAAACGAAAACAACATCTAGGCGACGATGCAACTGACAACATGGCAAAAAAAGGCGGGAATACCAAAGAAGAAATGATAGGGGTGGGGAGGAGGCGGAGGGATCAGGGGGTCGTAGGTCAACTCAGGCGAAACAAGGCAGCAATGGCGTGAGGTGGATGGCTGCTTTGAGATGGATAAAAACATGAACCAAAGAAACAACAGAAGATAGGAACGAGTTCTGCCTGTTGATAATCACCTTCGCTGGGGATGACTAGAATGTACGGCGTGGTAATTTGTCCCCTACCTATCACCACTAACGCCAGGGCAGACCATCCCCGGGCGTGCAGGAGAGAAGGAACAAAGACAGAGAGAACAGAAGGAGAGAGAGAAACCAACAGAAGGGGGGGGAAACAGAAAGTAGAAAAAAAGGTCTAAGAATAAAAGCCATTTCTCGTCGTTTTTTTAGTCATTTCATCAAGTTATCAATTGTTTTTTCCTGAGGAGAGAACATTTTGGTGAAATAAGCGGTTGAGACATTAACATTATTTATAAAATAAACTGGCACTCGGTGGACAGGGATTGGTCGGTTAACAGGAGGTTAGCATCAGGAAGTTAGCATCGATTAGCATCTTGATAGGAGTGCGTTAGTGGTGGATCTAACGGACTCTGTGGCGTCAGTCTGAATGAAGGAGGGAGGGAGGGGGGGGGGCAGGTTGTTAATAAGGCGTGACGGGGGGGTGAGCGTGGGTGATGTCAAACATTAACTCTGAACTGTGAACCTGTCTCTTTCAGGTTCAAAGGTTCAAACCAGAAGGGAATTATAATGAATCTTGGAATGAGTAAAAAACAAAAAAAACAAGCGATGACTTGCAACGTGATAAAATGAAAGAAAACCAAACAAATGCGATGGTTTGAGGCCCAGTGGGGGTCCGAGGAAGGTCCCTTTGTCCGTCTGGACGTCAAAAAGACAAACCTCTGTTGAGGTCATAAATTTGCCAAACTTTTCCTTTATGCTACTTTAGTTAAAAACACACTCAAATAACTTGACAACACATCCTATTCAAGGCACGCATTCAGTGGTACAGGATACAGGCCGCAGAGCAAGGCAACACATTTTAAAATACAGTCCGTTTATTTGATGGACAGGTACTAAAGGTAATTAGCTATTTTCGTCTCATCATCTGGCCTGTGCTTCCCTTACAGAGTTTGTTTGATTGGATTTCAACAAACTCACGATAGTTTGGTTTCCCCTCTGCTAAGCAACTGTTCGACTCTTTGGTTTGTGGAGCCGGAAGGTGCGACTGTGTTTGCCCCAGATTGACGCACAGACAGACGGACAGCTGACCCCACTCCCCCCCGGACCACCGGACCCCCACCCACCACGCTACGCCCACGAGCAGCACAGAGACGGGAGGATGGAGGGACGAGGAAGAGGAGGTGCTAAGCAAGAGAGCGCAGGCAAGATAATTTAAAGCTCATGAAAACAAAGACGTAAATAACAGGGGAGAGAGCGATAAAGACAGAGAGAGGGGGGGGGGGGGGGGGGGGGGGGAGAAAGAGGGAGAGAGAGAGAGAGAGAGAGAGAGGGAGGGAGAATTGGAGGACGATAGAAAGAGGGTTGGATAATCGATAGGAGGCTGAAGAGTACAGGGTCTGCTGTACAGATGTGTTGTGGATGGGCTACTGTAGATTAACAGCTAGGATGGTGGCTCACACAGAGCTAGTGCTAGTGGTATGGAAGAGACAAGGCAAGGGAGGACCAGAGCGAGAGAGAGATGGAAACAACATAGAGGCAGCAGGAAAATGCGACAGCGATGAGTTCATGCAGGTTATCAAGTGATGCTCGTTTGGGGGGGTGGGCGGGGGGGGGGGCGACATACATGTGTGTCATGTAAGTCGTCATGTCTATGACATGTGATGACAGTTTGGCAATGTATTACTTATTAATACACAGGTACACGTGGCACAGGTTAGCATGGTAGCATGTAAGCAAGTGTGTGAGTGGGACACCGTGGGTTGGTTGGAGTTAACACAACATTGTAACTGATGGACATACCTTTGGTAGCAAGGCGGACACAGTTGATCTTAGTTTCCTGTAGAGAGAGAGAACGAGAGAGAGAGAGAGAGAGAGAGAGAGAGAGAGAGAGAGAGAGAGAGAGAGAGAGAGAGAGAGAGAGAGAGAGAGAAATGTTAGAACCTGAGAGACAAAGTCAGCAAGTCATTGAGTCTGACATTGAATTGAGTGCATTTCATTTTCTGACAATAAACTTAATTTCCTGGTGCCTGTTGCTCCCAACCTGTTGCTGTAAGATCACTGGACATACACGCTGACAGATATTCAACCAATGAGAGAGCCCTACCCGAGCCAGTAGAGCACCTCATTATTACAAACTCTGATCACACACTAGTTTAATATTACAGACAGCACACAGAGTTAGTGAACTTTCTCTACTTTTTAGAACTTTCTATCTTTCTAACCTCGTGTACTTGTTCATCCACCCTTCCACTCATCGGGCTCCCAGTCATTCTCCCTCCCTTGCGCTCTCCCTCAGTGTGAACCTGTGTGTGTGATGTGTGTGGCTGTTTGCATCTGTGTGTGTAGGTGTGTGTGTGTGTGTGTGTGTGTGTGTGTGTGTGTGTGTGTGTGTGTGTGTGTGTGTGTGTGTGTGTGTGTGTAGGTGTGTGCGTGTGTGTGTGTGTGTAGTTGTTTCATGTGCGGAGCAACCACTAATTGGCACAATGATGGCAGATAAGAGACTGAAGCCACACTGATGTCAAGTTCTCTTGCCCAGAGAGAGAGATAAGGAGACAGAGAGATAATAATGGAAACAGAGAAGAGAGCTAGAGAGAGAGAGAGAGAGAGAGAGAGAGAGAGAGAGAGAGAGAGGGAGAGAGAGAGGGAGCGAGGGAGAGAGAGAGAGAGATAGAGGGAGCGAGGGAGAGAGAGCAAGAAAGCGAGATTCATACAGTGATGTTGGAGAGATAAAGAGAATGACAGGGAGAGAATAGAGAGAAAGGAAGGAAAGAGAGAAACACAGAAAGTGAGACATACAGATATAGGTACAGAGGGAGAGAAGGAGAAGTTACTCCAAACTGGAACAATTTATTTTGAGAGTATATCTCATTTTGGTTCTGTAACAATGTGTTCATAACCTGAGGGGGACGCACACACACACACACACACACACACACACACACACACACACACACACACACACACACACACACACACACACACACACACACACACACACACACACACACACACACACACACACATACATTCAGGCAATGACCGCTTATGCAATTGATAAATTGGGTTTTGTCAGAGCGGAGATTGTGACATGGAAAGAAAAGGCATGTTTATAAATATTTACAGAATTGAGACAGAGAGTGAGAGGGAGACAGAGAGAGACAGAGGGTAAGGGCGCGCGAGAGAGGGAGAGACTATGAGACAGAGAGTAAGAGTAAGAGAGGGATGGAGTGAGCAAATAACCCAATCCCCTCAGTCATCTGGACCTGGCCCCAAACCCTCATCCCCGTGGTCAGTTCCCACGAAGCCTCACCACCATCATTAAGATATAGACAAACCAGAAGCAAAGCGATAGCACTCAAACTCCACAATGCAATGATGAGTCGATATAGGTGTAGCAGAGTACCTAATCACAGTCGACAATCAAATTCAGCATTATTCTAAACACATTCTTTCAGAGTTTCTAAGGGGAGAGAGAGAGAGAGAGAGAGAGAGAGAGAGAGAGAGAGAGAGTCTTTTATCACTTGTATGGGTGGCAGTTCTATTAGATCTAAATTCTGTTTTGTTACGAATAAATCGCCAACAACCAGCAATTCCTGGCCAATGTAGCTAATTAATTCTGGATAGTGTTTTAAATCTTTTGAAATTAATTACTAATGAAAACATCTTATAATATAAAACCAAAGTATGATTAACATTAGAGAACATTTATTCCACAAACTATTAAAAACAGACAAAATCTTTGGCTGTCTTCAAAGAGGGAACAAAGCGACAGAAATAAGCTATAGACATTTGGAGCTTAGCTAGCTAGCATTATGAGCCAATCTTGATACAGGGAGGCTCATTTGGTTGCTATGCAACCACAACAATTTGGAAGTGTTGAGCGCAAAGTTAAAACAAGAAACTATTTTCCACACAACGCAAAATAGCAAAATATAACATACACATTATATAGTTGACTCGATTGAGGAACGGTCTTATACACAAAACATACATCTGCGAACAACTCAAATATACTGCTGTTGATGCAACTGTATTGGTTTATTTGGTTAAAACTATGTTGACATCATATAAGACATAGCACTACCTAAAAAAAAAAAAAAAAAAAGATTTGGGTTCACTGGGTCTTAGAAGTATCTGAACTTTTTCTGGTTCAAATCCGAACAATGTGGTCAACCACTTGTCTATAATCAAAGTGCCCTTGGGCATGACACTACGTTTTAATCATCCCTTATTTAACCAGTAATGGAAGCTGGTCTCAGTCTCCCTGTAGGATATAGAATCATTCTAAATATATATTCTCCATTTAAATGTGTGTTTTGAGGTAGGCATTCAGGTCAAAGTCACTCTTAGTCCTGATTTTCCTCATCTGGGCGAGAGAATTACACATTGATGTCTATTTGTCATGCATGAATCACCTGGCTACGGTGGCTGCGTGGGCACACTTGTTTTCCCATTTGCTTCTCAACCTCCCGCCCCCTGACCCGTACAAATTACACACTGATTGGATTGGCTGGGATCCAATCAAATCAGGATGTCTGATATGACTAGATTAAGACGTAGACACACACCAGCACACACACACACACACAGACACACACGCATTGGCACAAACACAGGAACACACAGAAATGCATGCACTCAGACCCACACAAACACACACACAAACGCTCATCAATAGAAAATGACACACATGATACACATGATAGATACCCCACACACACACACACACACACACACACACACACACACACACACACACACACACACACACACACACACACACACACACACACACACACACACACACACATACACACACAGGTAATATCTTGTTGAGTTGCATTCTGGGACAGCATTCTGGGAGGGGGAGGTTATACAGGCGGCAGCTCTGCTTGCCAAAAGGAGTTACCGTGGTTACGAAGGTGGAAAATTAAAGTAGTTCTCTGAGGATTTCACAGCGATATGGAGATTGGAAAAGTGACTTTGTCTCGGGAATGAGGGATAAGGGGGGTTGTTCATTTGCTGACGGTTTGAAGTTCACACAAACACAGGAGACTGAGAGGTAACCAGTCAAATCTACTGTACTATCTGCGTGGTGTCCGGCTTTGATAAACACACAAATACACACACACCCACACACAAAACACATGTTTTGCTACCAGGCCTGTATATGGTAATTTGTGTACAAACCTATTTAAGATCTTTGGCTCACAACAGCCAGATAGACTGAGAAAACAGAAACGGTCTTGCATAGAGGCAATTTGGTTCGGCTTCAGTATAGATTACTACACAACTCCCAGTTGAAGTAGAGGCAAAAGTTTCTTACTGAATGACTGAATAAAACAGGACTTACTTGAGGAGGCAAGTCTAAGTTATTAAAAAAAGGTAATTCCATAAGATGTGAATTACAAACGCCACAGTCCTGAGTTGACAGTGGCGGCGGCGGTGTTCTGTTCATCGTCATGGTTACCCACCCCGTTGGCGCGGCTGATGGCCTGGTAGTAGACGCTGTAGCTCTTGGCCGGGGAGAGGGGCGGGTTGGAGAAGCCCCCGTAGCTCTTGTTGTCCCCCACGGTGAAGGCGGTGGGCGCCGTCATGCTGGACGGCGGCAGCTCCGCCGCCATGTAGTAGGCGGAGTCCAGCGCCGAGGCGTTCCGGAAGCTGACCGGCGCCGAGAAACAGTTGGGGCCGCCGGTGCCGTCGCCGGTAGCCCGGCGGGATTTGGACTTCCGCTCCTCCTTCACCACGAGCTGGTAGGAGCTGGCAACACAAGAACACACACAATGGTTGGTGACCTGGGACGATTCCGTCACACACACACGTCACGTCGTGAAGCTACAGGGAATGGCTTTTGGGGGGCGGTCTTGCTCAAAGGATGCCCATGGGCAGTCTGGGGACATTGGGAGTCAAACCCTTTTGGCTAGGTCAGGAGTTAAATACAGAATACAGAAAAACAGATGAGACGGTTTAAAATAAAACAGTCAATAATTTGTGATTCGATGATACAATTGCTTGTTTGTTTGTTTGTTTGTGTCCACTAGATATGTATTAATGTGCAATCTTTGTTTTGAGGTGTACGTGTGGGTGTGTGTATGTGTGTGTGTATGTGTGTGTGTGTGTGTGTGTGTGTGTTTGTGTGTTAGAAGCTTAATGTTAATGTATGTGTGTGTTTGTGTGTGTATGAAGCTTCATGTTAATGTTTGTGTGTTTGTGTGTGTATGTAGCTTCATGTTAATGTGTGTGTGTGTGTGTGTGTGTGTGTGTGTGTGTGTGTGTGTGTGTGTGTGTGTGTGTGTGTGTGTGTGTGTGTGTGTGTGTGTGTGTGGAAGACGATTCATGTCAATGTGTTCATGTCTTTGTGTGTGTGTGTGTCATGGCTAAATGGGGACGGTGTTGTGAGGTCCTTCATCCTCCTCAGACCGGTCCTCACATCGACACATAATCAGGAGAGTGTGTTGCGGCCAATTATCCGCTAGCCAATTGGCCGCTTTCAGAAAACATGAAAAAAACATAAAAGAGATAATTACTGATGACCAAAGAACGTACCCACGCCTCCCACCTCTCTCTATTCTCATCGTCTCACGTTATCTCTCTTCCTTTCCATTCTCTTCTCTCTTGTTCTTAATTTCTCTTCCTCTCCTTTCTCGCTTCCCTTCCCTTTTTAATCTCCATCTCTCTCTCCCTCTTTTTCTCCCTCTCTTTCTTCCCATGTCTCTTGCCCCCCTGTTGAGGGTCTATATATTACTAATGGCGTTAAGAGGCAGCAGCATGTAAACTACAGCTCAGAGGAGATGAGCCACAATTATCCTAAACCATTAATGAGTGAGTGTGTGTGTGTGTGTGTATGTGTTTGTGTGTGCAGGGATGTGGTAATGCTTATGATTGGGTTTTGTCTATGTTGTATGATTGGATGTAAATGTTTCCGTGTATGTGTGCATGGGTTATTAAGCATGTGTGTGTGTGTGTGTGTGTTAGTATTCATGTTTGCATACGTATGCCTGATCTTTGCATTAGCGGGAATATTAATGTCCATGAATACATTTAGACTCATGTATGTTTGCATTCAGCACACAAGTCTGCATCTGAGTGTGTGTGTGTGTGTGTGTGTGTGTGTGTGTGTGTGTGTGTGTGTGTGTGTGTGTGTGTGTGTGTGTGTGTGTGTCCATCCTCTCTAAGAGCTCCAGAAGGACTCTTATCTCATTAAAGATCCAGCGTGAAAACCAGCTTCTTCTCTCCAAAGTTCAGCTCACATTAAAATGTGTTTGCTTCCTCTGAGATCCTCTCCCAGCCTGCCTCATAAAACTCAATCTAATGTTTATTCTCACCGTGGCTGATTATGTTCAAATCAACATAAAAGTCAGGTTGAGACCAATTAAAAACACGTAGGATCAATAGGTGAGCAGCTTTAAGTTTGATAATCTAGAATCAGTGTTTCCCTCAGCACTGTATTAAGGCGGCCGCCTTAGCAATAATAGGACCTCGCCTTGTCCACCAATGTATAAAAAAAAAATAATAATAATATTATTACATTTTTTATGCTTTTTTTTTTTAATTATTATGCATTAACAAAGTACAAAACTCTCGTAGGGAAAGACAACATACTTTCATCAGGTACAAAAAATAGAAAAGAAAAAAAGAAAATTAATACATCTGTAATACTGTTCACAACAATAGTCGTGCCATAAAGCTTTTTGAATGGAATTGAAACAGCGGCATAAGGTGTGTGTATATGTTATTGCGAACTGAAACCCTCACTGAACCCCCCCCCTCCCCCCCGCTTCTTAACCACCATGACTAAGACATTTTCTGGGGGATACACTGTCGAATGATTAATAACAATAATAACTTAGCGATGCAACGAAATTAACTTGTGTAGATGCATATCATTAATGAGCAGGTAGGTGGTTAGAGCGTGTGAATGGTCAACGGACTGCATATATTGTGGGCTATTCATAACCGTTTGTCCACAAGTGCTTTTGCAAATTAGTGCTTTGCATACCCACAATCATATGCCGTCGCCCCCGTCGGAATATGAATGTGTGTATGTGAGGTGCTAATTGTCCACCGAGCAAGGCAGCAGCCCGCTTATCCCGGTAGTTGCAGATGGGGCTAGGCGTCGTTCTCATAGAAACGCTAGGCTACGAGCAAGAGGATCGAACCAGCGACCTTCCGATTGCAAGGCCATCTGCTCTACACCCGGAGCCACCGGCAGCCCGAGCCAGCCCATCTTGTTCATTCTGTACCCTGCAGGGGCTCGAACCCCCGACTCGGAGCGCCTAGCCTGACCGAACCTGCCGATACTGTCGGACGGGAAAGCAGGACGGCTGAAGGAGTCGGGAGTGCGACGTTGTGTGGGATGAATAAAGGAACAACAATATAAGAGACACAGGGAGACTCGCAGGTCTACCCCTCACGGCTCGTTGGAAACAACATCCATTTTATTTTACAGTTTTTCTATTTCCACACAGCCGGGCGTGATCGGCTGTATGATAGCCTGGGGGGGTTTGGGAAATGAACGGCAAACTTTTGACCCGCACACGCAGCGGCTTTTAAAAACTCATTTATTAGACGCCAAGTTGTCACTACACGTACCCTCCCTCCAACTTCCCTTCCCACCACAGAATTATGTTCTCCCCGATGCCAATTAAATGGATGGAAAAACACGTTCAGAGTGAACTTTTAATTAATACACACTCCGACTTAAACAATGTGTGCCCTTTCAGAGGGAAAACCAACATGTGCATTTGTGCGGCGCTGTGTGATTTAGTGGTTTGTGTGTGTGTGTGTGTGTGTGTGTGTGTGTGTGCTTGACTCACACAACGGATTGCCTGTGCACGTGCCTGTGTGTCCGTGCATGTGTACATGAGTTAGTGTATTCGTGTGCACAGTCTTGTCCTGAGTGTCAAATCATTTGTCAACCTCAATGCAAAATTTTCTCCAGAAATACGTGCTACCAAAGAGCTGCCTCTTTTTTAAGTCAGCGTGTCAACAAGCTGTTAGAGGTTAATCTCCACTCTGCTAAAGCCGCTAAGCAACATTTTCCAAGTCAGCGGACAGGAAGTATCAAATTACTGACAGGAAGTCAAGCTTGTCAAGCTTGTCACCTCTGCCCTCCTGCATATCAAAAACCCAACAAGGATATAAAGGAAAAATGATGGAGATGAAAAGTGAGGAGGGGAGAGGAGAGGAAAGGAGAGGAGAAGAGAAGGGGCGTATGGTGCAGATGGAATGACAGATGAAACGGTGAATGTAAGAGGAACACTAAGGAAAAATAAGGAGAGCGATCAGCAGAGCTAAACCGTCAATGCTTAGATGGCAGGAAGTGATGTCATTGGGCGTACCTGACGGGCGCGCCGCGTGACTGGGCGGGCTTCAGCAGCAGGGTGATGGTGGTGTCAGTCTCGTTCAGCGGCGCCTCAGACTCGTACTCCGGCATCAGAGGGGCTGATGGGAAAATGAACGCGTTTTAACACCGCAGGGTTGACATCACGGTACTGCGTTCACAGGATGACATCACACGTGTGACACCCTGGTGCGGCATCACAGTATGACACAACAGAATGCCATCGCAGTAGGACATCGCGGGGTGACATCACAGTGTTCCATCATAGCGTTACATCATAGTACGACCCCCCCACAGGACGACAATCATTGTCATTGTGATACATTCCGGTGTGTGTGTGTGTGTGTGGTTGTGTGTGACATCACGGTGCAACGTCTCACGTGGACATTACTTTATGACATCACAGTGTGACGTGACGTCATAAGAGTAGTGGTAATCTGTACCACACAAGATATTGCAGGTTAGCAATTTATTTTATTATAGTATAAATTATATTATCGTAGGGTATCCATTTTACTACTGCGGCTCCATTTCGGTTTTGACAACGTGTATATAGATTTTCCAATAAGCTATCCGACAGTAAACATCGTACATCGTTTTATCTGAGATGTGAAAATGAATAGCGCCTCAGTAATGTCTTCCCGCTTTCCTTTGCGGTTATGAAGTGTGTACAATCCTTGGGATTTTTTATTATTTCTTAATAATAAGGTTGTCCTTGCGCTAGAGTGCTGCCATAGTGCTCTCACCCCAGGTGAGTTAGGGGCCGTCATAAAGAGCTGGGCGGCAGCGTTCCTCAGACACCTCTAAAAGCTCCCAGCCACCGCAGAGTGCATCTGCTTACACCATGCCAGCCAAACAGATTGATGTGGCATTTAGGAAAATCCCGCGACAGTCAAACACCTCCCTCCTCCTCCTCCTCTTCCTCCTGCTGCTCCTTCAATCACTCCCCTCCGTCTGTCTCTCCCTCTGTCAACTCCATTTAATTTATCTTTTTAATCCTTTGTTCTTGGGGGGGGGGAGATAACAAAGATAGTGGCTGGCGTGGCATTTAGGCGGGAAGGATGGGGAAGATGTAAAAAAAAAAGGGATTTTATTTATTTATTTTAATTCACAGATGCTAACACGCCGCCGCACGCCACCGAGGGAAAAGGCCAGGAGGACTCAGCTGTCAGAGCGAGGGACAGGCTGACCGACAGCCGTTTAAATGCTAATGTGCTAGCGGAGGCGACCCGCATGGCGCATAATGCTAACAGTCAGCACCGCCACGGTTCGGCAGATTGGAGTTACATTCCAGGGGGTCAGGGGTCACAACACCTATTTAGAATATTGGATGAGATATTGCGTTGGATGACATATTGTTACATGATGTTCATTCTGCTCTAAGCCCCCCTCCTGCACAGAATAATAGGTTGACTTTGATGCCATCACTGGCTGTGTAATATGTATGAATGTGTTTGTTTTTTCCAGTTCTATTCCCTGTTATGACGCATTTATCATGGGACTGTCAAAACACAACCTTCAGAAATATTGTTGTTATGTTCGTCTTATGCTGTCAGTGGATCCCTGTCTGTGGATCCCCTGTCTGTTCCTGTCTTGCTCAGGGGCTCCAGGGTAGGTTAGCATGCCACAGTTGCCAGCTGCTCTGCATCACTTTATGTGCCTGGTCACATGACTGAATGTGGTCACATGACTGAATGTGGTCACATGGCTGCTGCGATGTCATGGCATGTGAAGGCGACACGCTACACGGACACGGCTTACCGGCAGAATAACGCCTTGGCTATCAGCGCACTGCTGTTCAAGTCCCAGAGAACTGTTGGTCATGAAACAAACTTCCTATTTTGCTTTCCTATATTTTTATATTTTACGCATAACTGCATCGAGTTAACAAAAGTTCAACTTCCATCCTGCCCTACGTCCGAAGTGAGCTGATCCTTCGTGCCACGCGTTGAGGCATTCAACAAACAGTGAATGAAGCGTGTTGCCTAACCCGGCATGGGGGCAGCACAGGAGCTGTATCAGACGGTTGCCCTACTGTCAGGGCCTGGTCCTCACTCTGCCCAAATTTGCCACTGAATATCACCACGGAAACCATCGTTCTACCCAAATAACAGCAACCTCAGACACACGCAGAAATCACAGCCAGACCGACAGGTAGAGCAGGCAGACAGATTGACAGACACAGACAGACTGACTGGCAGGTACAGGCAGACAGGGAGAACAGACAGGTAGACAGGTGGTACAGACAGACAGGCAGTTCCCTCAGAATGATGGTTAGGTAAACAAACAGGGAGTACACATTGCCAGGTTGAATGAGAGACAGATAGGTGTTCCAGGTGTACCTGCTATCTTGGTGGCGATGCGGACGGTGACCGGGGGACCGAAGCCCTTGTTGGTGGAGGCCTTGAGGGTGAAGAAGTAGGTGGTCCCGGGGTAGAGGCCCACAAACAGGTGCTGGGTCTCGTTCCTCAGCTTGAAGACCCGTCCCCGCTGGGTGGTGAGGTCCACGCTGGGGTCCAGAGAGCTCAGCGCCTTGTAGGTGATCTGGGAGGAGGCCACAGGTTCACTATGCTGTCATTCAGCCACACCTTTATATTTGTCCCTGTATTTGTGCTTTCCCTTTATTTTTCTGAGGATGTCATTTGAATGCTGATTCTATTTCGGCATCTCAACCCACGAGTGCCCCAACAGTGTAGCTGTTAGGTCAAGATTGCTTAAACTACGACCACCGGTTAGGAACTGCACTCATATGTCTCCTCACTATCGTTCCTTCTCTCTGTGACCTATATTTTCCGTCCTTCTAGTGCACAAAACCAAATGTTGATTCAATATACAAATACAATGCACGCTCTTCATAATCTCGCCTTCAGCCAGTTAACACCAGGCTATAGCATGAGAATGAATCTGGATTAAAGACAGAGGGACACATGACACCCCCAACGTAAACAGAGCAGCAAGCGGCCAGTCACTGTCGAGATGTCCCGTCTCTGAGCTCCCCATATCGACCTTTGGCTGTAAAACCGTCACACTGCGTAGCCGGCCACTGCGGGGACAAATGAGTCTGAGAGGAAGTGGAATGTGACTGAAGTGTTTTGCTCCGGCGGTACTAAAGAGACGACAGGCGGGCGCTGACACCGTGAGCGAGCTGCGACCCTCACTTTACAGCTCAACTGTTAACCGCACCATCCATGTCTGTCAGCACGTCGCCCCCGGAAACAGTCCCCACTTTGTCACCGTCAATTAGACATGTAGGCCTCGCGCAGACACACACACACACACACACACACACACACACACACACACACAACACTGATGGACGGACACGCAAGCACACGCACAAACACACACACACGCACACACACACACACACACACACACACACACACACACACACACACACATACACGAAACACACACACTCTCTTGGTCAACTTTCGGTCTGAAATGTTGAACCTGGAGCTAAGTGCATTGTGGGTATTTAGCCCGGAGGATATTTTCTTCACACTACACGCTGGTGGGACTGACATAGAGAAAGTGAGAGACAGAATAAGAGAGAGGCAGAGTACAGTACAGTATGCGTGTCCATTATGTTTGAATCGGTAGGCATAAATCAATATGTGTGTGTGTGCGCGTGTGTTTGTCTGTAGTGTGTGTTTCTGATTGTGAGAGAATGTATGCATGGGTGAACAATGTGTACTGAGTGTGTCTGACTGACGACTGACCCAGCTTTTAACTAAACCAGTTAAATCAAACCAGCAAAATCAATAGCCATTACTACAACCTGCGCACACAATAAAAGCGCCATCCTTCTCTCTATCATCCATGCTGCACTTCCACTCTACCTCCACGCTTTTATTTTATGACTCATGAACGTACGCTCCCGTATTATTACCATGACTCTTATTCTGCCTTTCTCGTCTTTTATCTCTCTCTCAACGTATGCTTCTCTCTACCATTATCAATCCTCTCTCTCCCACCCATTCCTCTCCCTTCATTCACTACGTCTCCCGTCTCTCCCTCTGGTACAGCCTTAAAGAGAAGCGAAAGGAAAATAACTGCTTTTCCACCTTTCGATTTTCACCTCAATAAGTCAAATCAAAAGACGTTAGCGAGGCATGGGGGCGAAGTTATCCCACTACACATCCTCGTGTGTGGTGAACCCCGACCATCCGCAGACAGAGCCCCAACCAGCAGAATATAAGCCGGGAGCTGTAACTGGCCCCCTGCTCAAAAGCTCCACGTGGGCCCGCTTGGAGCACTAATCACGTTGGCCTGAGTGAGAACTAACCAGGTTCAGAACAATACAGCAGAGCAGAAATTCCGGTCCGCGCTATAGGGGTGAAATCATCACCTCCTTAACGGAACTAATGAAGGTAACGGGCTTCCAATAAATGGACCAGAACAACCTCTCCTCTCCCCCTCTCTTCTCTCTACACCAGAGGGTTTGGAGACATTTATTTCTGTATTGCCCTATTCCAAGAGTGAGGCATGTATCAGATGGACCATGATAGGTTAACACCGTTATTTACTCCGTTATTTTCACAGTTTTTATAACTTATGGGGACGTGTTTCCCTGAGCTCATTTGTTCAGCCCCCCCCCATATCTCCCTTTACTCTCTCTCTCTCTCTCTCTCTCTCTCTCTCTCTCTCTCTCTCTCTCTCTCTCTCTCTCTCTCTCTCTCTCTCTCTCTCTCTCTCTCTCTCTCTCTCCTCTCTCTCTCTCTCTCTCTCTCTCTCTCTCTCTCTCTCTCTCTCTCTCTCTCTCTCCCCTCATTTTTGCCTCCCCCTCCATCGCCCCCGCTCTCTTCCTCTTCCTCTCGCTCTTTTCTTCTGCTCTCTATCTCTGCCCCTCTCTCCCCCCCCCCCATCCCCACATAAACACACACACACACACACACACACACACACACACACACACACACACACACACACACACACAAAGCAACCCTCTCTCTCTCTCTCTCTTGAATGAGGGGCACAGGGCTATTAAAGCTCAGGTAGTTTTATTGGCCAATGAAAAGACAGCAGTGCTGTGGGCAAAGTGCACTGTGGGTAATTTAGTGAGTCTGAGGAGAATAACTCAACAGAGCTGTTTTCACAGGAGGAGAGAGAGAGAGAGGCATAGAGAAAAAGAACGGGAACTAGAGAAAGAGAGAAAGGGATAAAGAGAGGACAAAGAGAGAAATTGAGATTTAAAAAAGAGCGGACATCACAAGTATCAACTCTAACAAATTAACAAATTGAGAGAAAAAAGATAATAAAGAAATGTGTTTATTTGTTCTGTATTTCATCTATTTGATTATGAAATATTCAAATTTGTTTAAGTATTTCTATGCAGCTCCTACACTTCTATACGTACTCTCCTTCCTCCTCTGTCCCCTCTCCTTCCCCCTCTCTGCTCCTAAGGAGCAGTAGTCTCCCTTTCCTTCCTCCTCTCTCCTTCCCCTCACCTCTCCTAAGGAGCTCTGGCAACCCTCTCCTTCCTCCTCTCCACTCCTCTCTGCTCCTCCCCTAAGTAGCTGTAGTTTCCCTCTCCTTCCTCCTCTCTCCTTCAGCCCACTCCATTCATCTTTTCTCCCCCCCTGAGGAGCTGTGGTCTCCCTCTTCTCTCCCCTCTCCCCCTCTCCACTCCTCTCTTCTCCCCTCCTAAGGAGCTGTGGTGTGGCTGGATAAGAATAGGCGTGTTGCCTCCAGGCAGGAGGACGTAGTAGCCTATTGTTGACTTAGTTACAAGTCTCTCTACCTAGATGAGCGATGTTGACAACAGCACGTGTGGAAAACTAAACTAAGGAGAGGATAATTATTCTTGTGCAGTAATTGCGTTTTTTATCAACTGACCCAAGCACCCATGTGTTTCCCTCCAAGCACGGCTGTGTTTTATGGGCACGCTGTTTTTTTCCGGCTGTTAACGTGTTGGCTTCTTAACCCCGGAGAGAGAGAGAGAGAGAGAGAGAGAGAGAGAGAGACGGAGCGAGTGGATATTTTGATTTAATGAAACCTGATCCTTTGTGCTGGCAGAATAGCAACAACAAATAAATCGATCAAAGCAACCAAAGAACTAAAACAGATGGAGAAAAGAGACAGAACGTAGAGACAGAGAGAGAAGAAAAGAGAGAGAGCAAAGGAGAAGAGGTTCTAAAGTTATTATGCAGTACTAATAGGTTGTCAAACACTTAGATAGATATATAGATATTTAATACCTAAATATCTATTGTTTCATTATTCTATAGGATTATTGGATTTATTAACGGTGGTTATTATAAATATTATTATGAAATGTTATATATTTTAGATATGATTATATAAGACCTGTTTGTATGGGATGACATGGCCTTTTGCTATGCTGATCAGCTCTAAACCAAGGCAAGAGATGTGTGAAAATATGCTGTGTTATCCTGTTTTATAATTTAAACTATCCAACTGGGACAGACTGTCAAAAGTCATACATTCTAGGCCACAAAAAAAACTGTTTGTTTATTCGTACAAGTGCATAAGAGAGAGAGCGAGAGAGAGAGCGAGCGAGCGAGAGAGAGCGAGAGCGAGAGCGAGAGCGAGAGCGAGAGTGAGAGAGAGAGAGAGAGAGAGAGAGAGAGAGAGAGGGAAACAGAAGGATTGGGCAGCACAATGGACCAATAATATTTCACCATTCTCTCCCCAATAGCCTGCGGGCTAATCTATAAACACAGAACTCAACTGGCAGCCCCAGAGGGTATCTGTCTTAGAAACTAAAACCTCCTCACTACGTCAGTCTGAAGGCTTTAAAATCAATCTCCTGCTCCGCCCTGCCCCTGCAAACAACAACTTAAAACCACAGAAGAAAAGTTTGGAAAACGCGTCCAGGCAGAGTTTCCCGAGGGAAGGAGGGGGGGGGGGGAGCGGGGGTTGACAGCTTTGACGGTGTATTACCATGCCGATGCTTCCGGGGCAATGGCTGGAGGGAACCGACGGCGAGGGGAGGTCAGGAGACAGCTACCATGGCAACAGGCTGCATTCGACCACAACCCGCTTCTAGTCAAATGACCTGTCAGGTAAACCTCTGTACTGGTGTGTGTGTGTGTGTGTGTGTGTGTGTGTGTGTGTGTGTGTGTGTGTGTGTGTGTGTGTGTGTGTGTGTGTGTGTGTGTGTGTGTGTGTGTGTGTGCGTGTCTGTGTGTGTGCGTGTGTGTCTGTGTGTTTGCGTGTGTGTGATTACTGATTCATTATGTACAGGTGTTCCTCAGATGTTTTTGGTTGGAAGCACACCTGCTCATATGTGGGATTTGGAGGGAGAGGAGGAGGAGCCGGACTTGCCTCTTTTGGTGGGTCTGGATGAATGCCATCGGCTGACACAGCTGTCCATAAGCGCTGGGTGTGCACAGAGCTAGATGATGTAGAATAAACTCTACATTAAAAGCAGAGAAGTGTAGAGGTGGTCAAATATAGCAGCTCCCTCTGGGCAGAAAGGTGACACGAGGAAGACGAGAGGCAATTAAAATTACATGAGTGGAAGATTCCAACTCATGTACTGAAACGTCAGCAGTTTGCTGTAATTGGTAGAGCGGATAGCCCAAGGGGGTCAATGATTGGTCAGAGAGGTAGAAGGCATGCCGTGATTGGCTGCCGGGCGTGAATTGGAACATTTGAATGCTCAGAGTAGAGTGAATTATTCTCTGAAAAAATGCTCGTAACCTAAATGGGACTAGCAGCGTGTGTACCCAAGCGTGTGTCTGTCTATTTGTATGTCCATGCCTGTCTTTCTGTCTGTATTTGTCCCATTGAAGTTCCTCTTGAATATCAGAGAATTAAGATCTCGATCCAGGATCGTAAATATCTGACCGGTGTTTCCCTTTTTGTCTTCACTACAGAACAGACACACACACGCACATGACTCCCGCCACAAACACACACGTTCAGATACTCAAACTGCGTCATGGGGACCGGATCTGCTTCGGTGTTGCTGTTTTCTTCGTTCCATGGGAGTCATCCGATACTTAGACACACGCACATGTGCACTCGAACACACGAGACCGTTCTTTCTGTCTTGGATGACAATGGCCACGGAGGTCATATCAACACGCTGGCTATCAGTGGAAGCCGGCTTGTTCAGATCCAGTGTGATGTTGTTTACTGTTGTGTGGTTTAATGTTGTGCAGTTTACGGTGGTGTGGTTTCATGTTTTCTAGTTTTCTGCATGTGGATGACTGCCAGGAGAGAGCAGAGGACCGGAGAGGAGCTTAAATCCGCTCCCTGACCGCCAGTCTGACGGGTTGTTTTTAAAAGAAGATAATAAAAACACTTCAAGACAGTAATGGACCCCCAGGGCTGGCAGTATTAAGAAGGTCTCAGACCTCTAGTTTACAAAATAATATTGGGGTTTTAACACCAGTGTACGACTGAACTGAGGTTTTTTCATGCCGTAATATTACAGTAGGCAGATTTTACCTTCTGGTTCACTGTTTCCATTGATTCTGAATCACATTTTGACATGTTATCAATAATGAAATCCTTGAATCATGAGTAATCGTTTAAGAAGGCGATTTTGAAGGTTTTGTGAAGCAAAACAACAAACTATTTTCGTTTTTAGGTATTTGGTGTTGTCAAGATTATGTCACGGACTACTTGCCAATGTGCCTTGCTCACCAGCAGTGTCAGAAAATCGGTGTGTCCTCGGGGTGTGGGGGTAGCACAGTAGCTACGATAAGTTGCAATAAAATGGTTCTTAATTCTCCAAGAATCGAACCTCGGGCTAGCAGGGGAGGCCACCAGGGGGAGATCACAAGAGCTAGCTTCAAAGGGCTAGCAGGAGGGGCTAGTGGAGGTGGCTAACAGAACTAGCAGGGGCTAATATAAAGGGACGAGGAGGGTTGGCTAGAGGGGGAAGCTAACATAGCAAGCAGGCGGCAAGCGTTGCACTGGCTAGCCGGGGAGGCTAGCCACTGAGTGAATCGATTTTGGACGCCGAGTCTGATGAGGTGTTTAGAGATGGAACTGACAACCTGCTGCTCACATCAACTCCCTCACTATCTCTCCCTCTGTCTCTCTATTTCTGTCCATCTCTCTCTCCCTCCCTCCCTGTCTCTCTCCCTCCCTGTCTCTTTTTCTCTCTCTTTCTCTCTCTCTTTCTCCCTCTCTCTCGCTCTCTCTCTCCCATTCTTTCTCTCCCCATCTTTCTCCCTCTCGCTTTCCACCTTCTCTCTCTCTCTCTCTCTCTCTCTCTCTCTCTCTCTCTCTCTCTCTCTCTCTCTCTCTCTCTCTCTCTCTCTCTCTCTCTCTCTCTCTCTCTCTCTCTCTCTCTCTCTCTCTCTCTCTCTCTCTCTCTGC